>NC_140166.1:29318234-29365198 GCF_963971535.1 Notolepis coatsorum
AAAAAAGTGTGATTGTTGATTTTCTAAGTTTGGTAAAAAGAAAAACTAAATAAAATGTAAATAAAATAAAATTGTGGCCATGGAAAGTGAGCTATATCTCATGGAGTAATGATGTAAACAGTTGTGGAATTACATTAGCATAAATACATAAGAAGAACCAGGAATATGTCGTTAGAATGCATCCCGTACAGCCCTCGGTCTCTCTCCCCTGAGCGTGCTCACAGCGTGGCGCTTGGGCTCCGCGGCGCACCATGTCTGGCCATAACCGCTCCAACCAGGCGGGCTGCCGGGTGTCACTGCTCAGATAGAGATCCCCGGGAAGCTGAAGGGACAACGAGACGTCTCAGACAACCTGTCAACCCCCCCCCCCTCCATCTCTCATCTCCTCTCTCTCGTGTCATGTTCTTATTCTCCCTCTGGTTTTCTGTCCCTCTTAAGAGACTGTTTCTGTCTCTGCTGTCCTCTCTCTCTTGTTCCTCCTCTCTCTTCCTCTTGTTTTGTCTCTCTCTCTTTCTCTCTCTCTCTCTTTCCACGCCTGCTCTGCCTCTGACAGCGCACTGACACACACTAGGCCTACAGCTCCTGCAGAAGACACAGAGAGAGAGAGAGAGAGAGAGAGAGAGATACAGAGAGAGACAGAGTGAAACAGAGAGAGAGAGAGAAACAGAGAGACAGACAGACAGACAGACAGACAGAGACAGACAGACAGACAGACAGACAGACAGACAGACAGACAGACAGACAGACACAGACAGACAGACAGACAGACAGACAGACAGACAGACAGACAGACAGACAGACAGACAGACAGACAGACAGACAGACAGACTCAGTTGTGTGTTTTTGGACCACCACAATAGGTGGAGTGGGAGGCAGAACTACTACAACATCTAACTTGAAAGGAAGGAGTCTGCGTGTCTGTCCTGTCCTTCGCAGCATATCTGGAGAACCGCCCATGTCTGGAGAACGGCCCATATCTGGAGAACGGCCCATGTCTGGAGAACCGCCCATGTCTGGAGAACCGCCCATGACTCGAGAACCGTCCATGTCTCGAGAACCACCCATGTCTGGAGAACCGCCCATGTCTGGAGAACCGCGAATGTCTGGAGAACCGCCCATATCTGGAGAACCGCCCATGTCTCGCCGACGACCCAGGGGAGTGCGGTGTCGAATTTGGTGGCATGTTGGCGGATGGTGGCGCCATAACAACAACCTTTATGTTTTGGCCTGTAACCTTTGAAGCGTAATCTCTGGGTCCAGGCAAATCTATCTATGTGAGCCAATACTATTTGCATTTAGTGTAGATAGATTTTCCGCTATTTCGAAATTTTGTCCAAATCTATTTCTTTGCTACTCTTCTTAATTTTTTTTAGCAATCGTTATTACATTTACTGTAGTAGAGAGCGTCTCTGGACAGATCTGCTGCCATTTGGCCAATAGATGGCGCTGTAGCAGCATCGTGAGCTTGAACAGCCATAATGCTCCTATCTGTCCTTCACGTATATTGAGAACCGTTCATCACTTCAGACTTGGTGGGTGTATTATTGACGAGGGCCCGAGTGCAGTGTCGACTGGATCTCTGGAACGCTGCAAGCAGCAATAGCCTACTGTGGTTCTTGACAACACTGTAAGCCAGTTCCGAACGGCCTACATTTTGAATTGGCACTGCACTAGAAACACTGAACTGACCAAATAGAATTCATGTACAGGATGTTTGCGGTCTGGGTGACACAGTATTACATATGTTCCACAGTATGAAAAACGCACATAGTACAATGACATACGGTAGGGACATAACCTCACATACGATCTGATCATGAACCACCACCTACACACAGAGCTGCTGTAGTTAGGTACCACCACCACCTACTACACACAGAGCTGCTGTAGTTAGGTACCACCACCACCTACTACACACAGAGCTGCTGTAGTTAGGTACCACCACCACCTACTACACACAGAGCTGCTGTAGTTAGGTACCACCACCACCTACTACACACAGAGCTGCTGTAGTTAGGTACCACCACCACCTACTACACACAGAGCTGCTGTAGTTAGGTACCACCACCACCTACTACACACAGAGCTGCTGTAGTTAGGTACCACCACCACCTACTACACACAGAGCTGCTGTAGTTAGGTACCACCACCACCTACTACACACAGAGCTGCTGTAGTTAGGTACCACCACCACCTACTACACACAGAGCTGCTGTAGTTAGGTACCACCACCACCTACTACACACAGAGCTGCTGTAGTTAGGTACCACCACCACCTACTACACACAGAGCTGCTGTAGTTAGGTACATCCATGCACACCAGACACAGACGCAAACCATGCACAAGGATATCCACACTGTGGGAAACGTGTACTAACTTACTCAGTCCGGTTAATACGATTTATTAACTCAGAGGATAGTATCAATACAAAATAGTCAGAGAATATGGCTGGATGGCTCCCATCCAGGCTACTAGCTAGGACACCAGGAAGTAAGACAAAGAATCAGAGAGAGAGAGAGGGCTCCTTTATAGTCAGGAGAGGGGGGGGGGGGGGGCACCATAAACTGTAGGTTTGGGGAAAGGGAGGGGATAAACATTTGGGGAGAAGGGTGAAAGACCTCAACTGAGGGAGAGGACAGTACTATTCCTCCACAACACACACACACACACACACACACACACACACACACACACACACACACACACACACACACACACACACACACACACACACACACACACACACACACACACACACACACACACACTTAGTTGCAAACAAGTTGACAAGTTCGCAGTGCTGTTGTACTTACTTTACTTGTGATATAGGAATACTAGCAATAGGCAGTACTCAGGTTTACTATAACAAGCTTGGGATGAAGACGTGACATAAGCCCTGCCCACATCCCCGTTCTGCCTGGACGCGTGAATACTTTCCCTAAGGTGGTTGTCCTTCCGCGTTCGGTTTGCGCGATCTGATTGGCCACTGACCTACGCCATTACGCCCCCCTCGTAAGTAGAGAGTCGGCGCTGCACTCAACCGATTCATTCAACAGGAAGCGATTTGCGAGTACAATACGCCATCACGCCAGAGTGGATAAAGAAATGCTCCAGAAATGAATATGCGTAGGGAAGGCTTAATGAGTCAGCGCGAGAACGCACACACAAAAGCACACACACATGATATCTGATTTATTAATGCCAAATAATGGACGACGACCGCAATTGGCACTTGAAAAGTGTAAATGATGGATTAGTCAGTAAAGTTTCATCACAGCTTGTATAGCTCAACTGGTTAGTCCCCTGCCTGTGCACCATATGGTCCCTGGTTTGAATCTCTTGGATACTTCTTTTTTTTCTGTAACGTTAATTAATTTATCCACTCTGGTTGATAAGATAAGATATTCCTTTATTGATCCCCTTGGGGTAATTCAGGCATCACGCCAGCATGGGGGGGGGTACACAGGTAGTGAAAACAACACAAGCAGGGTAAACAAATAAGTCAATAGAATTGACTATCCTCTAACCCAGTGGTTCCCAAAGTCGGGGTCGCGACCCAAAGGTGGGCCGCGAGCAGCCATGGGTGGGCCGCGAGATGAGTAAAAAAATAAATAAATAAATCATTATTTTTAATTTTTTTAATTTAATTTAAAAAAAAATTTGTCAGGCCACTGAACTTAGAAGCAGGCCAGGACAGTGTTTCTAGTTGTATTCTAAAATTCTATTCTATTGTATTCTAAAATGTGACTATATGGTTTTATATTAACTTAATAAATAAACAAAAACGAAAAATCTACTTATTTCAACAAACATTTCAAACTAAATAACAGATTATGCACATAAAACGCTGAAAACAACCGAAGCAACAATAGTATTTTAATGAGACTATTATTATTATCATTATTATTTTGCAACAAGTTAGCCCTCTCATAAATAGCACATATAAATGAATAACTAACTTGAACTAACTTAATAGGATTGAAGTGATATTTGGCTTAAAAAATCGGTCGCCTGGCAAAAAAAAAAAAAAAACTGACGACGGCTAAACTAAACTAAACTAAAGCGGCTCTCTGACGCTTTATTTTCTGGGTCCTGGCCAGAAAAGTTTGGGAACCCCTGCTCTAACCCAGTGATTCCCAACCTGGGGTCCGCGGACACCTTGGGCGTCCGCCAGGGGGCGCAGGGGGTCCGCCTGACCACAGATGATTTGAGGTCCTTTTTTTTTTCTTTTTTCTTTTTTTCTTTTTTCTTTTTTTTTCTTTCAGAGAAATATTTAATTAGCATATTTGTATCATCAGAAGCATGAATAGTCTCTCCACTACAATAAAAAATAAAGATAAATAAATAAACATCTAGACATGATTTTGAACGCTAACAGTAGGCTACCGGGTAGCCGCTAAAACGCGAATCAGTTGACTGTATCACTTTCCGTAGCTAGCCTAGCACGCTAGTTAACTTTCTCGGCTCGTCTGCAGTCAGCCGCCAGAGGCGAAAATGTGTGACAAACGAAAAGGAGATGACGGCAGCTCATCTGCAAAAAAAGTTAGGACCTACAGCAATCGCGAAAATTACATCACCATGGGCTTCACTGAGGGACCAGACAAACGACCTGAGTGTGTGATTTGTGGAGAAAAGTTGGCAAACTCGAGCCTGAAGCCCAGCAAGCTGAAGAGACATCAGGCGTCTAAGCACCCAGAAACCGTTGGGAAGGATCCAGACTTTTTTCGGAGGAAAGAACAGTCTCTCAAGGCGAACAAGCCTGTTGATGTTAGAGTAGCGTGGAGCAGGGGTGGCAGTGATTTACAGAAGGCTACCGAAGCCTCCTTTGAGTGTTCGCTTTTAATTGCAAAAGCAAAGAAACCGCACAATATTGGCGAGCAGCTCATCAAACCAGCCTGCATCAAAATGGTTTAGAAACTGTGCAGCCCACAGGTGGCGGATAAACTAAAATCAGTACCACTCTCGAACAATGTAGTGAAAGACCGAATTGATAAGATGTCAAGTGATTGCGAGCAGCAGCTGTCAGAAAAGCTTAGAAAGGGTCCATTTTCCATACAACTTGATGAAACTACAACTGTCGCAGACGAGGCTGTGCTCATCGTTTATGTGCAGTATATCGAAAATGAGGATCTGAAGCAGGACATTCTCATGTCAGTCAACCTTACTACCACCACTCGAGGTGAGGATATTTTTACTGCAGTGGATTCTTACTTCATTCAACATAAATGCAAACCGTTCACCATTAGGGCCTGATTTGAGAGGATGAATACAGGATTTGAATATTGGCCAACATTTTGAAATACATATGGTGCAAGAGGAGATTTGTTGATTGAAGGCACAAGTCAAAGAAGCATAGTGGGTCTAATTATGATGCATATGCCTGTGTATAAGCAGTTTGTTATTAAAATGACAAAAAAAAGTATTAAAATGACAAAAAAAAGTATTTTATGGTATTTTATTAGGAGGGGGGTCCAGGAATTTCATCAGAGATGTTTGGGGGTCCCTGGGGGAAAAAAGGTTGGGAACCCCTGCTCTAACCAACTGAAATATACAGTATTCACAGTATCACAGTATTCACATAAGGTGCAGTATGCATAAGGTGGTGTTATTGTCCTTTTTGGGACGCCAGAGTGGATAGATTATTTAACGTTACAAAAAAAAAAAAAAGTAAGCAAGAGATTCAAACCGGGGACCATATGGTCCACAGGCAGGGCACTAACCAGTTGAGCTTGTTACGTGCCCCCGTGGGGAGACGCAACACTAGGCCACAGACAGGATAGGTGAGGATGCAGTGACACAAAACACCATAGACGGGTTGTAAAATAACAATATTTATTTTACACAAGTGAGGATCAGCAACACAGAGAGCAAAGAGGACCTACCAGTGAGCACCAAATAATATCAAAATAAAACAAAGCCCCCCCCCCCCCCTTTACAGGCGCGGACGCCCCAAAGTACAGGAGGTGGTGCTCACTCTAAGCTGGTGTCTTTAACAGTGGTTCTCCTACGTGATGCAGGTGTAGACCCCAGGGTATCTTCACTGCCCTCAATGTCCCTGTGTGCGAAACAAAAGGTTAATATATAAGAAAAACAATCACCTTAAGCTGGGTGACGAGAAATACATAAATACAGAAACAGGTTATGGGTAAAACAGAAATGTACAACAGGCAGGATCACAAAACGGTACAATACTATAGGGAATTGCTAGAAAACCAGAGCCTTGACCAGCTCTCACACAAACAACAGCTCCACAGAGCTTTCTACTAGCTCATGCACCAAAACATGAGCTCAACAGAGCTTTCAACTAGCTCAAGCACCAATCATGAGCTCAACAGAGCTTTAACTAGCTCATGCACTAAACATGGGCTCAACAGAGCTTTAACTAGCTCATACACAAAAAACAATGAGAGCTCTACCACAACACCACCAGATATAGTTACCCACATACACCGACAGAGCTCTAGCTAACAATGCATACACAGGGATTATATGAAGGGATGTGGAGGCCAATTAGGCTGATGAGCCTCAGCTGTGGTTGCTGCTGCTTCTTCTGTTGGCTGGAGTGGAATGGTGATTGACCCTGAGAGGTAGATAGATTATATAGGAGGGAGACAAGAAAACACTACAACCTGCCTAATAATAATAACCCACACAATATAATATTACATGCATACATAATACATAATGAAATAAGGAATGAAATAAGGACAGAGTCCGTAACACTTCCCCCCCCAAGGAGTCAGCCCATGGCCGACGAACACACACTCCATCAGTCACCATAGAACAAATAAAACAAACACCCAACCATCCCGAACAGCAAAACACCTGTTCCAACAGGCTACCCCCGAGAAAGGGCATCGGCAAACACATTCTCTGTGCCCTTCTTGTGCCGGACCACCACGTTATACCCCTGCATAAGCAGAGACCACCGCATCAACCGCTGGTTGTGGTTATACATGCGGTGCAAAAAAACAAGCGGGTTGTGGTCTGTGTGGACCACCACAGGCTCCACACTCGATCCCACATAGACCTCAAAAAATTGGAGCGCCAGCAGCAATGCCAACGTCTCCTGCTCTATTGTTGAGTAGCGTGTCTGGCTGCCACTAAACTTCTTTGAGAAGTAGCCCACAGGATGGACCAAACCCTCGGAATCCACCTGCGTCAGAACCGCACCAGCACCCACACAACTCGCATCAACCTCAATAGAAAAAGGCTTACTGAAATCAGGAGCATTTAGAACCGGAGCACTACATAAAAGGGCCTTACAGCTCTCAAAAGCCGCTTGACATCTGGCTGTCCACTGGTATGGTACCAAGGGACTGATTAGGTCAGTCAGAGGGGCTGCAACCAAGGAAAAATTCTTACAGAACCCCCTGTAGTAACCTGTCATCCCAAGAAAACGACGTAGCTCTCGTCGTGTGGTCGGTACTGGAAACATGGTTATGGCCTCTATTTTGGCTCCTAGAGGACGCACCTTACCACCGCCCACCTGTTTCCCCAGGTAGGTCACTGTCGCTTTACCGAACTCGCATTTTGCCAAGTTCAGTGTCAGAGAAGCGTCTGCCAACCGCTGGAACACGGTTCTCAATGAGCTCACATGAGCAGACCAACTCACTGAATGCACCACCACATCGTCCAGATATGCTGTGCAGTTGGGCACATCCCCCAACACTATGTTGACCAGTCTCTGAAACGTAGCCGGTGCGTTACGCATCCCGAACGCCATCACAGAATACTGCAGGAAAGCATCGGGCGTAGCAAACGCAGATATTTCAGAGGCCCTTGGCGAGAGTGGCACCTGCCAGTACCCTTTTAAAAGATCCAATTTCGTCACATACCGGGCTGACCCAATGGTATCTACACAATCGTCGATGCGCGGCATAGGAAAAGAATCAGGAATGGTTACTGCATTTACCTTTCGATAATCAGTGCAAAACCGATGAGTGGTGTCTGGTTTCGGAACCAGCAGGCATGGTGAGCTCCACGGGCTCAAACTGTGATGAGCCAAATCATGCTCCAGTAAATATGCCACCTCCTGTTTCATTATTTCCCTCTTTACCGCATTTACCCTATAAGGATGCTGTTTGACTGGCCTTGCATTACCGACATCAATGTCGTGTTCCAGAACAGTAGTGCGGGTTGGGACATCCCCAAACAAAATGGGATAACTGTTAATGAGCGCCACCATGTCAGCTTCCTGCTCCTTACCCAAGTGTGGCATCAGGGAGGGAAGGATCAACAACATCTCTGAGTTGCATAAACGAGGAGTCTGCTGCTGGACCTCACAACCATTTAAACCATCCTCATCACTCATTGGCAGAGTAGAAGGAACAGCAACCACAGTCACTGGTACCCCTCTCACTCCTGCTACTGCAGCTCCCACAGCGGCCCCTGGGGGCGTACTTTGTTTCTCCAGCTGCAGGTTGTCCCTGGGAAGATAACGCTTCAACATATTAATGTGACAAACACGGGTTTTCTTTCGCCTGTCAGGCGTCCTGACTACATAGTCAGTATTGCTCAATTTCCTCTCGATAGCATAAGGGCCAAAAAAACGAGCACTCAAAGAAGAGCCAGGGATGGGGAACAGAACTAAAACCAAGTCCTCAGACTGGAAAGAACGTGGAACCGCTTTTTTGTCAAACTGCCGTTTCATTGAACCCTGAGCAGCAGAGAGACTCTCCTTAGCGATACTACACGCCTCATGCAGCCGCTCTTTAAATCTACACACATAGTTCAAAACCCCTCTCTTTGGAGGTACGGTGTGCAGAGCCTCCCCCATTAACTGATCCTTTAATACTCTCAAAGGACCCCTCACTGAATGCCCAAACACCAGTTCTGCTGGGCTAAAACCCAGTGACTCCTGAACTGTTTCTCGCACAGCAAACAGAGCTAGGGGAACACCTTCATCCCAGTCTCTGCCGCTCTCCATACAATACTTGCGTAACACCGACTTGAAGGTCTGATGCCACCTCTCCAGGGCACCTTGCGACTCAGGGTGATACGCACTTGAGATCCTGTGAGAAATAGACAATGATGATAACACCTGCTCAAATATTCCTGAAAGGAAGTTAGTACCTTGGTCCGTTTGCAAGACTTTTGGCAGCCCGAACGTAGAAAAAAACTTGATCAGAGCTTTCACTACAGACTGAGATGTTATCTTTCTAAGAGGAATAGCCTCAGGGTACCGAGTCGATACACACATAATTGTTAAAAGGAACTCGTTACCAGACTTCGTTCTCGGCAGGGGACCAACACAATCCACTAGCACATGCTCAAACGGCTCCCCCATCGCTGGGACTGGGTGAAGCGGGGCAGGTTTAATAACCTGATTAGGCTTCCCTGTAACTTGACACACATGACAAGAATTACAGAACCTGGTCACATCCCCCTTTAACCCGGGCCAAAAAAAGTGTTTCAAAACCCTGTCATTGGACTTGGTGATGCCTAGATGTCCCGACCAAGGATGATCGTGAGCTAAAGACAAAACAGACTGTCGATACGGTGTTGGCACAACAATCTGGGTAACATAACTCCACTCATTACCAAAATCCATCCGTGACCTCCACCTCCGCATTAGCACATCATTCTCAACAAAATAGGCTACCTCCTTGTTCTCAGCTGTCTCTGGGGCAAGAGCAGCAGCAAAACATTTTGCTAAACTAGCATCCTCCTTCTGAGCAACGATCAGATTACCTCTAGTCATGGGTAAATGCGTTGTCTCAGAGGTGAGCGTATCCTGCTGAAGCGCATTACTGTCACTCGTCTCTATAGCAGGTGGAACAAACATAAGCGGGGAAACAGGCGCGCCAGACAACTGTGTAGCTAGCACAGACTCCGACAGATCAACTACCTCACCCAACTTACGTGCCTGAGCACGGGTGACTGCACAAACTGTAAACACCTGGGGGAACTGTTGCGCCAACACATCTGGACGCAAAACCTCAGGGCGCTCTAAAACCTCCAAAACGGGCATAACTCTGCCACCCGCGATGTCGTTACCCAACAGGAAAGTGACACCCCGTACCGGTAACGACGGGCGAATGCCCACTTTGAATACCCCCTGTGCTAAACCACAGTCTAAGTGTATCAGATGGAGGGGCACCGACACAAAACCCATCTCGATCCCCTGCACCAACACACTTGAGCCATTTGATGACTCAGGATTAAACGGTAGCACGTCCGACAAGATAAAAGACTGCGCTGCCCCAGTATCTCTCAGTATGCGCACCGGACGCTGGTCCAACTCACTACCACTGAGAGAAACCATGCCGTCCAACATAAACGGTTCGTAACTGGGCTCCAGGTCACCACACATTTTTGTGGGGACCACTGACTGTGGAACTATCACCGTCTGCACCAAACCAACCTCCTTTGGCCGACCACTTGGCGTAGACTGGGTGCGTTTATACGCTTGACAGTTCTCTCTAATATGACCCACCCGGTGACAATGATAGCATTCCCGCTCCTCCCTGTAGCGGGGAGATAACAAACGTGGTGGGCTAGTGTGCACTTTAGCTGGAGCCCGAGCAGAGGGATAAAAACCTCTATCCTCCTGTCTTAGTGTACCAAATGACTGTTTATGAGTAAGCACAAACTCATCAGCGAGCACCGCCGCCTGTGCCAACGTCTCAACTTTATGCTCATTGAGATAAGTCACTAAACGGTCATTTAGGCTATTTTTAAACTCCTCCAGTAACATTAATTCAGAAAGAGAATCAAAATCAGCTACATCACAAGCCCTGCACCACCGATGAAATAGGGATTCTTTCTCCCGAGCAAACTCCACAAAAGTCCGGCCAGGTAACTTTCTGTGAGTTCTAAACTTTTGCCTGTACGCCTCTGGCACTAACTCATAGGCTCTAAGCACAGCCGTCTTGATTAAGTCATACGACAAACTGTCAGTCAGAGGGAGGGCAGACAGAATTTCCTGGGCTTTTCCCGTTAACTTACATTGCAGTAAGAGAGCCCAGACCTCTTTAGGCCACTTTAAAGACGTAGCCACCCGCTCAAAAGCATTAAAATAGGAGTCTACCTCCGCCTCACGAAATTGAGGTACTAAAGAAATTAGTCTACTCACGTCGTAAGCCCCCACCGCCGTGGAAGAGGGTTGAGTAGGACTCCCAATCTTAGCAGCTTCAAGCTCCAGCCGCTTCATTTTAATCTCTGCGTCCACCCGGTGGCTGTCAGCGTCTAGCCGGCGGGCCTCAGCGTCCAGCTCCATTTTCCTAATAGCTAACCTGTGACTATTCTCCTCCTTCTGCGCCTCGAACTGCAACCGTGCTAAACCCAATTTTAGACTGGCCTCCTCAGCACTCCCACTAGGGAAAGATGCTGCACGTCCGTGCACTGGAGACGTGCCACCCGAAAGGGGAGGCTTATCCTCTACCCCGTCTACCGGGTCCACCACCGCCCCCTCTACCTCCTCATGCTCCGTGTCCGAGGCCGACTGAGGGGAAGAAATAAAAGACGCCCCTTCACCCATACCGAGCACCTTGTTCCACACCAATATGCGCACCACCTCTTCTCTCAGGTCAGCCTTTGCCAAACTTTTAGAAAGGGCAACCTGAAAATGCGAGGCGATGGCAAACAAGTCTTCCCTCCTACACTGATCTAAACGATCAACCGAGGGATCACCCAGGAACTCCTCCACCCCAAAAGACGACATCCCTACCCAGACCAGTGCACACACACACCAAAAACACACCTAACAAATTACCACCCAAAACCAAAACCAAGCAACGTGCCCACCGCACACCAACACCAAATGTCTGTCGCCCAACTACCGAGCCCCCATTTATGTTACGTGCCCCCGTGGGGAGACGCAACACTAGGCCACAGACAGGATAGGTGAGGATGCAGTGACACAAAACACCATAGACGGGTTGTAAAATAACAATATTTATTTTACACAAGTGAGGATCAGCAACACAGAGAGCAAAGAGGACCTACCAGTGAGCACCAAATAATATCAAAATAAAACAAAGCCCCCCCCCCCTTTACAGGCGCGGACGCCCCAAAGTACAGGAGGTGGTGCTCACTCTAAGCTGGTGTCTTTAACAGTGGTTCTCCTACGTGATGCAGGTGTAGACCCCAGGGTATCTTCACTGCCCTCAATGTCCCTGTGTGCGAAACAAAAGGTTAATATATAAGAAAAACAATCACCTTAAGCTGGGTGACGAGAAATACATAAATACAGAAACAGGTTATGGGTAAAACAGAAATGTACAACAGGCAGGATCACAAAACGGTACAATACTATAGGGAATTGCTAGAAAACCAGAGCCTTGACCAGCTCTCACACAAACAACAGCTCCACAGAGCTTTCTACTAGCTCATGCACCAAAACATGAGCTCAACAGAGCTTTCAACTAGCTCAAGCACCAATCATGAGCTCAACAGAGCTTTAACTAGCTCATGCACTAAACATGGGTTCAACAGAGCTTTAACTAGCTCATACACAAAAAACAATGAGAGCTCTACCACAACACCACCAGATATAGTTACCCACATACACCGACAGAGCTCTAGCTAACAATGCATACACAGGGATTATATGAAGGGATGTGGAGGCCAATTAGGCTGATGAGCCTCAGCTGTGGTTGCTGCTGCTTCTTCTGTTGGCTGGAGTGGAATGGTGATTGACCCTGAGAGGTAGATAGATTATATAGGAGGGAGACAAGAAAACACTACAACCTGCCTAATAATAATAACCCACACAATATAATATTACATGCATACATAATACATAATGAAATAAGGAATGAAATAAGGACAGAGTCCGTAACAAGCTATACAAGCTGTCATCCATTTTTACTGACTAATCCATCATTTACGCTTTTCAAGTGCCAATTGCGGTCGTCGTCCATTATTTGGCATTAACACTTTGTATGCCACTCACGGCTTTTCTCTGGTTTACGCCCCGACCGTTGAATGCCACGGTCACGAGTATTCTCTGGTATTTATTTTACATTTTTTTATTAGCGATCTGAAATCATATTGCATCACGCGAGCCTACCGTTGGAGATCCAGGGACCGCCGGCGCTCAGATGTGAAAAAAGCGCCCCCTATCGTCTCCCAGATGGTAAATCACCCTTTTGGAATGGACTCAATGAAAGTGAATGGGAGAACGGATTTTTGACTCCACATTTTACTTCTCACTGATGCAGCCGGGGTCTACCAGAGTTCATTCTGGAGCCTCTGAGCCGCGCGGATCATGTGTTATACTGTACACACGATTAGGGATGGGTACCTTTCACATTTGAACCGATACCGGTACCTGTGAATCGATACCGGTACCCAACGGTACCTTTTTTCGGTACTTTAGTCTCAAGAAATTTTATTTACCTACCTCAGTGGGAAAAAAAAATCCAAACTTCAAATAACTACAATTTCGACAGTTTTCGGCTTGTCATTGCTCCGACTGCTTTGTTGTTGAATCAAGTCAAATCCTAGGTAAGCATATATTGTGCGTGTGAACGTTGACATGAAAAGAAAAAAGTAAAAAAAAAAAAAAAAAAAAAAATAAGTAAAAAAGAATTTATAAAAAATATTTTTTTTAATTTTTTTTTTAATTTTTTTTTTAATTTTTTTTTCGGTTTCTAACTTGATTCGATACTCGGTAGTACCGACGTGTTTCGGTTCGGTACCTCAAAAGTACCGAATTCGGTACCCATCCCTACACACGATGGATCAATACATTTATCGATTTTTTCGAATGGCGATCGGAAATTGGAATAAACCATTTGGATACCATCTGACCTCAGGTAAGGAATCTATGTCAGTGTTAGGATAATCAGACTAGTTTTCACGGATATATAAGCGTTTATGTGATATGTGATATGGCTGTTTTGACTGTAAAAGCCATGAGGAAATAAGAGCAGCGATTATCAGCGCACGGCACGAGCGTGGGTGCGCACACATATACTATCGATCATCTAGCGTTTATTTGAAAACGATTCATAAATAGGCAGACAAATGACAACGTTCTGGAATATTCCAGTAAAAGGCGATTATCATAGGCATGGGTTGTTTTTCCCCGGAAAACGGGTGATTTTCAAAATGCTATCAAACGGAAATGAAGCGATAAAAATACAATCTGCCCTGCCAATGTTGACTGGAAAATGAGTCTTTGATAAGCGACGGGCAGATTAGACACATAGCCATAATTTAAAACATAGATTAGGCGATATTAACGTTAACATTGGCCGTGGATGGTGGCATTCAACGGGGTAAAAAGGAAAACACGGCCGACACTGAAAGTGTTAATAAATCAGATATCATGCGTGTGTGCTTTTGTGTGTGCGCTCTCGCGCTGACTCGTTAAGCCTTTCCCTACGCATATTCATTTCTGGAGCATTTCTTTATCCACTCTGGCGTGATGGTGTATTGTACTCGCAAATCATTGTACTCGCAAATCGCTTCCTGTTGAATGAATCGGTTGAGTGCAGCGCCGACTCTCTACTTACGAGGGGGGGCGTAATAGCGTAGGTCAGTGGCCAATCAGATCGCGCAAACCGAACGAGGAAGGACAACCACCTTAGGGAAAGTATTCACGCTGCCTGGACACCCTCCCTCCTAATTATTCTCCTCACCTTTCTTTCATCCCCCCCCCCTTCTTCTTTATTGAAGCGGCAAAGAGCAGCGGCTTCCAGTGATATTATTCCAGTTCATCTATTTGCATAAAAAGCAACAGGGTGCTGCCGGCTTCACCATATGGGTCTCGGTGGAGCTGAATATTTTTGAGGTTAGAAAAGTGGAAGGTATGCAAATGAGATTCCTGCGAGTCAGTCAGTCGTTATTTATTCCCAGAGATAGACAGCGGGAGTTAATGAGAAGGTGCTCCATTGTGTTTTCGAATTAGAATATTACAGCATCGCTACACTTGAAATATGGCAGTTGGTTAACAAGCTGCGCCGGCTCAGCTAGCGAGGCGGAACCCTGTGCTGGCGACCCTGCCTTTTGAATCCCACCCCGTCTGAGCGAGACGTGTGTTGTTGTGAAGTATCACCGCTCTTCTCTCTGTCCTCTTCATCTGAGCGAGACGTGTGTTGTTGTTCTCTCTGTCATCCTCATCTGAGCGAGACGTGTGTTGTTGTGAAGTATCACCGCTCTTCTCTCTGTCCTCCTCATCTGTGTGAGACGTGTGTTGTTGTTCTCTCTGTCCTCTTCATCTGAGCGAGACGTGTGTTGTTGTTCTCTCTGTCATCCTCATCTGAGTGAGACGTGTGTTGTTGTGAAGTATCACCTCCTCATCTGTGTGAGACGTGTGTTGTTGTTCTCTCTGTCCTCTTCATCTGAGCGAGACGTGTGTTGTTGTTCTCTCTGTCCTCTTCATCTGTGCGAGACGTGTGTTGTTGTTCTCTCTGTCATCCTCATCTGAGTGAGACGTGTGTTGTCGTGAAGTATCACCGCTCTTCTCTCTGTCCTCTTCATCTGAGCGAGACGTGTGTTGTTGTTCTCTCTGTCATCCTCATCTGAGTGAGACGTGTGTTGTTGTGAAGTATCACCGCTCTTCTCTCTGTCCTCCTCATCTGAGCGAGACGTGTGTTGTTGTTCTCTCTGTCATCCTCATCTGAGCGAGATGTGTGTTGTTGTGAAGTATCACCGCTCTTCTCTCTGTCCTCCTCATCTGTGTGAGATGTGTGTTGTTGTGAAGTATCACCGCTCTTCTCTCTGTCCTCCTCATCTGTGTGAGATGTGTGTTGTTGTGAAGTATCACCGCTCTTCTCTCTGTCCTCCTCATCTGTGTGAGATGTGTGTTGTTGTGAAGTATCACCGCTCTTCTCTCTGTCCTCTTCATCTGAGCGAGACGTGTGTTGTTGTTCTCTCTGTCCTCATCTGAGCGAGATGTGTGTTGTTGTGAAGGATCACCGCTGTTCTCTCTGTCCTCATCTGAGCGAGATGTGTGTTGTTGTGAAGGATCACTGCTGTTCTCTCTGTCCTCATCAGAGCGAGACGTGTGTTGTTGTGAAGGATCACTGCTGTTCTCTCTGTCCTCATCAGAGCGAGACGTGTGTTGTTGTGAAGGATCACCGCTGTTCTCTCTGTCCTCATCAGAGCGAGACGTGTGTTGTTGTGAAGGATCACCGCTGTTCTCTCTGTCCTCATCAGAGCGAGACGTGTGTTGTTGTGAAGGATCACTGCTGTAGCAGGAGCACTCATTCAAGGGTACTACGACTATGCTTGCACCTCATGGTACCAAAGCACCTCAAAGGCACTAAAAAACAAATTACAAACATCTCAAAACAAGCTAGTCAGACTACTACTTGACCTGACTCCTAGAACCCACCTCACCCCTGCCCACTTTGACAACCTAGGATGGCTTAGAGTAGACGACAGAGTACAGCAACTTGCAATGGGCCTGGTCTACAAGATACACTACGCGACCAAGGTACCCATGTACATGTCAAAATACTTCCCAAAGGTCAGTGAATACCACGATCACAACACCAGAGGGAGCTCCACAAATCATGTAAAACCCAGATTCGGCTCAAACAAGGGACTAAACACGTTTCGCAATTATGCCACATCAATGTGGAACGCCCTACCCAAAGCTGTAAAGGAATGTGAATCACTACCCACCTTCAAAAACACTCTCAAAAAACACCTACGTGAGACTGCAATTCGAAACTGGCCCCTACCTAGTTGTACAGTAAATGACCAAGTAAGGCTTTGTCAATATTCCAATGTACAGTGTAAAATGTGTGTGTGTCCCCTACCCAACCCCCCCCCCCCCCCCCCCCCCCCCCCCCACCTCCAATGTACAGCCCTCACCCAACCCCACCCCACCAACCTCCTCCAATGTACAGTTTCTACGCCAAATGTATATACACTCCTTTTCTGGACACTTTTGTATCACAAACAGTACTGTATTTGCAAATCTGATATGTCATAAATGTATAGATGTAGCAGTACTGTCTATCTGTATGTCATGTATGTCATATATGTTATGATGAATTGAAAATGGGGGACCCTGATGTAAACAAGACGAAAGTCTTTCTCTGGTCTGCATCCCCTTAACAATTGTATGTATTGAGATGTACTGTACTGTACCCATTCTGCAATCTGTTAATAAACTTTTCAATCAATTCAATCAATCAATCTCTCTGTCCTCATCAGAGCGAGACGTGTGTTGTTGTGAAGGATCACTGCTGTTCTCTCTGTCCTCCTCATCAAGTCCAAGTTTTACTTGAAGGTGTCACTGTAGTTACTGTAATCACATCTTCACTCTGAACAAGAACAAGGCTGAAGGTGGGCGGGTAAATGTGAGCCTGACAACCAACCCTGTTATATTTGGGCGTCTGTGAGTTTGTGTGGTCTTGTAACGGCACATGGCTGTGTGTCTGTGTGTTTGTGTGTCTGTGTGTGTCTGTGTGACTGTGTGTCTGTGTGTATGTGTGTCTGTGTTTGTGTGTCTGTGTTTTTGTGTGTCTGACTGTGTGTCTGACTGTGTGTCTGTGTGTTTGTGTATCTGTGTGTCTGTGTGTTTGCGTGTCTGTGTGTCTGTGTGTTTGTGTATCTGTGTGTCTGTATGTTTGTGTGTCTGTGTGTCTGTGTGTTTGTGTATCTGTGTGTCTGTGTGTCTGTGTGTCTGTGTTTTTGTGTGTCTGTGTTTTTGTGTGTTTGTGTGCCTGTGTGTCTGTGTGTTTGTGTGTCTGTGTGTCTGTGTGTTTGTGTGTCTGTGTGTCTGTGTTTTTGTGTGTTTGTGTGCCTGTGTGTCTGTGTTTTTGTGTGTTTGTGTGCCTGTGTGTCTGTGTGTCTGTGTGTTTGTGTGTCTGTGTGTGTCTGTGTGTTTGTGTGTCTGTGTGTGTGGCACCTTGCTTGTCCCCCCCCCCCCCTCCTCTACTCACGTCACACGTCTAGCGGAGTTCCATTCGCCGTCCCTGGCAGGTCTGAGACCTTCAGGGGTCGTCACTGAGGCACAGAAGTAACCAAACGCACACTAGCATTAGCCATCGCCAGAAACATACCCACAGAAGCACAGATTCAGGATTTTACGAACTTCAAATCCGCGCAGTGAAAAGGCATCGCCTCGACAGCTCTTTTGGGGTGTCCTAGTTCAGGGGTTCCCAAACTTTTCAGGCCGGGGCCCAGAAAATAAGGCGTCAGAGAGCCGCGGCCCAATGCACATCGTCTGGCTTTTTTTTTTTTTTTTTTTTGCCATGCGACCGATTTTTTAAGCCAAATATCACTTCAATCCTATTAAGTTAGTTCAAGTTAGTTATTCATTTATATGTGCTATTTATGAGAGGGCTAACTTGTTGCAAAATAATAATGATAATAATAATAGCCTCATTAAAATACTATTGTTGCTTCGGTTGTTTTCAGCGTTTTATGTGCATAATCTGTTATTTAGTTTGAAATGTTCGTTGAAATAAGTAGATTTTTCGTTTTTGTTTATTTATTAAGTTAATATAAAACCATATAGTCACATTTTAGAATACAATAGAAAATAATTTTAGAATACAACTAGAAACACTGCCCTGGCCTGCTTCTAAGTTCAGTGGCCTGACAAAAAAAATTAAAATAAAATAATTTTTTTTTTTTTTTTTTTTACTCATCTCGCGGCCCATCCGTGGCTGCTCGCGGCCCACCTTTGGGTCGCGACCCCGACTTTGGGAACCACTGTCCTAGTTTGTTTACTCCCTCAGTGTGGGAAAGTGTGGAGGCCTGTGAAACGTACGCACGCTTCGTCTGCGTGACTCACGACTGTGTCCCACTGGAGACGAGAGCAAGGCGGTGAGATCATCCATTCACACCCGGCAGGTTAACCGCCTCTCTCCTCCGCTCTCTTTCTAACTCTCTTCGTCACCTATTCTGTCTTTTTCTCTCCGTCTTTCTTCTCTGAATTCGTCATACGCTGAGTTGAAAAGGGATGATGAATGGATGATTTAAGGATGAAGTAAACGTGCTTGTGGAGTACTGTACACGCACACGCTCGTACAACATCTCCCGCTCCTCACCCACCTTAATGCGTGTCTTTGAACTAGAAATGGGAATCTCGTTTTCTCTTGCCTCCAAAACTGTCAGTCTGCCATTTGGGGATTTCGAGCAAAGAGATGAAAGATCTAAATTAAATTCGAATGGCATCTAATCCGTACAGCCGACAAAGGCTCTAAAGTGGGGATGTTACGACCTGCATGCTGAGAGGCAGTGGGCTAGAAGGTCTAGTTGCAGGACTCAAGAGGAGTAAGCGAGATAGTGACTGGGAAGTACAAAACTCTGCAGGGCTTAATTAATATACCTTGCGCTTAAATGAGGCTCATTTTGCATGCGTCTTCAAACTCGCACCCCGATTTATTTTTAATATGGCCGACGCTCTCGTAAACCTCTCTCTTCAACTCTGTCTGGCATTTTCTTTTAGGGCATCTTCATCCTTATTTCCAACCCTCATCACTGTCATCCAAGAGTTACTTAAGGGAGCATTAGCATTTAACAACCATTGAGCCAATTCATGTGTCATTTTGAAACCCCATTTTGAAAGACAATTGGATGTTCAGTTAATAACTTAGATGAACTCAAATAGTAAAAGATGATTTTGAAAATTAACAAACACATACAACATCTCACAGTGTTGACAACCACTGACAGTGTTGACAAAATCAGTAATACACACTGTCAGAAATAAATATAAAACAAAATATAAATACTGACAAACTGATAACATGTCTTCTTCATGTTGAAAATGATATTGAACGTAATCAAAGTGGATACTCCTTGCAGGTGTGTCTTCTGGGGCTCCAGTGACTCACTGGAAAAAGAAAAGAAAACGGTCAGACAGATAATATTGCAGTATTGTCAGTTGTTCTCTTGATTGAATGTAGTGTTCTTTATCGTGATTCTCATTTTAAACATTCATATGACATTCCTTAATAACGATCAATACTGTGTATACCCTAATTGTCAAAGTGTACAAGGTTAAATCATGTAAATCAGGCTATATGTAGATGTACGTGTAATATGTATATGTATGTGTAAATACAACCATGACATAACATTGGAATATTCTACCATGTGCATAAGTAATATTATATTATCACATTAAGAGGTTATGGGAGGATTTGTCAACTCCGTACACGTCAACACATCAAAGATAAAAACCTGACGGTGTTGACAAAGGGGCTTTCTTTTTCATGTCAAATATGTATTGTATACTGCAGCCATGTTGTTTTTCCTTAGTTGCTAGCTGCCTCAATAACATCCCTAAAATGCCTAAATTCAACCAAAATTCTTAACTAAAATCATCATTATTGGGAAGACGGTGTTGACACACACAAGCTGTGACCGCAGTGATATCAACATTGTTTGTCTAAAATATCAAAACAAGTCAAACTTACCAGATCATGTGCTGTACTGCTGCATTCATGATACACAGGAAGTGGAAAGGGGTCCTCAGGGATATAGCTGACCATACTGATTTAACCCTTTCATGATCGCCGTCAGTTGTGTGATAGTAAAAGGTTAACCTTCTGTCATGTGGCAGTGAAAGGGTTAACTGGCTGTCATGTGGCAGTGAAAGGGTTAACCTTCTGTGTATTGTCGCAGTGAAAGGGGTTAACCGTTTTGGTAGTGTGGCAGTGAAAGGGTTAACAAGGATTATGAAAAAGTCTGACAGTGTTGACGGAAACTGAGGACACAAATTTGAAAATATTATTTGAAGTTGAAGTATGTATTGTTTCGTTTGATATATGTATAACCATTATTTTTCATTGGCTTCATATATTTTCTAATGTATATTAGGGCGTTTTCACACCTGTAGTTCGTTTGCTTTGTTCCGATTCAGGGAGACACAGGGACTATAATGATACAATTGTGAGGTTTTGTCCGCTGCTCACCTACTCGCTCTGTTCCTTTAAGCCTGTTGCTCACCTACTCGCTCTGTTCCTTTAAGCCTACTGTTAATCATTGCATTCTCCTCACCTCACTAGCCCCCTCCCTCGCGTTCGTTTGCTCTTCTGCAACCACACCCTTTGACTACCTGTCATTATGTGTTTGATTGGTCTGGTGCCGAACACACACTTTTAGTTTCAAGTATCAATTACCTCCCGCACCTGATGTGTATTCTAATTAGCACCCCTGTGGGCTTTAAGTACCTGGCTCTTCCCCTCTGTCCCTCGTCGGGTCGTGCCGTAACATGCCGTATACTTCCGTATCATATTCTCTATCACTTAGACTCCTTCGGGAGGTCCTCTGTCTGTTTATGCTGTTTTCATCTCCGGCGTGAGATGTGCTCCAGCCTTCGCCTCCTGTCGCCGTTGCCTGAGGGAGACACTGGACTGCGGCTCTCTAAGCTTCCACGGGAGGTATCCCAGTGATCCACTTCAGACCTCCGCGAAGCAGACGTCCTGGCGCGCATCCAGACCTCCGCGCAGCAGACGCCCAGACGACCATCCAGACCTCCGAGCCTGGCGCGCTCTTCCGCGCAGACGCACTCCAGATGCGTCCTCCGTACCGGCGCGCACTCCAAGCAGTCGCGCACCCCATCCAGACCTCCGCGCAGCAGACGTCCAGACGACCATCCAGACCTCCGAGCCTGGCGCGCTCTTCCGCGCAGACTCACTCCAGATGCGTCCTCCGTACCGGCGCGTACTCCAAGCAGTCGCGCACCACTCAGACCTCCGCTTGGACAACCCGTTTCCCCGTGGCGACGCGCTCGCTCCGTTCTGTTCCAACGCTCTTTACGCACAGCGCCTGGGTGAGTTTTTATGACTGTCTTTTATCCTATTCCGTTTTTCGTGTGTTTATTTAACACTGAAGATTTCCTGCTTTTTATCAGACAGTCACTCACCCAGCGCTTAGCCCTTTTTGGATTGTTTCATTGGGATAATATTTTGGCCTAACATTGCCTCACTGTGTGTTTACACACCGAAGATATTATTCACTTGGATTTGTATTTTGGGACTTCACTCACAGTGTGTTTACACACCGAAGATATTATTCACTTGGATTTGTATTTTGGGACTTCACTCACAGTGTGTTTATACACCGAAGATTCTGTCACTTTGATTACTCGGTTTTTGGGACTAGTCACTTCTCCTGTTCACCTGCGTTCCCTACTGTACCCTGAGCTAATCCCACTCCCTCTCTCCCTCTCGGCCCCGTTTACCCACCTCGGAGATCTGCCGAGAGAAGTCTGCAGAGCGGCTCTGATGTTCCCACCTGCTTCCCCAGACTACCATCCCGGGAGAGGCTGCAGAGCAGCAACATCATTAATGCTTTTTCCAAGGCCTTACCCTGTTTTTCTCTGTCCCAGTATGCAGCTCCAGCCCTCGCCCTGTTCCAAGGCCTTACCCTGTTTTTCCCTAGTCCTCTCTGTCTAGTCCCTCCAGTCCTCCCTGTCCCCAGCCCGCCTCCGCGGGCCTCTGTCCCTGTTTCCCCACTCTAGTCCTCCCAGTCCTCCCTGTCCCCAGCCCGCCTCCGTGGGCCTCTGTCCCTGTTCTCCCCTCTCTAGTTCCTCCTAGTCCTCCCTGTCCAGTCCTCCTAGTCCTCCCTGTTCCTGCCTTCCCTTGCCCCGGCCCTGTTTTCCTTTAGCCTACCCTTTGCCTTCCCCTTAGCCAGCTCGCCTCTTAAAGGCACTGGGCCTTTCCCTTTTCTTGTTTATCCAGTATTGGTGTTCTCCCTTAAAGGGACAGTGCCTTTTTTCTGAGTGTTTTCAATAAATGCCCGTTCTTGGCTTACTCTCATACCTGTCTTGTGTTGTGCGATTGGGGTCGGTTACAAACCATAACAGTACGACCCGACCAATCGACGACCCCAGCCAGCACAGACGGTGTATGTTGAGTTTGCCTTTTTTTTTCTTGTTCCCTCTAGTTCCCCTGTTAGCTCCCCTGTTAGCCCTGTTAGCTTCCCTGTTAGCCCTGTTTAGCTCCCCTGTTAGCCTGTTGACTCCCCTGTTTGCTTCCCTGTTAGCCTCGTTAGCTCCCCTGCAGCTTGTTAGGCCTCTACTACCAGCATGGCCCCTGTCTGCTAGCTTTGCCCCGGCTGCTAGCACAGCCTCTATGTTAATGCAGCCCTTGCTGCTGGCATAGGCCCTGTAGCTAGCCATGCCCAGGCAGCTAACCCAGTCCCTCAGCAGGGCCCCTGTCTGCTAGCTTTGCCCCGGCTGCTAGCACAGCCTCTATGTTAATGCAGCCCTTGCTGCTGGCATAGGCCCTGTAGCTAGCCATGCCCAGGCAGCTAACCCTGTCCCTCAGCAGGGCCCCTGTCTGCTAGCTTAGCCCCGGCTGCTAGCACAGCCTCTATGTTAATGCAGCCCTTACAGCTAGCATAGGCCCTGTAGCTATCAGTGCCCTGGCAGCTACCCTTTCCCTCTGCTAGCCTAGCTCCGGCAGCTAGCGCAGCCTCTATGTTGATGTAACAGTACAGCTAGCATAGGCCCTGTAGCTATCAGTGCCCTGGCAGCTAACCTTCCCTCTGCTAGCCCTTTTCCCGGTGCTCCTCTTAGTTACCTCTCAGCTCCTCTTAGTTACCACTCAGCTCCTCTAGTTGCCCCTCAGCTCCTCTGGTTACCCCTCAGCTACCCTACTTACCCCTCAGCTACCATGGTTACCCCTCAGCTCCTCTGGTTACCCCTCAGCTACCATGGTTACCCCTCAGCTCCCTAGTTTACCCCCCGGCTACCCTGCCCCAGTTGCTTGCCCCACTTTTGTTTGTGGCTTCCCCTGCTGGCCTGGCCAGTACCTTTTGTTTGTTGCCTTGTTTTTGTCCCCTGCCACTCTGTCTGTATTTTTTTTGGGTCGCCGGGTGGCTCCCGTGGAGGGGGGGGTACTGTGAGGTTTTGTCCGCTGCTCACCTACTCGCTCTGTTCCTTTAAGCCTGTTGCTCACCTACTCGCTCTGTTCCTTTAAGCCTACTGTTAATCATTGCATTCTCCTCACCTCACTAGCCCCCTCCCTCGCGTTCGTTTGCTCTTCTGCAACCACACCCTTTGACTACCTGTCATTATGTGTTTGATTGGTCTGGTGCCGAACACACACTTTTAGTTTCAAGTATCAATTACCTCCCGCACCTGATGTGTATTCTAATTAGCACCCCTGTGGGCTTTAAGTACCTGGCTCTTCCCCTCTGTCCCTCGTCGGGTCGTGCCGTAACATGCCGTATACTTCCGTATCATATTCTCTATCACCTAGACTCCTTCGGGAGGTCCTCTGTCTGTTTATGCTGTTTTCATCTCCGGCGTGAGATGTGCTCCAGCCTTCGCCTCCTGTCGCCGTTGCCTGAGGGAGACACTGGACTGCGGCTCTCTAAGCTTCCACGGGAGGTATCCCAGTGATCCACTTCAGACCTCCGCGCAGCAGACGTCCTGGCGCGCATCCAGACCTCCGCGCAGCAGACGCCAAGACGACCATCCAGACCTCCGAGCCTGGCGCGCTCTTCCGCGCAGACGCACTCCAGATGCGTCCTCCGTACCGGCGCGCACTCCAAGCAGTCGCGCACCCCATCCAGACCTCCGCGCAGCAGACGTCCAGACGACCATCCAGACCTCCGAGCCTGGCGCGCTCTTCCGCGCAGACTCACTCCAGATGCGTCCTCCGTACCGGCGCGTACTCCAAGCAGTCGCGCACCACTCAGACCTCCGCTTGGACAACCCGTTTCCCCGTGGCGATGCGCTCGCTCCGTTCTGTTCCAGCGCTCTTTACGCACAGCGCCTGGGTGAGTTTTTATGACTGTCTTTTATCCTATTCCGTTTTTCGTGTGTTTATTTAACACTGAAGATTTCCTGCTTTTTATCAGACAGTCACTCACCCAGCGCTTAGCCCTTTTTGGATTGTTTCATTGGGATAATATTTTGGCCTAACATCGCCTCACTGTGTGTTTACACACCGAAGATATTATTCACTTGGATTTGTATTTTGGGACTTCACTCACAGTGTGTTTACACACCGAAGATATTATTCACTTGGATTTGTATTTTGGGACTTCACTCACAGTGTGTTTATACACAGAAGATTCTGTCACTTTGATTACTCGGTTTTTGGGACTAGTCACTTCTCCTGTTCACCTGCGTTCCCTACTGTACCCTGAGCTAATCCCACTCCCTCTCTCCCTCTCGGCCCCGTTTACCCACCTCGGAGATCTGCCGAGAGAAGTCTGCAGAGCGGCTCTGATGTTCCCACCTGCTTCCCCAGACTACCATCCCGGGAGAGGCTGCAGAGCAGCAACATCATTAATGCTTTTTCCAAGGCCTTACCCTGTTTTTCTCTGTCCCAGTATGCAGCTCCAGCCCTCGCCCTGTTCCAAGGCCTTACCCTGTTTTTCCCTAGTCCTCTCTGTCTAGTCCCTCCAGTCCTCCCTGTCCCCAGCCCGCCTCCGCGGGCCTCTGTCCCTGTTTCCCCACTCTAGTCCTCCCAGTCCTCCCTGTCCCCAGCCCGCCTCCGCGGGCCTCTGTCCCTGTTCTCCCCTCTCTAGTTCCTCCTAGTCCTCCCTGTCCAGTCCTCCTAGTCCTCCCTGTTCCTGCCTTCCCTTGCCCCGGCCCTGTTTTCCTTTAGCCTACCCTTTGCCTTCCCCTTAGCCAGCTCGCCTCTTAAAGGCACTGGGCCTTTCCCTTTTCTTGTTTATCCAGTATTGGTGTTCTCCCTTAAAGGGACAGTGCCTTTTTTCTGAGTGTTTTCAATAAATGCCCGTTCTTGGCTTACTCTCATACCTGTCTTGTGTTGTGCGATTGGGGTCGGTTACAAACCATAACAACAATGTTGCAATTGTGTGTGTGTGTGTGTGCGTGTACATGAAATACCTTTCTGTATAGGTTCCTACATGTGTGTGTGTGAGCGTGCACGCGCGTGTGTGCATGAAATACCTAGTTCGTACATGTGTGTGTGTGTGTGTGTGTGTGTGTGTGTGTGTACATGAAATACCTTTCTGTATAGGTTCGTACATGTGTAGACAATGTACAGATGGTGAGACAATGGACTGGACTGAACACTCACTCAACACGGGACATCATATTCCATACCATGCAGAGGGGTGGCCTGGGTGTTCCCAACTTTGAATGGACGTACATTGCTGTCACATAACAATGTCACAAGACAATATAGAATAAGCTGGAACGGGCTGTATGTGAAAACCAGCCCGTCCAGTAGTGCTTTTAAAGCACCGGTCCCAGGCAGGTAAAGAAAATAACACAAGGCGTTGTTCCAAATAGTAAATGATATTTATTATAGCGGGAATTTAAACCCACTGTTTCCAAATAGTAAATGATATTTATTATTGTGGGGCTTGAAACCCACAGCACAAACACAAAGGGGAAAAGGTAATGGGAGAACAAACAGGCAATATATAAATACGACCCAAACAACACTAAGCAAAATATAAAGTAACACTGGGAACCACCCAGCCATAGAGCACTACAGTATAAGGGAATACTAATTATATATATATATAATACAATATGATATAATATAATATACAGTGTTCTATTTAGCACCAGAGCAACACAAATATATATATATACTCACTTCCAAGCAGGAAGGCAAATGGCTCTAAGGCCCACAACAATATTATATATATCCTGCTACTGGAGTCCACACACAGTGGCAAACAAAGCAATGGCAAGTCCACACACAGTGGTCAATCAATGGCAACCTCACGAAACTCTGATCAGAACTGACAGAGTGAGGCGCCCCGATGTTGTGTCATCTCCACTCTATTAACCACCCATCTCCACTGCCTGCTCCAAGGTGCACCAATCAGATGCAACCAATCCAATCAGGGGGAGATGAGTGGCATCTGTGAATAGAAACAGAAATTAGGAGATGACACAACACCACACATAACAGACAACACAATAAATATACTAACCTGATGTTCAGATGGTGTCATAAATACAGGATTAATGGTAATGCCCAACCCACGTACCCATGTACGTCACAATTGCCACGAGACTCAGTCATCTTCTCAACATGCTGAACAGTGACGACCAGCACGTCAGAGAGCAGGCCAGAGCCTCTCTGTTCTAAGACCTGCAGAGACGCAAGGTCCCCCTGGCGTGTGGGTCGGATCCAAACTTCCTAGGTTACAGGAAGAAGCCAAGTGGAAAGCTGGACAGCCGCGCCCCCGGATTCGGGGTGTGGTCTGACTGGCCAGACCTGAATGACCTATGCGGCTGGTCCAACGTGGCCCTGGAGTGGGTGGGGTCGGACTCAGACGCTGTTAATGTTTCTGAGGAGATCATATCTGACCATACCATCTCCGTGAAGGCCACCATTGACATCTGTGAAACGTGGCATGAACTGCCACTTACCAATGCCCGTGGTCATCTCATGTCGGCACAACAACAACACCAACGTCAACACTGGACTGAGCTTAAACTGCAAGGGAAGCTTGCTTGTCTCCCTGCCCCTGACCACTCTCTCTCGCATGCAGTTTTTTTTAAATGTAGCTATTAGGGGTGGAACGCATAAGATATATAGCCTAAACATAATCCAACTTTTCAGTTATTCTCAAGGACGTAGTCATGCAAAAACTGAAAGAATGAGGCCATTTGACATCAGGCACATTATTTTGACAGTGACGGTTAGAGCTAGGAGAGATTTTGGTACAGCAAGAGGGGAGGCATTGCTGAGTTAAAGGCCAACTTGCAGGTTGTATTTTTGTTCAATAAACAATGTGGACTAGGCCAACGGTGACTTTCATGAAGAAGGAAACAAAATTATTGAAATTGACCCAGTTTTAGCGTTTTTATCAAACATTTTGTCTTGCCCAACACAATCACCACGCACGTGGATATTTTAATCAATGGTTCATAACGTGCGCATGTAATCGAAATGCTGACGTCACGTCAGGTGCAGGGCAGCGAGGGGAGAGTCACACACAGCTAGTGGCAGGCAGAGAGCCTTGCTACTAGCCGAGGAGTAATGAATGAAAATGTATCTGTTTCACGGTCACCTAACAACACTATTGCTCCGTGATCATAGCCATCTATCTCTAAAGCTAACCACTATTTGTAAAAGCCAACCACGTTACCATATTTGTAATAATGAAAATCATTATGTCGTTGTACATAGTGTATACACCGTTAGAAGCTAGCTAAGTTAGCTAACGTAGCTTAGCTTAGCAGCCAGGATTCTCAAAACTCCTAACATCACCCGATTTAAAATGGTTCTATCCTCTTTGTATACCTTTGTCATCACAAGTATTATGCCAGGGAACTTATAAGGTGTTTGAGCTTGTAGCGTTAGTTAGCTCATAGCTATCGTCACTGATGCACCGAGTGGGGCTACTATCGTATCAACATGCCGGGGCGCATAGCTTGCTAGCCAGCATTCTCGAAACTCCTAACATCACCCGTGTGTGTGCAGTGCTTTGCCCCACAGGACCTACACATTTTACTCGTTCCCAAAACTCTTTTACATGCACGACAGTAGCCATAATGCTAACGTTAGCGGGGTAACGTTAGCCAGAGCTATATAGCCAGCTTGGTACTATGACCCGGGGATAAGGCGACAGCCCACAGACCAGTAGCGCTGCTGTACTGAACAACAGGCTGCCTAGTGGTAAATGTAGTTCTTTTTTTACGACATTAAAAACATTATAACTACCTTGTTTCAACCAGTTGTAGCTGGTCCATCAAAGTCTCCGACGATTAAACCCATTTGCGTCTTGTAAGGCGTCCATTTGGATCAAGGAAATAGCTTTCTGCACTCGTCAAAACTCCTTGTAGTGGATCAGAAGTAGAGGAAAGATACCAGACGTGATGTCATGGCCCTGATAGCTCTGATAAGCTTTTTAATTTGCTCGTGCATGTTATTTGAGCATGGACCTTTTTAACCATTTCTGAGTGGCATTTCCGGCGTCAAATGGAAAAAAATGAATACTGAAATTATATACCAATGATGTAAGCTACCCATAATTGATCAGTAGGGTTTAACCTGCAAGTTTGGCTTTAAACATGCTTCTCATGTATTTGGTAAAAAAAAAAGTTTACCTTTAATAATGTTTGGCACACAAAGACCGAACTGACTGAAATATAGGCAACATTTGTCAAAGTATTAACTTAGTGCAAACAAAAAAATATTAAACCTTTCCATTTTTGTGGCCACATTATAGACAAAGGCCAACATAAAGTATGCATAATGCTCAACCAGCACTAGACTTTCTTATCAAAAAGTAAAAGTCACAGAAAAGATGATTAGGGTTTTAAATAAGGACGTTTATGGGGTTTCTTGTATTAATAATAATTTGCACTAAGGAATGTTGTAACTGTTGTTATCTTTTAAAAAAAAATGAGATGTTACAAGGGAATGGGGAATATAAACCCCCCCACAGTGGTGTGTGGAGTTGGTATGTCCCAGCAGGGACCAGGATGTTATGGGTTGCAGACGCAGTTGACACACGCTCTAGTCTCCTGGCTCGTTATTGAACACAAACAGTTATCTTTGAACCTCTGTTGTCAAGCCTCGTCAATATACCCCCCTTCCCCACTAATCGAACTGGTGTCGTGGAGTCACTTCTCTGTGAGCATTTCCACGGTTAGCTTGCGGCTAACATTAGTTATCTTGCAGCTAAAGTTAGTTAGCTCGTAGCTAACGTAACATTAGCCTAGCTCGAGGCTAACGTTATATAACTGAACAATACACATGCCCCGAACCGTGGAGGTTGTACCGAACGGTGTACGGTTCGAATGCATACCGTACGGTACGACCTCCACGGTTCGGGGCATGTGTGTATTGTTTGGTACACGGTTCGAATGCGTACCATTCCACCCCTAGTAGCTATTGATGAGAGCATCATCATCTTCAATTTTGCCATTGCCAATTTGGGCACGAATGTAACAGAATAACCCACAATGTCCAATTGCGCTGATAATATTTGTGTCCTTTAGACATTGTATTTATGTGGTCATAAATAAAGATTCTAAATGTGTACATGAAATACCTTTCTGTATAGGTTTGTACATGTGTGTGTGTGTGTACATGAGATACCTTTCTGTATAGGTTTGTACATGTGTGTGTGTGTGTACATGAAATACCTTTCTGTATAGGTCTGTACATGTGTGTGTGTGTACATGTGTGTATACATGAAATACCAGGACAAACTCAGAGCACCAATAAAATCCATAAAAAAATACCGCCAGTTGTAAGTATGCGTCTATCTTTTAGCAAAGACCACCTCCAGAGCTTAGTTTTTATTCTTGAAAAGCATGTGTGAACACATTTTATTTAAATTGTTTATGTTCTGGCAACATATTTTGGCTAAATATGCCTCATTTTATAAATGTGTATACAGAAACAATTCCATTGCTTTTGTTGATAATATTCATTAATTGCATTGATAACATAGTGCTGTAATTTCATTTTCTAATAAATATGCATGATTCAACAACGTGTGCTTTTATTTTGATATTTCTTATTTCAAAGTTTGAAATTTCGCTGTACATTAACCCTTTATTCGCCAATGACATGTTCCCACGTCATTCTCCGCCATGCGTAATCTGCCAATGACACCGTAAGGCGTCTTTGAGATCAATATTTCAAAAATCTGTGATGGCAATCATATTTTACCCACGGAGTCTTGAGATCCCCTGTTGATCTCCTCTCAACTCTCCAACGGTTCAAGAGCGCCATCTGGTGGCCGATCGGCGGATCGCACAAACAGAAAGTGACGCGCCGGAAGTGGTGCTCGCCCATATTTCGTCCGGGCACTCGCTATCGTTAGCGGGACTCCATCTTGATACACTGGACATCGATCGGTTGCAAATAACTCGATAAACAACATGATTTGGACGTATATATTATTATTAGAGCTGGGCCGCTAACGGCGTTAACGTGCTGCGTTAACGCTATACTAGTATCGCGCGATAATATAATTAACGCATTAATCTACATTTTATTTTTTCTTTATTTACCAGGGTAGGTTCTCTGAGCACAGATGCTCTTTTTCAGGAACGCCCTGCTTCACATTCACACAGTTCCATTCACACCTGGGAGCTGCCCAGTACAACCACAGTTGACACCATTGGCCACTGAGCAACTCCACTGGAGCAGTTGATTCAAGCCATGTCACATAGTTCAAGTTTGAAATGATTCTTTCTGTTTTGCTCCTGAGAGTGCTAGATACTGTACTGTACTGGTAATATTATTTATTTGTGTTAACTTCTGAATAAAACAACTTATTAAACACAAGTACATCTTATTGAACATTATTTTGATATTTCATTACCAATTATCATAGCAAAACAGCTTTTTCAAACAGTCTGTAATGCATTTTGGAAACGGGAGATGGGCTCATGGTGTAATGGGCCACCTGGCCTGAGAAACATAAGGAGGAAAGAAAAAGTAAGGACTTACTTCTGGTAATTATTTGGGTAGAACACACATATTTTGAATGCCTTTGGCAGGTTTTTTTTATTCTTCTTTTTAGCCATTTTAATCTAGATTAATCTAGATTAAATCCAGGATTGCAGATAGATTAATCTAGATTAAAAAAATGTATCTATGCCCACCTCTAATTATTATACAACCTGGAAATGGATCGCATATATCAACATCCCATAATAGAGAACTTTCTGCTCGACGCTGATCGCCCAACGCTACGAGGAAGCTGAGGTGAGTTTCAGCGTGTTTGATTATATTTAAACGTATAATCTGCTCTGATATATATATCGCCCATACTACATAAATGATTTAACGTCGGCCATGGACTTATAAACCCCCCCCCCCCCCCCCCCTCCGGTCACCAGCAGATGATGAGGCATGACGCTTAGGACCTTGCACAATTGAAAGTTTTAATATGACGTCAATCGGTATCAAACTACATTTGATGATGTAATATATGTATTTAGGGCTATAAATCACGTTCTGCAGAATGCTGCAAAAAACGATAAAAACATATTTATACTTTAGACCGTATTTTAGTATGAATATGTGAATGAAAAAGTAGAACGTTGCTACATCCTAAACGATAGATACTTGACGTTGAATGGGCCATAGTAATGTCAATTTAGCAATACAATTAAAAAAGTTATAGCCCTAGGCGGTTAGGTGGCCGAGCGGAGATTGCGTTCGTCACCAACCCCGGAGCTGTGAGCTGGGTTCGAATCTGTCTGCACTAAAACAATTGGCTGTATTAGAGGGTGGGAGAAGCTGGCGGGGTGGGTCCGGGTCGTTGTAAACAGCGACTCCTACAGTTCGGTCGGGGCGCCTGCTAAGCGCGGATAGGACTTGAGGGGGATAGTGTGATCCTCCCACACGCTACGCCCTCTCGATGAGAATCCGCGCTGCCAGGTGAAAAGAAGCGGTTGATTGGCTGGACGTGTGTCGGAGGAAGCACGTGTCGTGGTAGCCTCCACTCTCCCAGATGATCTGACTGTGGGGGGTAAGTGCGCAGCGACCAGGAAGGGACTGGGAATTGGCATACGACTAACATTGGGATGGGAGAAATTCGGAGGAAAATGGAGGGGGAAAAAGACCAAAAAAATAAAATAAAAAAAGTTATAGCCCTGCAAAGAAGGGGAACATCCCCATAGATTTACAGCGCTGGCAGATAGGGGATTAAGATCAGAATAATCCCTGGCAGATAAAGGGTTAACACATTGGCGGCCACTGGGATGAGTCTAATATCACTAGAGACGACCAGCATTTGTAAACAGACTTGGGGCTGTTTGTAGAGCTAAATCTATACTTTATAGTATTGCTATCTGTCCATTCTCATTGTAAATTGAGTCCATAAACCGTCCCTTCAAAATGGCTTAAAGAAAAAGATATTTCATCAATACGTTCTCATTTTATAGCGCCGTGAATATAAGCGTTATACGGCATTTGGTCTAGTATATTTCCTGGAAAGCTAGATAAAGGGCTAATAGCTACTAACGTTATATCCAATGGCATTTCCGTTATACATACGCTACAGTTAAAACTCAAACTGCATATGATATGGCACGATCCTCAAGCATGTATGCATGAAAGGGGGGGGGGGCGGGGGACATCGTTTCTTATTATTGATTACCAATAACCGTGTTCGTCTAAGTAGCCACATACGCTGATCGTATCGTATCATAACAAGGCCCGATCGGGCTGTAATTTACGTGAAAAAGATCTTACCATGAGCCGGTTGGATCCCCCCGAGCATTTCCCCGTTATCGATCGCCATCTGGTAGATCGATATGTCCATTGGCTGATGATAAATCCCCTTATTGCATAGTGAAATCCGCGATCCAAAACGTATTCCAAGCTACAGGCTGCACAACCAGAATCCAGCTAACTGAAAAAATAATGCACCGTTCAGCCACAGGGCACACTGCATTATCGCGACAGCGCCCCTAAGAGGATCTGGCTGGTAATACACTTTGGCGAATTCAAAGAGTACGGTACATCTGCAGTGCAGCTCTGCGACCTTGAATAGGTTATTAAAATGGAATAAAAGCCAAAACAACTTGCCACGGATATGTCCGTCCTTTGGTCCATTAAGCATGGATTCGAAAGCCGGATATATCCGTGCTTGGGCGCCATTGTGTTAAGTGTGGGGTCGCCAAAAAGATTTCTAAATAAAATGGGGTTGTGGTATAAAAAAAGGTTGAGAACCCCTGCTCTACAACATAGGCAAGTGGAGCGCCAGCAGCACACAGAGTACTCTGCTACAGAGAGCCCAGGTGATGGGGAGCAGCTGTGGGCTCATCAGTAGCTGAGTGGGGCAGATGAGGGTCTGATTAGCCTGTCCTCCATGGTCCCATTGTCCTCTGTAGCTGCCTGTTGATGCCTGGGAGTGAAGCCCCTTTGACAGGGTGTACTGGCACAGCTCCTTCCATCAGGGCCGTCCTGACCGCTAGCCACAGTGCTCAGTAGCTTACTTTGTAGCCCCCAACCAATCAGATTTTCCTTTTCTGAACATAGATTTTACATTTAAATTAAGTTTGTCCCATGTCTTTGTTCAGTTCTTTCTGTAGTGTGTTTAGAGTTGCTTTCCATACAACATATTGCATCTGACATTTCCAGAGGTTAAGTTAAGTTAAGTGAGATTTCCAGTGTTGAATAATTACTTTACTTTCTTCAAAGAAAGTAAATCTGGGAAGATAGGGAAAAAAATATCCATCCTGTAGGGTTTCTCAGTCATTCTATTGATGGATTTAACGGATTTTATTTCCACTTCTATGCTGATGATGATGTCATCTACTGTTGTGCCCCCACTCTCAGCCAAGCTTATGTTCAGTTGCAGTTATATAATCTTAAGCTAGTTTTGAATGCAGAAAAAATTCCAAGAACAACTCAATGCAAACGCCAAGCATTATAATTGCGCAGTGTGAAGATTGAACACGTTCTAATGTACAAATGCTTGGGTATTTTAATTGATAGTCAGCTTTCTTTTAAACCTCACATTGAAAGACTTGTGAAGAAGCTAAAACTAAAACAGGATTTAATTTTAAGGTCTGTTTTTCTATTGAATATAGGAAGAGATTGGTTGCTTCCAGTGGCGGCTCGTGAATTTTTCTCCAGGAGGGTCGATCGATACCAAAAATGTACATGTACCAAGGTAGCACAATGCCACACACTGCACACAAACACGCGTGTGCGCACGCATCGCGAAACCACACACTACTGTGTGCGTCAGAGAGCGTCGGTGAAACCAAAAGCATACGGATATTTAAGTAGGTACAGTTACAGTACAACTATCACCATTGCCATCAATCAATATGATCACAGAGTCCATGCAGCTATGTTTCCAAACACTCACACCCCGATCTCAACTCTCTCTCTCTCTCTCTTTCTCGAAAATTAACAACACGCTGTGAGAGAGAGAGAGAGAGAGAGAGAGAGCGAGAGAGAGAGAGAGCGAGAGAGAGAGAGAGAGGGAGAGAGGGAGAGAGCGAGAGAGAGAGAGAGAGAGAGAGAGAGAGAGAGAGAGAGAGAGAGAGAGAGAGAGACCGAATTAACTCACTGTTTACGTGGTCGAGGAGGGCTTGATAAAGTGTATAATGTCCACTGTTGTCCCCAGACTGTTGATGTATATCCAGTTATCCACTCTGTCCAGACTGCATCCAGATTAGCTTGTTAGCACAACACAACAGTACTGTGATGAATTCAATGAATGAGTCTGTCTTTGCCCATTTCCGCGTCGAACAGCCTGCAAACTACCTGGCGTTCTATCGCCATGCTCTAAGACAAACTCTAACCATAACCAACTTTGAAAGAGTGCCTAAGCTTAACCGTCGAAAGAACTTGCCGTCACGCTCTAAGACAAACTCTAACGTTACCTTGTCCTTAACCTACTTCGAACGAAGAGTGGCTTAACCAGTGTAGAAACTGGCGTCGGCCAATCAGAGAGCGTCTCCGCGAAATGCGGCTACGGAAAAAAAACTGACATCGGCCAATCAGAGAGCGTCTCCGCGAAATGCGGCTACGGAAATTATAGACGCTGCTAAGGCTGCTTGCCTAGACCGCTTCAAATCGCGCCCGGCTTCCAACATAATACATCATATTTCAATGCACACCGCGTTACGCACTGATTGGCTGCGACGGATACAGCGATGAAACAGTGCACGGCGTGCACGCTCACTCAGAGCGCTATTGCGTCTAGCCCGGGCTGAGAGAAATACGGCTAGGAGAAATGCGGCTATGCGACAGTGAGTCACTTCCTGTTCAGGAAAACGATTATTTTTATTTGATATATTAACGTTATATTGTGCATTGGAAACACAAACATACTTAAAATGAGTAAATATTATTCATTTTAAACATGTTTATATTATTTATAGGGCTATAAAACAAAAAACAAAAACAAATATTTCTTGTTCTTCTCTCTTTTAACCAGGGGGGTCGGCGCCTCCACTCACCTCCACTCAACATTACTCTGTCTTTCCTAGGGTTTTATGTTATGTGTGTCTGGTGTGTGTGTGTGTGTGGGATGTGGGTGATCACGTGGTGCACAGGTGTGTTCCATCAGTCCTAATCAGCTCCCTAATTGACTCTCCTCTGCCTGTGGCAGTAGTATCTCCCTTCCTCCATGTAGCCATGGAACGGGGGATGCTATCTGCCACAGTATGTATAAAGATGTTTCAAGATCCAGTGAGGGGTCTCTCTTCCCTGCTGTCCTAGCTAACCACCTCATTGAGAGTCATCCAGCCTAACTCTTAAGTCCAATGCACACGGCGGGCGATTTTTGCCAGGTGGCCAATTTTTTACGTCAGGCGACTGACAGAATTGTATCGCTTCCAATGTTATGAATGAGAGAAGACACACAGCAGGAGATGTTTGAGCGACGATCGCACAGCAACTTCTGTCACCTGGCTAAATATCGCCTCAATCCAATTTCTTTTAGGCAGACAGGCGACACAGCAAGGACAATGAGGAAATAACATGACTTCTACTGGTGTATCATTTGTAATATAAATAAATGTATTGTAGTGACCCTGGGATTTGGGTCGGTTGGTCAGCCGAGCTGTCCCTCTGCACTCTGCCAACCTGGGGCTGCCGGCGACGCTGTTGGTCGCGCGAGCCGGGGGTTGGCAGAGGGGAGGGGGCAGGGGCTGACCTGGAAAGGGTATAAGAGGGTGTGGCACCTAGGGTGTGCTCTCTTGAGGCATGGGAAATGGTAGCGATGAGTCACTTGTATGCTGCAAGTTGCAACCTATGCACCTGTGTTGGAATACATTCATTGATCAATAACCTACGTATTATTACCATGCTACCTATGTTAGGAACAATTTAAACAAATGACGTTAGTTGGAGAAAGGATGTTTCCGCTGATGTCCCGGTAACATTACACCCTCGCCGGTTTGGCTTTAGTATTACTTTAGTATTTTTCTGATTTACCAGAAATGCGGACTCCAACGTAGTCTGGTGAAAACGCACCTTCTGGATAGTCTTCACCTTGTTGTTCCTCTTCATGATGATCTCCAATCGTTCGCTACACACCGATCAATATTGCCACCTCTCTCACAAACAGTTTGCACGAATATACTCGTTATTGGCAGTCAATGAGTTATTAATGCTGCTGTCATAGCAATGGTCATAGTAGGCTATCGTAGATCTCTGAGGACATCTTCAGGCCAATCGGTGGTAGTGAACATATAGCTTACTGTATTACCTGAGCGGTCGTGTGTGGTGTGGGGTGCTAAGCGATTGTTGTTGAGCCACAGCTGATCGCATCGCCAGGCGCCGTCGCTCACCCGCCGTGTGCTTTGGACTTTACTATTTTGTATTGATACTTTGATTGAGTTAATAAATCGTATTAACCAGGTCTCTTTGGACTGAGTAAGTTATTAGCTTCGGCCGTATTTTCCACCACACTGTCTGTAGGCACCGTAATGGAGGTCTCAGTATTCTCATTCAGTATTATATTTATGTTGTATTATTAGTTGTACTGTCACTTTAGGTGGTGGGCGTGTTCACAGGGATGCGGCGGTAATGGGAGTGTTCTTATGGAGTTTCATTCACCTTTTCACAGGGTTGACAGTTGACGGAGAGAGGGGGTGAGAGTAGGAGGGCATAATTTATTTTGACCGCAAGAACGCAATATTGAAAGCACGCAATAGCGCAAGCCACACACAAGATAGTTATAGGAACGTGAACGTGAACATTAACTCAATAGTATCATTAGAACGCATCAGTATCAGAATATTAGTGTATTTTGTTTGTCTCATGAAGCGAAAGAATAAAAGCTTCAAAAGTATTTCCTGGACGTGGAACGGAGTTATTTCACGATGCGCGTCAATTGTTTGAACTCCTCTACTTAGCCCCTCGGCACGACCTGTCCATGACAGTCTACTGCCGCAACACTGTCTATCTCTATCATAGTGCACTGAGGTTTGTACCTGGCTGTAAAGCTCTCACACAGCTTCCTTCACAACCTCATATTCTTGTTGTGTTTTCTCCTCAGAGCCAAGAAGAAAAGCAAGCCCTTGAACCTTAAGATGCCCAGCAGCGTGGGCAGCTGCGAGAACCTCTCGCTACGCTCCTTCTTCTTCCCCACCTTCATCCCCTCCACGCCGCCTGTCCACGCAGAAACACCCTCCGCAAGTGAGTGCACTCCTTCCCTTTCAATGATTCCACCCGGTCTCTGTGAAAAGAAAAGATGAAAGGTTTTTGTCTCTGAGGTAGAACTCTTTTATCTCTTTATTCCAGACCATAAAATCAAGGAAATGGCGGCTGCTTTTTTGTTACATTTTGGAACCGGTTCTGCTCAGATGTGAAGCTGCTCTCTGACAAGTTTGCCGTATATGGTCGAGTTAGTTCACTCTAGTGGAGGGTAGGGCAATGTGGAGGAAACTAATCCCCATGATGTTGAGTTACGTATGAAAAATTAAATAATACGTACATGATGAATAAATAAATATTCCAGTTGATGTTTATCGCATCGCATGGTAGCCTAATGTGACATATCAAACCCAAATGATTTGCAATATTTAAGATTTAATTTTAATAGTTAATAGTTGCTTATCAATATTTTAGACAACAGAACTTTGTGCTACACTATCACATAATCATACTCATAGTCATCATCATCGATTTGTCTGCAGCAGTGGCAGGTGGCAGGTGGCAGGTGATAGGTGATAGGTGATAGGTGGCAGGGCCCATACCTTTTTTCACACTACGTTTAGCCACTGTACCGGTGCAGAAGAAAGAGCTGGAAGAAGCCATTAGAATATAGGAATATAGGGGGGAAGGGGGGTTGGGGGGGGGGGATGGGTGGAACTAGATTTGAGGCAAAACATTTCTGTTCTAAAGCAGTACGGCACGTTTGCACAATTTTACTCTGTCTATTCTATCTTACTCTTTTTATTATTGTCTATTTTTTTTAACTGAATCAAACCATAAACAAGGTGGCCTGTTGGGATGTTAGATCCTAATGTGAAAGACTGTGATTTTATATGTCTGCACTTTATGTGCTCATTTTATGAAGCACTTTGAGCTGCAATTTTTGTATGAAAGGTGCTATACAAATAAAGTTTATTATCATTATTATTATTATTATTATTATTATTATTATTATTATTATTATTATTATTATTATTATTATTATTATTATTATTATTATTATTATTATTATTATTATTATTATTATTATTATTATTGTAACTGAGGGGTTACAAAACCCTGACTGTATTAAAGATTGTGATAGATTAAACCACTACTACATATTATTATTATTATTACTTGCCAGACAGTACAGTTATTATGGCAGACACTCTAGACGGCACGGTGACAAAGAGATATCATTTACAGTATTTTATTATTAAGCAGATATACAACTGATAATTACTGGGTCGCTCTTTTATGGCGAATGATATTAGAAAGTCAGAGTATCAAAGTCATTGAGCACCAATGTGTGTTTTTCTCTAAGCAAAGAAACAATACTTTGCAGGAGCTAGGGTGGGAATCGCCAGAGACCTCACGATACGATACTATCGCGATACTTGTGTCACGATACGATAGTATCGCGATACTAAATATATCGCGATACGCGATACTATTGCGAATTCTTTTATTTTTTAATTTCTTTTTATCAAATTTAATTTATTACCTTTTTTCAACTGCAAAGTAAAACTTTGTCAACATGTTTTATCTAATAAAATAAAGTTCAGTCTGTTCATCTCACTTCAATAATCTTTATTGCAGAACATGGTATTTTCTCAAGCAGACAGATGTAAACACTGTAATCTGTGTTGCATGTACCTGACAAACTGAACTGTTTGTATTACAATCATATTCCAACTTAACTGAATGCAGATGTGTGTGTGTGTGTGTGTGTGGACTACTGTACTATTACAGGTATTGAAATGAATAATTAAATATCGATACTTGCCGTCCCTGTATCGATACAGTATCGCCACGCAAAGTATCGCGATACTACTACGTATCGATTTCCCCCCCCCCACCCCTACGAGCTACATAGTGCAGGTTTAGAAATGTACTTGAATTCAACCTTGCTGCCAACCAACCCCTACCTAGGCCTAACAAAAATAATGGTTGGTTTCAGGTTGCCGACCGACCCTGCCGATTTAGGTGCGACCCAATATATTTTATGAGTTTTAAAAAAAAATTATATATTAAAAAAAAAAAAAATCATTTTTTTTTTTTTTTTTTTTTTTTTTTTTTTTAGAATAAAGTTTCATAGAAATCTTAGTCAAACATTTAGTATTATGGATATTAAACATGCTGGCAGAGTACATGCATCCATGTTGTTGTGAACATTTTAACCCTTTCACTGCCACACGACAGCCGGTTAACCCTTTCACTGTGACAATACAGAAGGTTAGCCCTTTACTATCACACAACCGACGGCGATGCTCCATCATTAGCATCATTAGCTCCGCATCCGCGGAGCTAATGATGCTAATGATGGAGCATCGCCGTCGGTTGTGTGATAGTAAAGGGCTAACCTTCTGTCGTGTGGCAGTGAAAGGGTTAATTAAATAAAGAAATTCCCTATCCATAGTCGCCGTGGGAAAGAATAAAAAGAAAAAAAAAAAAAAAATTCCCTACCTACCCAAACTGACAACCAACCTGAAACCAACTATTATTTTTGTTAGGCCCTACCTACGTCATACAAGACAAAAAGGACAATCTGCTCGTCACCCGCCGGTCGGAGGCGGTGTGCCGGTGCATAACAGAGGCCGTATTGGAGAGAGAGAGAGCGAGACAGAGAGAGGAAGAGAGTTAGGGAACGAGACGACGGGGTGCAGTGATTACGCTTGTCAGGGAGAGGGGTGACGTGTGAACTCCGGGGGGGTTGTGAATGGGACCTGAACCTCCACTAACGGGGGGTCGTCATTGACTGACAAGCTCGGACACAATGGCACATGTGGGGCCGGTTGGAGCGAGGCCCAGAATAAAGAGCATATCTGTATGCATGCGAGTGCAGAACCACACAGCACACACACACACACACACTCGAGAGGGAGGGAGAGAGGGAGGGAGAGAGGGAGAGAGAGAGAGGGAGGGAGGGAGGGAGAGAGGGAGAGAGTCTCCATCACGCCAGGGCTATTGTGTTGTTCCCCCAAATTAATTGGCTGTGTCCTTGCTTCTGTGTGTGTGTGTGTGTGTTGTGTGTGTGTGTGTGTGTGTGTGTGTGTGTGTGTGTGTGTGTGTGTGTGTGTGTGTGTGTGTGTGTGTCATGCCCTCCAGGCATTTCAGCAGGGTGGAAATGTGAGGCTTGAGGAGAGAGAGAGAGAGAGATGGAGAGAGAGAGAGGGAGAGGGGGAGGGAGAGATAGAGATGGAGAGGGAGAGGGGGAGGGAGAGGGAGAAGGGGAGAGGGAGAAGGGGAGAGAGAGCGAGAGAGGGGAAGAGGGAGAGAGGGAGAGAGAGCGAGAGAGAGGGTGAGAGAGAGGGATGAATGAATGAATGAATGAATGAATGAAAACTTTATTTAACAGATTGCAGAATGGGTACAATACAGTACGGCTCAATACACACAATTGTTAAGGGGATGCAGACCAGAGAAAGACGTTTGTCTTGTTTACATCAGGGTCCCCCATTTTCAATTCATAGTGACATTTATGACATACTCAACATACATGACATCAAGACATTTATGGCATAGAGACATACTGTACATGACATACAGGTATATAGTACTGTTACATTTGTGACATATACGATATGCAAATATACAGTACTGTTACCCATAGATCCTGACAGAGAGTATATACATATGATGGGGAGGAGACTGTACATTAGGAGGGGGTGGGTGGGCGGAGAGAAATATACATACGGTGGGGAGAAAATATATACATACGGTGGGGAGGAGACTGTCTATTAGGAGGGGGTGGGGGGGGGTTTGGACATTTACGGTGGCCAGTTTCTAATTGCAGCCTCCCGTAGGTGCTCTTTAAGAGCGGTTTGAATGTGGGTAGGGGGTAGGGAGAGAGAGAGGGAGAGAGAGAGGGAGAGAGAGGGGGAGAGAGAGAGTGTGAGAGAGAGAGAGAGAGAGAGGAGAGAGAGAAGGATAGAGAGATAGAGAGGGAGGAGAGAGAGAGAGTGTGAGAGATAGAGAGAGAGCATAGGCAGCGGGTGAGCCGACATTAGGGGAAGCTATAGTTGCGAGTTGTGCGTAGCGCGCAAACCGTTTCCCTTTTTCTTTTTTGCTTGAGCACGCTGCGTGCACCTGCAAACGGTGCTGTCCATGGTTCTGAATTCATACAATACACACACCCACTAGTCTACTACAGCGAGCCCCACTCATTTAATATATAGTGCAATTAATAAGTGTTCAAATGAAGGCATCCAATATGATTAACGACGTTTCGTCTTGGCATCAATGATCTTTTCTGCTTGAGTTTTTCTGTGAGATCACTTTCAATGTGAAGCCGACTCAGAGTTGACTGTCTCTCCTGGCGCACATATTGTTGTTCTTAGCCAATTTCAGATGCGCCTCATTGCTGACAAAGACCGTTCACAAGTTGCGGTGCCGACAGCAATGAAGGAAACGCTTTTCGTCATTTGGATCTCATCATGCTTTGAAAACAATGTACATATAGTATCTCTAAAAAGTTTCCACGATTTGATGAACTCTGACTCTCATCATGCCCTCGTAGAGCAAGCCCTACGATGCCAAGATAAAGCAACATACAATAGCCTCAGGTGATCCGTAGTTATGCCCAGGACAGCCCAGGCAGGGCTCACTGAGGCTGCCTGCAGGTGTGCCGTGCGGTAGCTGGTGCTGCTGCTGGCAGCTTCAAAATTACTTTGTTTATATGTTGCCTTGGAAAAAGACGTATATCCATTTTGCTTTTTTGAAATTTTACTCAAAATAGCACGCTGGTGTTCGCTACAAAGCGATTGGCAGGCGGAGATTCGGAATGCAGATGTTTACAAAACATTTATTATGCTTTGCTGCGGGATCAGGATGTGATTGGCTACATTATTTAACCTGAGCCTACCCATAATCACCAGATTGTCACCAGGGGGCTGCAGCGACAACACACACACAATATAGTAGTCTATATAATGCTGCGCACATATATTATATATAATTTTCATAATTCCCAGCATAACATTTGCCTTCATTACCCGCCTCCTATGAGAGAGAGAGGGAGAGAGAGAGAGATAGAGTGAGAGAGGGAGAGAGAGGGAGAGAGAGAGGGAGAGAGATAGAGGGGGAGAGAGCGGGGGAGAGAAAGAGAGAGAGAGAGAGAGGGAGAGGGGGAGAATGTGAGAGAGAGAGAGAGAGAGAGAGAGAGGAGAGAGAGAGAGAGAGAGAGAGAGAGAGAGAGAGAGAGAGAGAGAGAGAGAGAGAGATGATGAATGTCAGAAGCGAGCCAGAGAATAGAAGTGTTGTCCTTGAAGCCTCTCAAGACATTTTGAGTTAATTCCCTTCAGTTAAAATAGAGTTATTTCCCCGTCAGGGAGCTCACTGGAGCAGGAGCAGAGTTGGTGAATGGTGACCTCTAGCTAACCTCGCTTTACATCTGTTACCTTCACTTAGGACTTCTTGAGTGGCACCGCACTTTCAGGGATAATACTGTCTGTGCAGGACAGATGCCTGTGAGCCTGGTGGGAATAATGATGTGAACTTGCAACAGAAACCCAGACGATGTTGTAATATCTGGAGCGGGTTGCCAGGTTCTACAGATCCGTTACATCTAGATGCTGCTGCATGAGCCACAGAACACAGAAGATAAAGCTGCTGTTCTGCTAATGCTGCTGTGAGGGGGGGGGGGGGCTATGGACTTTTGATGATCTTTATTAACTGTATGTATTCGTCCATTATGTCATTTTATAATTGTTTTCTTTATAGAATTTTTCCCAGCCCACATGTACCTATTCGGGCCATCCAAGTGGGTTAGGGAGGTGTGTGTGTGTGTGTGTGTGTGTGTGTGTGTGTGTGTGTGTGTGTGTGTGTGTGGGGGGGGGGTATACTTTATTTCATTGTATAAATATCACATGTGAAAAATGTGAAAAACTGAATACAATTCATGTAGAAAAAAGAAAATCTCTGACCATACAATTTTGGAAATACCAAAGCAAAAAAAATGTATTTAGGGGAGGCTGACAAGACGAGGCCTGTTAACCCATTCTTCGCCGATGACGTGTTAACACGTCATTCTCCACCATGCGTAATCTGCCAATGACGCCGTAAGGCGTCTTTGAGATCAATATTTAATATTTTCGTCGTGGTATTCACATTTCACCCACGGAGTCTTGGCTGGTGCTGTAGGACTCCGCTCAACTCTGCAACGCTTCAATCCGCCACCCTGTGGCCGATCGACGAGTTGCCATCGGCCACTCGGTGATCATCCGGGGCTCAATACAGACACCGTGGATATGGATCTTTGCCATAACTCAATAATCAACATTATTTGGACGTGTATTGGTAATATACAACCCGGCAATGGATCGCATCGATCAACATCCCATAATAGCGATCTTTTTGCTCCACTCTCATCACCCAACGCTACAAGAGACTGGGGTGAGTTTCAGCGTTTTATTTACCATTTTCGATACCAACTGCTCTGATCAAATATATCACCCGACCCCCCCCCCCCTCCGTTCATCCGCGCATTATGAGTCATAACATCTAGGACCATGTACAGTTGAAATTTTTAATCTGGCGTCGATCAGTATCAAACTGCATCATTTGATGATCTAATATATGCATTTATGGCTATATCTCACGTTCTATGAAATACTGCAGAAAACGATAAAAACATATTTATACTCTAGACCGTATTTTTGTATGAATGTGTGAATGAAAAAGTAAACGTTCCTACATCCTGAACGATAGATAATTGATGTTGAATGGGCCATAGTAATGTCAATTTAGCAATACAATTTAAAAAGTTATAGCCCTGCAAAGAAGGTGAACATCTCCATAGACAAATAGAGCTGGCAGAGGATGGTTTAGGATGGGTACAATGCCCGGCAGAGAATGGGTTAACTGTCCCCAGTTTTCTAATCACACATTTTGTATGAAAGGTGCTATACAAATAACGTTTATTATTATTATCATTGTCATTATTATTATTATTATAATAATAATAATAATTATTATTATAATAATAATATAATAATAATTATTATTATTATTATTATTATTATTATTATTATTATTATTATTATTATTATTATTATTATTATTTATTATTATTATTATTATTATTATTATTATTATTATTATTATTCGGAGGGATAGGAATTGATCTCCTCAATCCCAAGTAGCAGTTGTGATTGGAGGATCAAGAAAAGAGGGCGGTGCTTGAACAGGTGGCACATTGCATGGTTGCCTTTGCCATCTGTGTGAATGTGTGAGTGAATGGATGAACACAATTTGAAAAACGTAATACAATTCATGTAAAAAAAGGAAAAAGAAAATCTCTGACCATAGAATAGAATAGAATAGAAATACTTTAATCATCCGGAGGGAATTTGTCACTACAAATCGCTCACAGTAAACATTTAGGTAGACAAAACTAAGACACGAATAAGAATAATAAAACAATTGCCTAAGAATAAAGAATAAAATAAGCCTAAGAATAAAATAATAAGAATAAAATACGGTCCGGGATTCACATTTCCTATGTTATGTATTATACATTGTAATATAAAATATACAATAAAATCTACAGAAATCTACAGTAAGTGTACAGTGTAATATTGAACAATGTTGTTTTAAAAGTAAAAGTACAGGAAGATGGTAACTGTCACCCTGTGCTCAGTGATGCAGTGAGGCACAGTGATGCATTGTAAAGTCTGATGGCTGTCAGAATGAAGGACTTCCTGTGCCGTTCAGTGCTACTGTACATCTTGGGAGTGTTAGTGCTGTCCCATTCGTAGTGCTGCTCTGAAGGGTGACTCCACATCGAGGGCACTCCAAAACGAGGGGTAGGGCCAAGTGGTAGGGCCAAGGGGAGAAATGGGACGCAGCCTAAGTCTAGCACTGAATGTGCTCCTTCTGTCAGTCAAGTCTGTGTATAGTGGCTCGGAGGGGTTGTCCCTGATGGCATGGAGCTTAGCAAGGCTCCTCCTCTCCGCCACCACTGCTAGAGAGTCCAGCTCCACCCTACCACGTTACTGGCCTTCCTGACCATCTTATCCAGCCTGTTTGTGTCCCCCGCTCTCAGTGCGCTGCCCCAGCAGGTCACAGCGTACAAGAAGGCGCCCGCAACCACCGACTCGTAGAACATCCTCAACATCCTTGTACAGACGTTGAAGGATCTTAGAACGTAGAATTACCCTCTACCTGCTCCCCCTCGGCCGTGTCATCAGCCAGCATGGAATCTCTTCCATTGCTACACTGATGACACACAACTGTACCTTAAAACTGACTCTGATCAGCCCTGCCATCACCATCCCCTCATCTGCAGCCCTGCCATCATCATCCCCATCATCCACCCTTACTTCCTGCCTGGAGGAGATAAAGTCATGGATGAAATCAAACTTCCTACAATTAAACAGCTCATCCACCGTCACCAACCTGGTGTGAAAATTGACCATCACCTAAACTTTGAGGCCCACATCAAACACATATGCAAAACCTCCTTTTTCCACCTCAGGAACATTTCCAGTGAGTGAGTGAGTGAGTGAGTGAGTGAGTGAGTGAGTGAGTGAGAGTGAGTGAGTGAGTGAGTGAGTGAGTGAGTGAGTGAGTGAGTGAGTGAGTGAGTGAGTGAGCACATACTTCTGCATACATCTACATCTACATACATCTGCATCTACATACATCTGCATCTACATACATCTGCATCTACATACATCTACATCTACATACATCTGCATACATCTACATACATCTACATACATCTACATACATCTACATCTACATACATCTACACACATCTACATCTACATACATCTACATCTACATACATCTACATCTACATACATCTGCATCTACATACATCTGCATCTACATACATCTGCATCTACATACATCTACATACATCTACATAATCTACATCTACATACATCTACACACATCTACATCTACATACATCTGCATCTACATACATCTACATACATCTACACACATCTACATCTACATACATCTGCATCTACATACATCTACAACTACATACATCTACATCTACATACATC
>NC_140166.1:29365398-29430398 GCF_963971535.1 Notolepis coatsorum
GCAATAGCTCCGCATGGCAGTAGAGGGCGGTGTTGACCGTCTGCCAGCTCAGACAGGGTCTGAAGGGTATACCAGATTCTGCAGCTATGAATTTGGAATAGATATAGCGAATAAACTAAATAACGATCCCAAAAACGAGTTCACTCGTTTCTGGCGCTGAACGCATGGCGAGCAATAACGAGTTAACTTGTTCTTGGCGCAGATCCAGTTAAGAGTGCAGTACATTTGTCAGTATGTTAGGTATTATGTCGTTGGAAACTGTCTTTGTGAGTTGTAGCTCAAGCGAGACAAATTTATAAGAATAAATTGCCAAAAAGGCTTAGCTATGTTTTTCTAACTTTGTGGCTCTTTGTAGGTCGGAAACTCCCCTCCTCCGACCATAAACAAACATGGCGTTAATGTCCACCTGCCACTGTTTCACCAGCCAATCTGATTCTTTAGAATAGATGCACAATTCCAAACGGTGGTTGGTTACCTGCCCAGCTGGCTGGAAAATTAGAGAATCATACCACTTATCCGGCAAACAAACCAATATTTAATGATCGATCTCCACAGGGTGTGTATCTTGAGTGTGTACTTTGATGACGTGTGTGTGTAACTCTGGTCCCTGCTGTGTTTTCCCTCTCTCTGTTTCTCTACACCTTCTCTTCTTGCTTTCAGACATGAGGGCAACCCTTTACTACATATTGAAGTTGAGCCGACATCAGATGTGAGTCCCGCTTCCTCTCATGTCCACACAGTGCGTTATCACTAACGCATGTGTTTCTGTTTGGACTATTGCAACATCAGAATAGTGTCGTTGTTACCTTCCCCTTAACCCTTTCACTACCACACTACCAAAGGGTTAACTCTTTCACTGCGACAATACAGAAGGTTAAGCCTTTCACTGCCACATGACAAAGGGTTTACCCTTTCACTACCACACTACAGAAGGTTAACCTTTCACTACCACACTACAGACGGTTAACCGACTGTAGTGTGGTAGTGAAAGGTTAACCTTCTGTAGTGTGGTAGTGAAGGGGCTAAAGATGCTATGAGTAGGATTTTCTAATTGATTCCACAGTGACATTAAGTGTAATGATGACACGTACATATTGTAATTCTAGGGGAGGTGGGAGGGGGCACAGTTATCACCTGACCATTTGTCTACTGGTCAAAGTCTGTAGTTCTCAGGTTTGATTCCCCATGAAATCTAAAGAAACCGCCTAGTAGATGAGTACATTATGATGAAATATGGCGCTCACAGGGTCTATGAGAATGTAGTTCCGTTGTTATCATACATATGACGGTGATGTGCATTGGGACGACTCGGCTCAGGCCGCCTTTAATCATCTCAAGCAGCCATCTATTAACACACAATCACTTGTTGTCAAAGAAGAGAGAGGCTGTGGTTGATTATAATTAAAATGTAATTGAAAATTGAATTTAATTAATACATTTATTTGAACCAGCGTTTCTCTTCAACGTCTCAAATACAGATACTTATTCTCTGTCCCTCTGTGACGCCCCCCCCCCCCCCCCACGATACAGCCCCTCAAACGCTGAGGCAACTTAACTAGAGAAGCCATGGAAGTTCATTGAAACATAATTTCTTTCCTCGAATACGATTTATTACTGCACTGTAAGCTTTATATAGGCTCCTCTGTCAGAGGATGTATCAGATATAGAATATAAGGAAAATGGAACAGTTCCTGTCTCCTTCAGTGTGTGGGAGTTTTAACACTGTTAATCGTTAACACAGAGATCGCTCAAAATTCTCAAAGAATCTCACAGAGATTCTCAAAGACCCTTCCCCCCCCCCCCCTGGACCTACAGAGAGACATGTCAATTCAGGCTGCGGTTACACTAGGGCCATTTCATTTAGTTTCATTTAGCTTTTCAGAACGCTGCGTATTGGCAGGCAACTAAGAGTTAAGTTAGACGTCGTTTTGTCTCGTCTATTATATACATGTAGTACAATGCCAAAGCAGTAGGTGGCGATGTAGTTCAAACATGAAGGCCATTTTCAACCAATCAGAAAAGGTTGAACGCAAAGGTACACTTCCTGCTTAAAAACAACAAAGTCGACGGGAGGGGAGGGGTTAAGAGAGAGGACAGAGAAAGAGAAGGGGGGGGGGGGGGGGTTGAAACAAAGGCCCCAATGGAGGCATGATGACACAGCAGCCAAGGAGAGGGATGACAGGGAGTTTTTAACAAGGCCTTCGCTCTGATCGTTTTGTGTTTTGTCAGCCTTGAATGCGCTCCCTCTCTCAGCGAAGCCACGGTCGCCTCTTGGCCTAATGTGGCTTCCTCGCTCCAGGCCCGAGCAGCGCGTCACGTGGCCGTAGCTCCCTGAAGGAAATAGGGAGGTGTAGTGGTTATTACGTCATTGCCGTTTTTCGTGTTCCACCCTCTGTCCAATACAATGTATTTCCCCATTGCCCATTTCTAAATCGTCTCTTTTAAAACAAATAAAGCATGAACATTAAAAAAAAAGAAAAAAAAAAGTCACCATCTTTAAATACCTCGCCGTAGCCATTTAGCAACGTAGCATTTATTTTTCAGCAAGAAAACAAAGTGCAATAAAAGTGCAATAAACAAAAACGGATACATTCACTGTGTGTTCTGCCTCTCATTTGTTGATGAAACAAAATCAACATCAACACAATTTACCACCAAGAGCGGATAGTTTAGCTAGCTACATGCTAATGTGAATGGCATTCTCCATGTATATACATCGAGGCTATTAACGTAGTAACGTTAACGCTAGTAGAAATGAATGAAAACTTTATTTAACAGATTGCAGAATGGGTACAATACTATACGGCTCAATACACACAATTGTTAAGGGTATGCAGACTGTTGTAGTTTTGGACTGGGCTCCTTATAACAATAACTTGACAACACGTTGGTAGCCGCAGCTACTTGGGACAGCTCTGCTTGCGCAAATTACATGGCACCATTGTCGGCGAGTTTCGGCGAGTTTCCAAATGAAAACACCTTTTCAGCGTTGCCGCTAGAAAAACGCGTTTTCCTGCCAAAACTGCGTTTCTTTTTAACTTGGACATGCAAACGTAATCATTCGAAAATAGAACGTTGCTGTTTTAGCCCAGTGTAACCATGGCCTCAGTGTCAGAATGTTAAAGACACCTTCAAATTGTAAGACACGGTCCAATAATAATAGTAGTAATACTTTTCTAGACACTCAAAGCGCTCCCCACAATGTAGTACTGTAGGGTTAGGGAAATTGCCTCCTTCACCACCACTGGTAGCACCCAACCTTGGGCTATGCAGGCTCAATGGCTGCCATACACTGGCACCAGGCACACATCACACTACACAATGGCTGAATGGCTCAGGAGACAGGGATTGATATCAGCCAATTAAGGGGGAGGCCAATATTTACCTGAACCTGGTAAAAAGAAAAAGAAGCACGTTCCGTTAAAACCTCTAGAACTCTCATTGGGGTGAATGGGACCCGTGCCAAGAGAGGCCTTCCACAGAACGTTAGTCTTCCAACATGGCTGCCTGTAACATACTGTAGCAACCATTGTTTTGTAGATGGTGATGGAAGAGACAATAAAAACACAATAACATGGCAGGGTTACAAGGATACTATGCTAACAGTTAACAGCTAGCAGTTTTGAAAGAAGCTGAAAAAGAAATGTTAAGTTAACACACTCTTGCACAATGTGAAAATTGCCTGGCAAATTGAAATACAATACTTGAAAGGTATTCCTCTCACTAATAACAGCTCCATCAATTAAATCCCTCCTCAACGTAGAACGAGGAAGGCAACGACGAGGACTCAGGCGACGAGTTCGAGGAAATGAACCTGTCGCTCTTGTCTGCGCGCAACTTCCCGCGCAAGGCTAGCCAGACGAGCATCTTCCTGCAGGAGTGGGACATCCCCTTCGAGCAGCTGGAGATCGGGGAGCTGATCGGTAAAGGCCGCTTCGGCCAGGTGTTCCACGGGCGCTGGCATGGGGAGGTGGCCATCCGGGTGATCGACATCGAGCGTGACAACGAGGACCAGCTCAAGGCCTTCAAGCGGGAGGTGATGGCCTACCGCAACACGCGGCACGAGAACGTGGTTCTGTTCATGGGCGCCTGCTTGAGTCCGCCACACCTGGCCTTCATCACCAGGTAAGGTGGCAAAGCACCGGCGTCCTGCCTAATCGTTTGATGTAATGTGGGGGCGACAGTGGCTCGGGAGGTAGAGCAGTCGTCTGGTAAACAGGAGGTTCCTGGTTCGATTCCCGCTCCTCCCGGGCAGAGTGTCTCAGTGTCCTTGAGCAAGACGCTTAACCCTAATTGCTCGCAATGAGCAGGTTGGCACCTTGCATGGTCGCCTCCGCCGTCTGTGTGTGAATGTGTGAGTGACTGGGTAAAATGTGAGGAACAAAGTAAAGCGCTTTGGATAAAAGCTGTTATAAAAATGCAGCCATTTACCATTTTTTTTAACGGCCCAAGTGCTTTTCCAATAGCAGGTATGTTCTGGGATGTTCACTTCTCTGTTCTGGGATGTTCACTTCTCTGTTCTGGGATGTTCACTTCTCTGTTCTGGGATATTCACTTCTCTGTTCTGGGATGTTCACTTCTCTGTTCTGGGGATGTTCACTTCTCTGTTCTGGGATGTTCACTTCTCTGTTCTGGGATGTTCACTTCTCTGTTCTGGGATGTTCACTTCTCTGTTCTGGGGATGTTCACTTCTCTGTTCTGGGGATGTTCACTTCTCTGTTCTGGGATGTTCACTTCTCTGTTCTGGGATGTTCACTTCTCTGTTCTGGGATGTTCACTTCTCTGGCCCAGATATCAAGGATGCACGGGTTGGTAACTTGGCCAACAAGAACGAATGAGACATCCCAAGGTTCACTGGGCCACTAACACAAACAGTTTTGAAACCATGGCAGATTGAAGTCATACATTTTTTTTTTTTAAACGGCATACTATTTATCCACATATCAAGTGCCAACGTCTATTAAAGTTTTCTTCTGCCAATGAATACTTTGGTGTCCCTGTGTTGTAAACAACTATATTATTCACCTCGCCAGATTGTCTGCTATAGTATTAGCCAAATTAAACTAGCTCTCATAACCAAGTAGGGGAACTGAGTGAAATGCAACACTACCGTTTATACGTTGACATGTTTCAATTTCAATCAGTCAACAATACATTGAAATTATATTCTAAATAAGTCAGATTTTACTAATATTGAATATATTATATTCATATTAAATAAATTATTAACTTGAGATATTCGTGCACATAAAGTATATAACAGGGACAAAATGTGCAATTTGATGAAGGTATTGTGCAACAGCCCCAACAGTAAGCAGCTACAGTAGTCCGTCCTCAAACACTGAAGGATGCGTTCTCTGTACGTTATCTGTACGTTCTCTGTACGTTCTCTGTGCTCGTGTTCCCCCAAGTTCATTCTCCCCAAGCAAACTCGGGAAGAACGTTCTCCACAAGAACACCAATATACGTATTATGTATTCATTCAAACCTTTTATTCTTGAAAGGACAATTGAGGTCACCCACACGTTCAATGTCATCAAGACCATTTTTTACAATATAATAATAATAAATATGAATAACTCTATCTATATAGCACCTTTCACACATGGACCGCAGTCCAGAGTGCCCCACAGCAATTAGTATAAAATGAACATAGGCATAAAATCAGCATACAGTTGACAGAATAAAAAAAGTGCAGATATAAGAATAAGGTATAAAAGACAATAAAAGTAGTGCAACGTAAACATGCAGACATAAGAATAGGCATACAATAAGTACAATATATATAATAAGTATATACATATATATATATATGGAATATAATAGGTTCCATGACCCAATCAGTCTTCCAAATGTTGACGTCAAGTCCTTATTCTTGTGAAACACTCCATGTACCATGAACACTCTGTGAAACACTGTCTGTGTACCATGAACACATAGAATAGAATAGAAATCCTTTAATAATCCCGAGGGAAATTTGGCACTACAGATCGCTCACATTGAACAACAATAAACATTTAGGTAGTCAATAGGACTAAAATAAGAATAAGAATATAATAATATTAAACATAAGAATAAAATAGAATAAAAATGTAAAGTGTAAAGTGTCCAGGAAGATTGTGAGAAGCCAGGCTGTACTGTCACCCTGTGCTCAGTGATGCAGTGAGGCACAGTGATGCATTATGGAGTCTAATGGCTGTCGGAATGAAGGACTTCCTGTGCCGTTCAGTGTTACATCAACAGAGTCTTAGTCTAACACTGAATGTGCTACTTTTTTCAGCCAAGTCCATGTGTAGTGGGTGGGAGGGATTGTCCATGATGGCGTGGAGCTTAGCAAGGCTCCTCCTCTCCGCCACCACCGCTAGAGAGTCCAGCTCCACCCCTACCACGTTACTGGCCTTCCTGACCAGCTTTTCCAGCCTGTTTGTGTCCCCCGCTCTCAGTCCGCTGCCCCAGCAGGTCACAGCGTACAAGAAGGCGCCCGCCACCACCGACACCGACTTGTACAGATGTTGAAGGAGCTCAGCCTTCTGAAGAAGGAGTCGGCTCTGGCCCTTCTTGTAGAGTGCCTCTGCGTGTTTTGCCCCGCTCAGTTTGTTGTCGATGTGGACTCTGAGGTATTTGTAGTCCTCAACCATGTCCACATCGACTCCCCTGTTGGAAACGGGGGTCACAGGTGCACTCCTCCTCCTCCCCAGATCCACAGCCAGGTCCCTGGTCTTCGTCACATTTAGCTGGAGGTGGTTCTTTTCGCACCATGTGACGAAGTCCGCTACCAATTCCCAGTATTCCTCCTCATCACCGTCCTTTATACATCCCACTATCGCAGCGTCATCAGAAAACGTCTGAAGGTGACAGGACTCGATAGTGGAAGTCATTTGTGTAGATGGTGAAGAGGAAGGGAGAGAGGACTGTCCCCTGCGGGGCCCCGGTGTTGCTGATCAGTCTGTCTGACACACAGCCTTGAAGGCTGCCGTCAAGATAGTCAACAACCCAGGACACTGGGTGCATCACCTCTAACTTCTCACCCAGCAGCCCAGGCCGTATGTTATCAAAAGCACTGGAGAAGTCAAAGAACATGACTTTAACAGTGCTCACCGGCTTGTCCAGGTGAGTGTAGGCTCGGTTTAGCAGGTAGAGGACAGCGTCCTCTACCCCCAGTGGGGGCTGGTAGGCGAACTGGAGTGGGTCTAGGTGGGGTTTGATTGCCGGGCGGAGTTGCTCCAGGACCAACCTCTCCATGGTTTTCATAATGGTAAGAGGTTAGATCACATCACCCCCACCCTCAGATCACTTCACTGGCTCCCCGTGGAACACAGGATCGAGTACAAGGTCTCCCTCCTCACTCACCAGTGCGTACACGGTGGTGCCCCTGCCTACCTCAAGGAACTCCTCACCCCCCAGTCCTCCTCACGCTCCATCCGCTCCGGCACAGCCTACCTCCTCAAAGCCCCCAGGTCTAAGCTGCACACCATGGGCGATCGAGCCTTCTGCTCTGCCGCACCCAGACTGTGGAATGCTCTCCCCATCCACCTGAGAGCACCACAATTCGTCGAGGCTTTTAAAAGGGGCCTAAAAACATTTCTTTTTAACAAGGCTTTTGCCTGAATTTTTCTTTTACTTTAATTTTTTTTTTTACTTCTATTCATTTTATTATTATTTTATTTAATTTAATTTTTATGTTCTTCCATTTCATTGGTTGTTTTATTCATTTTAATTGTTTTATTCATTTAACTTTTTATCTTTATCTCCTGTAGCACTTTGAGATTTTCACAAATATAAAGTGCGGTACAAATTGAATTTATTATTATTATTATTATTATTATTATTATTATTATTATTATTATTATTATTATTATTATTATTATTATTATTATTATTATTATTATTATTATTATTATTATTATTATTATTATTATTATTATTATTATTATTATTATTATTATTATTATTATTATTATTATTATTATTATTATTATTATTATTATTATTATTATTATTATTATTATTATTATTATTATTATTATTATTATTATTATTATTATTATTATTATTATTATTATTATTATTATTATTATTATTATTATTATTATTATTATTATTATTATTATTATTATTATTATTATTATTATTATTATTATTATTATTATTATTATTATTATTATTATTATTATTATTATTATTATTATTATTATTATTATTATTATTATTATTATTATTATTATTATTATTATTATTATTATTATTATTATTATTATTATTATTATTATTATTATTATTATTATTATTATTATTATTATTATTATTATTATTATTATTATTATTATTATTATTATTATTATTATTATTATTATTATTATTATTATTATTATTATTATTATTATTATTATTATTATTATTATTATTATTATTATTATTATTATTATTATTATTATTATTATTATTATTATTATTATTATTATTATTATTATTATTATTATTATTATTATTATTATTATTATTATTATTATTATTATTATTATTATTATTATTATTATTATTATTATTATTATTATTATTATTATTATTATTATTATTATTATTATTATTATTATTATTATTATTATTATTATTATTATTATTATTATTATTATTATTATTATTATTATTATTATTATTATTATTATTATTATTATTATTATTATTATTATTATTATTAGAGCCACCGGCCTGTAGTCCTTGGGACGTGCTGGGAGACGCGGGCACTTAGGGACAGGGTGTTTTCCACAGAGTCGGAAACTTTCTGCAGCCTCAGGCTCATATTGAATAATGTGCAGGAGCACACCACACAGCTGAGAGGCACTCCGTCCGTGGGCCATGAGTGACGGCCGGATGCCCATGAGTGACGGCCGGATGCCCTGCGGTCAAGCAGTCAGGCAGAGTTCAGTGTCTTGCGGAGTCATCCTGAATCAACACAGTTCTGTTCCTGCTGTGAATAACTGAGGCCCGCTGCATCTCTCCCTGCTCCTCTTCCTCCTGCTGTGAATAACTGATGACCGCTGCATCTCTCCCTGCTCCTCTTCCTCCTGCTGTGAATAACTGAGGCCCGCTGCATCTCTCCCTCCTCCTCTTCCTCCTGCTGTGAATAACTGAGGCCCGCTGCATCTCTCCCTCCTCCTCTTCCTCCTGCTGTGAATAACTGAGGCCCGCTGCATCTCTCCCTCCTCCTCTTCCTCCTGCTGTGAATAACTGAGGCCCGCTGCATCTCTCCCTCCTCCTCTTCCTCCTGCTGTGAATAACTGAGGCCCGCTGCATCTCTCCCTCCTCCTCTTCCTCCTGCTGTGAATAACTGAGGCCCGCTGCATCTCTCCCTGCTCCTCTTCCTCCTGCTGTGAATAACTGAGGCCCGCTGCATCTCTCCCTGCTCCTCTTCCTCCTGCTGTGAATAACTGAGGCCCGCTGCATCTCTCCCTGCTCCTCTTCCTCCTGCTGTGAATAACTGAGGCCCGCTGCATCTCTCCCTGCTCCTCTTCCTCCTGCTGTGAATAACTGAGGCCCGCTGCATCTCTCCCTCCTCCTCTTCCTCCTGCTGTGAATAACTGAGGCCCGCTGCATCTCTCCCTGCTCCTCTTCCTCCTGCTGTGAATAACTGAGGCCCGCTGCATCTCTCCCTGCTCCTCTTCCTCCTGCTGTGAATAACTGAGGCCCGCTGCATCTCTCCCTCCTCCTCTTCCTCCTGCTGTGAATAACTGAGGCCCGCTGCATCTCTCCCTCCTCCTCTTCCTCCTGCTGTGAATAACTGAGGCCCGCTGCATCTCTCCCTGCTCCTCTTCCTCCTGCTGTGAATAACTGAGGCCCGCTGCATCTCTCCCTGCTCCTCTTCCTCCTGCTGTGAATAACTGAGGCCCGCTGCATCTCTCCCTGCTCCTCTTCCTCCTGCTGTGAATAACTGAGGCCCGCTGCATCTCTCCCTCCTCCTCTTCCTCCTGCTGTGAATAACTGAGGCCTGCTGCATCTCTCCCTCCTCCTCTTCCTCCTGCTGTGAATAACTGAGGCCTGCTGCATCTCTCCCTCCTCCTCTTCCTCCTGCTGTGAATAACTGAGGCCCGCTGCATCTCTCCCTGCTCCTCTTCCTCCTGCTGTGAATAACTGAGGCCCGCTGCATCTCTCCCTGCTCCTCTTCCTCCTGCTGTGAATAACTGAGGCCCGCTGCATCTCTCCCTGCTCCTCTTCCTCCTGCTGTGAATAACTGATGTGACCGTGCTCTGGCGCCGGATGATGTGAAGTTAACAGGGTTGAGTAAACTTGTGTGTGCGATCATCCCTGTGGGGCTGCCATGTTCTCTGGCAATATTGTTTACCCTGCGATGTGTGCTTTGCCTTGGAGCCATCTTCGTCATGATGCAGCCTCCATGCCTCTTCTATGTTGCCCCTATATGTGGAAACAAACAGCTGTTAGACCTATGCTGTAAAGTGCTTTGTTGTTGCAATCCATTAAATACCTCCCTTGGTGGTCTCTCATCTCAATAGACCTGTTCGCTGTATACGCCAGACTCAGTGTGCTGCGCGCATCACCGGGGCAGAAAGGAACCTAATCCTGGTCAGAACAACGGGGCAGACTACAATATTATTTGCATTTGTTAGCCATGCTAGCGATCTAAACAATCAATCCATGCCAAAGCTAGATTATGTAAAAGGTGAAAGACTCACACTCACAGCCGTGCTGATTTGGCTAAATGACATCCAGTCGTTTATATCCAACTTTATCATACAGCACAAGTACAGTACAATGAAAAGAAGTTTGGCATCCAACCAGAGTGTAAATGGATGTTCAAATGTAGCAAGTGCAACAGCAATATACAATGTAGGTGGTTAAACTGGGTACAAATTATACAAATTAGTAATACTAAGTAGTGCTAATCAGATGTATGTACAGAGTTGTATTATATAAATAGAGACATTAGGACTACTACTGGCCAGCAGCACAACTAGTAAGAGTAGGATAGAGATTGAGGATAGAGAGGGAGGAGAGATTGTTATTTATCTGTAATAATACGGTGCTGAAAGCAAAATCACAAACACACAAGATTTTTTTAATTAATTTAGCTTCACCCTGTAGTTTAATTAACAGGCACTGCTTCCACCATTCAAAAGAACAGTTATCTGTCACTGCACACGCACAAAACCATCAATGATGGCAGAAAGTCTGTGAACAAAGTACATTATTTAATTTTTTATATATAATCTTAAAAGAGGATTGCTCTGCTTGAATCATAGGTTTGAAGTTGTATTAGGAAACATGGAGGAACATGTTAGAAACGTTTGAAATAATGTCTTGAATCCTTTATTCATTATTATTATAATTGTATTCATAAAATAACTTGTAACTCATGTTGGATGTCAATTAATCCAATCAATCCAAGCTTACTTTGGAAAAGTAGTTTTTCTACATTTGCATTACATCCGCATTTGCTTTGAATGTGCCTCTTGTTTTAAATCCCTGCAATGTCTCTGTCCTGTGAAAGAACAGCACAGGTTGCTGCTGTCCAGAAGAGCGCTGCCTTGAGCTCGCCTCCTCACCTCGCCTCCTCACCTCTCCTCCTCACCTCGCCTCCTCACCTCGCCTCCTCACCTCTCCTCCTCACCTCTCCTCCTCACCTCGCCTCCTCACCTCGCCTCCTCACCTCTCCTCCTCACCTTGCCTCCTCACCTCTCCTCCTCACCTCGCCTCCTCACCTCGCCTCCTCACCTCTCCTCCTCACCTCTCCTCCTCACCTCTCCTCCTCACCTCTCCTCCTCACCTCGCCTCCTCACCTCGCCTCCTCACCTCTCCTCCTCACCTCGCCTCCTAACCTCTCCTCCTCACCTCTCCTCCTCACCTCTCCTCCTCACCTCTCCTCCTCACCTCTCCTCCTCACCTCTCCTCCTCACCTCGCCTCCTCACCTCTCCTCCTCACCTCTCCTCCTCACCTCTCCTCCTCACCTCGCCTCCTCACCTCTCCTCCTCACCTCGCCTCCTCACCTCTCCTCCTCACCTCTCCTCCTCACCTCTCCTCCTCACCTCTCCTCCTCACCTCGCCTCCTCACCTCTCCTCCTCACCTCTCCTCCTCACCTCTCCTCCTCACCTCTCCTCCTCACCTCGCCTCCTCACCTCGCCTCCTCACCTCTCCTCCTCACCTCGCCTCCTCACCTCTCCTCCTCACCTCGCCTCCTCACCTCACCTCCTCACCTCACCTCCTCACCTCGCCTCCTCACCTTGCCTCCTCACCTCTCCTTCTCACCTCTCCTCTTCACCTCTCCTTCTCTCCTCTCCTCTTCACCTCTCCTTCTCACCTCTCCTCCTCATCTCTCCTTATCACCTCACCTCTCCTTCTCACCTCTCCTTCTCTCCTCTCCTCTTCACCTCTCCTCCTCACCTCTCCTCTTCACCTCTCCTTCTCACCTCTCCCCCTCACCTCTCCTTATCACCTCACCTCTCCTTCTCACCTCTCCTCCTCATCTCTCCTTATCACCTCACCTCTCCTTCTCACCTCTCCTCCTCATCTCTCCTTATCACCTCACCTCCCCTCCTCACCTCTCCTTATCACCTCACCTCTCCTTCTCACCTCTCCTCCTCACCTCTCCTTATCACCTCACCTCTCCTTCTCACCTCTCCTTCTCACCTCTCCTCCTCACCTCACCTCCCCTCCTCACCTCTCCTTATCACCTCACCTCTCCTTCTCACCTCTCCTCCTCACCTCTCCTTATCACCTCACCTCTCCTTCTCACCTCCCCTCCTCACCTCTCCTTATCACCTCACCTCTCCTTCTCATCTCTCCTCCTCATCTCTCCTTCTCACCTTGCCTCCTCTGCGGGAACCTTACATCCTGCGGTCCACAGACAGACATGCCGGCAGGCTCTGTGGTGCTGCATTATATCTGCAGTTCTTTTGTTTTTGTTTGTAGCATTCTGATGTGATCTGGTGTGATCCTGTGAGAAGCTGTGTGCTTTTGGAGACTTTAGAAAACGAATATGACTTAAATATTAGTTATTGTGAAAAAGGCCCAGTTATTATTGTGGTCACCAACCCATTTTTTCGTTCTCATTTGGACTGCTTCATTTATCATGTGACATATTTGGCCAATCAGAGGACCGATTATAGAAATGTCTTTCAGTAGCACATGGTGACTAGAAGAGCAAAGACATAGCTCAGAATACATATATATATATAATTGGTTAGAATATAATTTTAGTTGCCAATTTGTTTTGTATTACTAATTTCAGATTATTTTTGGATATATTATGTTCTGTATTCATTCCCTTTGCAGAACCACCCATCACCTGATAAATAAACAGCATTTGAGTTGACTGTGTTTAACCAAGTATTAAAAGTGACATCTATGGGACAGTTCTGATCGGACGCCCTGTAGCAATTCTAATTGTTCTGGGAGATTCAATTTCCGTTTTTTATTTAGTATATATAGTGATATAACTCATTTATACACATGTATGTGACATAAGTGTAGCTTAGATATTCTGATAGACCAGGTTGTCCTGATTTTTCTTTTTTTTGCAATACAGGGTTGAGGTTATACATGCATTATTACACAATTTAACCCGGCAAACCTAAAATAGTCAAAAATGGCTGGATAGCTTTCTACTGAACGCACAGAGAGGACATTGGTATCTATCTTCTTGTCTGACTCTGGAGAAGACGGTAAGCGCATCCCCCATAATGTTGGCGTGTTCCTTTAAGTACACGGGTATAGCTGTGGTGCTTCTAACTAAGGCACGAGTAGTTACAAATAAATAAATAAATGAACAGACAGATGGGGAAATCGGGCAGGCAGGAATATTGGTTAGTGACAATCGCGTGATTGCAAAGTCTGACATGTAGCGTAGTCCGCACTGGAGTTCAGGGAAGCTGGGAGGGCGAGTGCTTATCAGGAAACCCGTCTCTTGATTGGTGGAAATCAAAGAGAACGCCGGCGCATGAGCCGGATGCATTAAGCCACAACGCGCGCTTGTTATCCCTTCATTTGGACTGAAACAGAAATCTTAATCATTCAAGTCCTCGTTCAATCCGAGCTCATCACTCCAGAGAGCAAATGAACAAACACGCTAAATTGAACAGGTCAAATTGGCCCATTTTGGTGGGAGGGGGGGGGGGGGGGAGGGGGGTCTGTTCGGGCCACGTAAGAGGATAGATAAATATAGATTTTTTTTTACCCCCCTCCTTACTTGTTTTATTTCATGTGGCTGTGTATGGATTCATTCAACTGAGCGTCCTCGGTCTGGAGAAATATGTAGTGGTACTGCAGTTTTTGTTGTTGTTGTTGCTGTTGTTATTTAATCCATACAGCGTCATCTACTCAGCCCCTTCGTCACAGCCGAGAGGGGAGTGTTTTGGTGACATCATTACCTTTTCATTAGCAGAGCTTTCCGTGAAAACACATGTCCCTGTCTCCCCCGGCTTGGCTTGCACACATCCTGTTTACTGGCATACTGTGAAAGCGTGGCAGTGATGTCACAAGACACCGTGTTTCACCCAGAGGTATCGGCCCAGTGCGTCACCGACGCCACGAGGCGCTCGCTCCTCTACTCTGAAAACAGGCCCACGAGGGAGAGAGCTACTCGAGTACGGCTGCTGTCGCCTCGCAGTTTGCAGTAAATAATAATATACATGATTTTATGATTGGCTTCAGGTCCTTTGTTGACCACCTGCGTGGAGGAGACACAGTCGGGTTGAGGGCTTTAGGTGTGAAGGGTTGGTGGTAGAGCTGTCTGTTACACCATCGTTGTGACGGCACCCCAAGGAAAGACAGGGATGTACCTGTACACCCACCTAGAGACTCAGTTCAACCACTTTTTACATGTGAAATCTTTTACATTTTTATACAGATCAGAATCTAAAGATATTGATACAGATCTTTATTATTGAAATTCACAGTATAGATTATAATAGTAAAAGTAAATAGTATCGAATTCATGCAAGTAAAAACCTGTATATTTATTTTTGTACTGTTGCCGTTACTGTGAAATTGATTGGAGTTCATGGTTTTACCCACTGTTTATGTTGCTAGTGCAATACTGCTCCAATCCACCCACGTCCACAGACAACCTGACACTCACAAGCCTGTGTTTCAGTTCAAAGAGACTAAAGTCACATCAAAAGGGTCTTCCATCCCATTTAAGATCCGAGTGCGTGTGGATGAAATGGCTGCGTGGCGACATGTGTAGTTGAAAGGTTTGTCTCTTAAAAGGAAAAGACGATTCTTTCTGGATTCTCCACGCTGCATCTTCTCCTCTTGTGGCAGAAGGGGCCTGGGGGGGGGGAGTTCCCAAGGTTTCACACCTGTTGGATTCATCTTTGTCGTTATCTGTTTGTGATAATTGCCTTCCCTTTGAGCCAGCCTGAATGTAACTGATCTGATGGGCTGGAGTCATTGCAAGTGAAATCTCTGAAAGCAGATCTGAAGACATTCCTCTGGCAGCCAGTGAGGAATATGGGATTTGACATGAGAGACGATATGATAGACATTTACATTTTACATTTTGTCATTTAGCTGACGCTTTTATCCAAAGCGACTTACATGTTTTGTACAACAAGTCAGCAGGAAGGGTACAACTCTATCAACTGAGTAGACAAGTCCTAATCCCAGTGGGCCTATCGTGTCAACGCCATGTCAGAATATTGTGTTGCTTGTCCTATTGTAACCTATGTAATTAATTAATACATGTATTTATTTAACGCAATGCACTTGACAGAACTCCCTTCTGGCTCCAAGCTTTTGGTGTGTAAACATTTCTAACATTGAAATTACGAGGAATAGAATCACGTAATTAATCGTCTTATAACCTGTGGATTTCTTCGGTGTCATTCTGTCAGCCTGTGTAAAGGTAGAACGCTGTACTCCGTGGTGCGGGATGCAAAGGTGGTCCTGGACGTCAACAAGACAAGACAGATAGCGCAGGAGATGGTTAAGGTAATGTCCTAAATTCTGACTCCATGCTACTGTTGTAACCATCATTTTTGTATGCATTTCAAGCAAATAACTTCATTAAAGGAACACGCCAACATTTTGGGACATTTAGCTTACCGTCTTCTCCAGAGAGAGACAAGAAGATAGACACCAGTTTCCTCTCTGTGCGTTCAGTAGACAGCGGTCTGGCTGCAGGTTAGCCTAGCTTAGCACAATGAATGGAAGCGGACAGTGCCGGTTAGCCTAGGCATTGTCCAACTAACACCTCTCCCTATCTTCTTGTCTCTCTCGGGAGAAGACGGTAAGCTAATTTCCCAAAATGTTGGCGTGTTCCGAGGAAACAGACCTGTGTCTCCAGATGTCTCCTTTAACCTCTATGAGGAAACAGACCTGTGTCTCCAGATGTCTTCCTTTAACCTCTATGAGGAAACAGACCTGTGTCTCCAGATGTCTCCTTTAACCTCTATGAGGAAACAGACCTGTGTCTCCAGATGTCTCCTTTAACCTCTATGAGGAAACAGACCTGTGTCTCCAGGTGTATCCAGATGTCTCCAGGAAAGATATCTGATAGTAGTGTTGTTGTCTTGCAGGGGATGGGCTACCTGCACGCCAAGGGGATCTTACACAAAGACATGAAGTCTAAGAATGTATTCTATGACAACAGCAAAGTGGTCATCACTGATTTTGGACTCTTCACCATATCAGGGGTTCTGCAAGCTGGCAGGTAAGTGTTGTTTCTCTATATATGAAAAACTTCATATACTATATATGAAGAACTTCATATACTAAGTAGGTTGAACATTTCATAGCCCATTGACTTGCACTAGCACTAGACAATTCAACAGAATTGGAAGCAAACTTTTTGAAGCAAAGGGAATCTACAGTAGATTTCTAAAAAAAAGTATTGACTTCCCTTTAATCAATGCATAGTTTTCTGACTTTCACATATCCTTAGGGATTATATCGAACTTCCAAAACATTCAACATGACTCTGTAGTGATAGACCAATTAATCGCCCCCATGTCTGGCATTTTGAGAGTCAGCATCGGGCCACGCGGGCAATTATCAAACGTATCATTTGACTAATTCTAAAACACGCGATTCCTAGTTAGCATTTGTAATGTTAACAAGTGCAAAGCTAGCTGTCATCATCCATCAACTAGCTAATGTAACTAACATTGGTGAACTTAAGTTCAGAAATGTTGTCATTTTGTTATTATCAATTTGTTATATTTTATCACACAAAAAAAATAAACATATTGGCATTATATCAGCCAATATCTCTCTAAATATCTGTGTCGGCCCTTCAAAAACCCATGCCAGTCGACCACTACAATTCAGTATACTACACATATATACAGCTTCCAAATGGCCAGAGGCCACTGACTACACCTGTCAGTGAGCCCAGCCACACCTAGACAGGTCTGGTTGTTAAAGGTAGAGTGTGTATGTGGCATTCAGTATTTGCATTGGCAGGCAGGCAGCTCTCTCAACCACTCTGACAGGATGATTGGCAAATATTTAGCTTGTTTATTTGCACAGGAATGTTTGACGGTGAGTCATGGACGTGTATCAATAGTGCATAATAATTACTAGGAAAACATGTTGACAACCTCTCATTTAATTTAACGGTTCTTGTTACCTTCAGCTCAGAGGAAGCACTGCAGTTTGCAAGCTACCAGACATGAATACCAAGGTGTGGCCTCGAGTCACAGTCAATTTGATGACTTCAGACTCAACTCAACTAAATCATCAACATCATTTCCCTGGTTACAGACCAATCCCTCAGCCGCCAGTCAAGTTACACAAGCACAGGTGCAGCTGGGTACCTCCGGCTTGTTCAGTTGTCCATACTAACACAATTGGCAGTGTTAGCGGGTGGGAAGCCGGTGGGGTGTGTGTCCTGGTCGTTGTAAACTGCGACTCCTACTGGTCGGTCGGGGCGCCTATTCAGCAGGGAGGGGATCTGGGGGAAATAGCGTGAACCTCCGCACACGATTACGTTCCCCCAGTGAAACTCCTCGCTGTCAGGTGAAAAGAAGCGGCTGGCGACTCCACATGTATCGGAGGAGGCATGTGATAGTTCTACACACCCTCCATACATGTATTCATATTTCTGCCCTCGTCACCTATGCTAAAAGACTAAATACTAGGGATGTCCGATATTATCGGCCTACCGATATTATCGGCCGATATCGGCATTAAAATGTGATATCGGAAAATATCGGTATCGGTTTTAAAGATTATTATTATTATTTTATTTTTTTTACATTTCTATAACATTTATTTACCCAGGCAAGCAAGTAAGAACAAATTCTGATTTTATTTATTGTCAAAAGTGTGCATAATGTTGTGTTAATTCCACAACAAGAGATATGTAATGTTAATTACCTGAAATTATTCCATTTTTTGGGGGGGGACGGGACCCTGCATATATCGGTATCGGTTGATATCGGTATCGGAAATTAAGAGTTGGACAATATCGGTATATCGGTATCGGTAAAAAAGCCAATATCGAGCATCCCTACTAAATACGATATTTCTATTTGAATCAGGGCTACCCAGTGAATACCAGTAGAAATACAACTACACCAGTGGCTCAGGAGATAGAATACTCACCAACTGCGCCTTGCAAATTTCCGGCATCAGGGGTGGGAGTGAATGGGTGAACATGAAGCATACATCATAAAGCACTTCCGATAAAATCACTATACAGTATATAGAAATGCAGTCCATTCACACAGATATGAGTACAGGTGTTGAACTGCAATACTACAGGTGTTGAACATGAGTCAGTGTATTATTGGCACCAACTGTGACGCTGTTACCATGAATGATGTTTGATAGCTGGCAGCAGGGAACTCTCAGGGTGTCTTTTGTTGAATATGTGAGGATTGTCACAGTTGAATCTGTAATGATGCCTAGAATTCACTAGAGAGCCTGAGTCATCAGAAATTTGAAAATGTAATTGGAGTACTGTAGCTCACACCCCAGCTGTCCCTGGTAGATTCTGCTTACTGTAGGTAGGAGCCGGTGAAGGACACATTCAGCCTTGACACAAAAGGTTGCTTTTTAGTTTTACTTGGAGCCTCATGCAGACTCCCTCCAGCCAGAACCTCAGAGGATGACGTTATAAAGGGGAATATTTCCCCCATAAACTGTGTACATACAGTTGACTTGCATGATTCAGGTGACAGTAGTAGACAGTGGTGCATCATTTATTACTGACAGCGAGTTGGAAAACGTATAACACACTCATCATAACATGTCCTGTTTACCAAAACAGTGTTTAATTAAGTTGTATAGTGACATGAAATACAGGCTTTGTATGATAGGTGTTGCCGGATACACGCATTCCTGCACATCCTGGCAACCCAGAGTAAACACACGCTGGCAACCCAGTGTAAACACATCCTGGCAACCCAGAGTAAACACATCCTGGCAACCCAGAGTAAACACATACTGGCAACCCAGAGTAAACACATCCTGGCAACCCAGAGTAAACACATCCTGGCAACCCAGAGTAAACACATCCTGGCAACCCAGAGTAAACACATCCTGGCAACCCAGAGTAAACACATCCTGGCAACCCAGAGTAAACACACCCTGGCAACCCAGAGTAAACACACCCTGGCAACCCAGAGTAAACACACCCTGGCAACCCAGAGTAAACACACCCTGGCAACCCAGAGTAAACACACCCTGGCAACCCAGAGTAAACACACCCTTGCAACCCAGAGTAAACACACCCTGGCAACCCAGAGTAAACACATCCTGGCAACCCAGAGTAAACACATCCTGGCAACCCAGAGTAATCACACCCTGGCAACCCAGAGTAAACACATCCTGGCAATCCAGAGTAAACACATCCTGGCAATCCAGAGTAAACACATCCTGGCAACCCAGAGTAAACACATCCTGGCAACCCAGAGTAAACACATCCTGGCAACCCAGAGTAAACACATCCTGGCAACCCAGAGTAAACACACCCTGGCAACCCAGAGTAAACACACCCTGGCAACCCAGAGTAAACACACCCTGGCAACCCAGAGTAAACACATACTGGCAACCCAAAGTAAACACATCCTGGCAACCCAGAGTAAACACATCCTGGTAACCCAGAGTAAACACACCCTGGCAACCCAGAGTAAACCAGGGGTGTAAAGTACTTGAGTAATTGTACTTTGTTACAATACATAAGTACTTTTTTGGGGGATTTGTACTTTACTAAAGTATTATTAGGTTTGTATACTTGTACTTTTACTCAATTACATTTCAGAGAAAAAAAACAATGGAAAATGAACCCGTCCATACCCATGCTGATTGGTCCTCGTGCAAGACAAGCGGGATCTTTGATTAAACACCTGCTATCAGAAGAATAGACAGTCAGAGGGACAAGCTACAGAAGATGGCCACAAACGATAGTATGAGTGATGAAGAGGACGAAACGGAACATTTCATTGCCCCGGAATAACTTTATAACTTTACTTTTACTTTTTAGTACTGTGGCAACCCCAAGCCACCCCTGGGCTTGGTGATTGATGGGCGCTATGTGGCGACCCAATGGCTGGGCGCTGCCCATGTTTGGGCGTCCGCTTCCGGACGCACCTGTCACTAAATACCCATCAGAGTGATTACCTGATTAGCGAATCACGGCGCGGTGCGCCTGTTGGAGAGGGGGGACTTAATGGAGCCGAGGAGCCTCCTCTCAGTCCCCCGTAGCAGCGCAAGGCAAAAGGCCACAGAGCGGAGACGCCGCCCGGCCGACAGCAAACCGTTATTATTTGACTAAGAAAATAAAGAGTATGATTTGGGGAACTGCAACCTGTATGTGTGTTGTTTATTCTGCCACCCCTACACCTGGAATTGCCACAGTGGTGGAGAATGCGGGCATAGTCTACTGGCAATCAGGGGTGCAGAATAAACAACAATAGACTTTATCAGAATAGAATAAAAGAAATAAAAAAAAATATATATATATATATATATAAATTTAATAACGGAAAAAGCATGGACGCGCTGGTGCAGCAGCTTGTACAGGCGAGCATGGAACAACAGACCCGGCACGAAGAGGCCCTGCACGAACAGAGGAAACAGACGGGGATGATCCACGCGGAGCTCCAGCGGATGGCCGCTCACCGGCAGGAGGAAGGGGCCGCCGGGACGCGGCCTAACCCCGGGCGCTTCATCCCCAAGCTGACGGAGCAGGAGGATATAGAAGCCTATCTCCTGGCGTTTGAGCGCACCGCCGGCCGGGAGGGCTGGCCCGAAGACGACTGGGGGGGACTGCTGGCCCCCTTCCTGTCGGGTAATGCACAAAAGGCCTACCAGGACCTGCCACCGGAGCAAGCCGGGAACTACACTCGGCTAAAGCAGGAAATTCTGTCCCGGTACGGCCATAGTCTGCAGTCCCGCGCGCAGCGGTTCCATGACTGGGTGTATGACGCACAGGCCTCCCCGCGCTCCCAGATGCACGACCTGGTCCGCACAAGCCGAGCCTGGCTAATGACTGACCCCGGAGGGCCCACGGTTTTGGAACGGATTGTTATGGACCGCTTTGTCAGAGCCCTCCCCTATGACTCGAAGAAGCAGGCGAGTCAAGCGGACCCCCGCTCCGTGGAGCAGCTGGTGAATATTGTGGAGGCCCACCAGGTAACGCGGGAGTTACTCAAAGGGGGGCGAGGGGAAAAGCCAGAGCGGCCGAGAACAAGGAGGGGTCCCGACGAGCCCAGCCCAAGGGGCCGGGTAGGGAACGCAGGTGAGCCCGAACTACCCCGAAGAAGACCGCTGTTCGACCAGGACCAAAGACGCTGCTACGACTGCGGCGAGCCCGGGCATCTCTCGTGGAACTGCCCAGGCCGGGATGTGTCCATGCCATCGGCGGCAGCTTCAGACCCCCGCGGAAAGACGTGCAACTATGGCGCAGCCTGTTGGGCCCATAAGGAAACATCGGCGACACTTTTACCCGTGCGCGTCAACGACAAAGATGCCGTAGCGCTCCTGGACTCGGGTAGTGCCATAACGCTGGTTCAGCCCCATTTGGCACACTGCGACGCAGAGGCTCCGCAAGTGTCAGTGTCCTGTGTGCACGGGGACACAAAGTTGTATCCTACAGCGCCGATCACCCTGACAACCACCAAGGGGGTCTGCTCGATGACAGCCGGCGTCATACCTAACCTGCCGGTAGCGCTGCTGATTGGTCGAGACTGCCCCCTGTATCGCCAGCTGTGCTCAGCCGTCATCTCCCCGCGCACCCCACCCTCTACGGGTAAACCGAGGAAGAAGAAAGGGTTACGTCAGCCGAAGGTGTGTGCTCTGAACGTAACGGGGAGTGAGACTGAGACGGCCTCAGATGTAGGTGACGACGCGCCGGAACCCCTGGATATACCGGGGAGTGAGACAGAGACGGCATCGGGTGTGGGTGACGACGCGCCAGCGCCCCAAGCGGGCCCCGAGACGGATAACAGTGACGAGGACCCCTTTGCGAAGTTCCCCCAGGCGGACGAGGTGGGGAGGGACCTGGCGGGTCAGTTCGGAACGGCCCAGCTGGAAGACCCAAACCTAATGCAGGCCCGGGCGAATATCAAGACCATAGATGGAAATCCCGTGGAGGGGGTGAGTAACCTGCCATATCCTCACTTTGCAATAAAAAGACAATTGCTGTACCAAGTTGTAAAAAAGAATGATGAGGTTAGGGATCTATTGCTGGTACCGAAGTTCTTTATTCCCACTGTACTCCAGCTGGCGCATTCACATATCCTCGGAGCGCACCTGGGCGTGGACAAAACCATGGAGCGCATAAGGGCGCGTTTCCATTGGCCGGGCATGAAGAGAGCGGTAGAGGACTATTGCCGGAGCTGCCCAGAGTGTCAACGCGCAGCACCAAAGGTACAATATAAAAGTCCTCTGATCCCGCTGCCCATCATTGAGACCCCATTCTCAAGAATTGCCCTCGACGTAGTAGGCCCTCTAGTTAAATCGTCCCGAGGCCACCAGTATATACTGGTAATCATAGATTATGCTACCCGTTACCCCGAAGCCATCCTGTTACGCACGGTGACGGCCAAAATTGTGGCACGGGAGCTCTTTCATTTGTTTAGTCGGGTGGGAATTGCCGACTCTATTCTCACGGATCAGGGCTCGTGCTTTATGTCGCGGGTCATGAAAGAAATGTGCAAACTAATGAAAGTGGAACAGCTACGAACCTCCATATACCATCCACAGACGGATGGACTGTGCGAGCGCTTTAACAAGACCCTGAAAAGCATGCTAAGGAAGGTGATGGAGAAGGATGGGAAGAATTGGGATCAGTTGTTGCCCTTTCTGATGTTCTCTGTGCGTGAGGTCCCACAGGCCTCCACTGGCTTCTCGCCATTTGAGCTGCTCTACGCCCGCAAGCCGCGGGGTCTCCTGGACATCGCAAAGGAGATTTGGGAGGAACAGCCGTCGCCCCACTGGTCTCTCATAGAGCATGTGCAGGTAATGAGAGACAGGATGAAGGCGCTCTGGCCAGTGGTGAGAGAACACATGCAACAGGCCCAAGACGCACAGAAGCGCATTTATGACCGGGGCGCACAGCCACGGGAGTTTAATGTGGGGGACCGAGTCCTAGTACTGGTACCGACAGCAGAGTGCAAATTCCTAGCCAAATGGCAGGGACCCTACGACATAATCGAGAAAGTGGGTCCCGTCAACTACAAGGTCCACCAGCCCGACCGTAGGAAGCATCGACAGTTATACCATGTTAACCTGTTGAAGAAATGGCATGCCCGGGATGTGTTGCTCTCGCCCCCCCCCTCTTCCCCCTTTTGCGCAGCAGGTGGCAGAGGCGGCCGATGTTCCCATCGGGGAACAGTTGTCCCCGACCCAACGGCAGGAGCTTCGGGAGCTGGTCCAACAGAACCGGGACGTGTTCTCGGCCACGCCGGGCCGCACCACATTGGCCCAGCACCACATCATTACCAGCCCGGGAGACAAGGTAAAGCTGAAGCCCTATCGTATCCCAGAGGCAAAAAGAGAGGCAGTCAGAAGAGAAGTGCGGGTCATGCTGGAGATGGGAGTAATTGAGGAGTCTCATAGCGGGTGGTCCAGTCCTATTGTTTTAGTGCCAAAACCCGACTCAACAACCAGGTTCTGTAATGATTTCAGGAAGCTTAATGAAATTTCAAAGTTTGACGCCTATCCCATGCCTAGAGTGGATGAGCTCATTGACAGACTGGGCCTGGCCAGATTTATCACGACACTAGACCTAACGAAGGGTTATTGGCAAGTCCCTCTGGCCCCCGCCTCAAGGGAGAAGACGGCTTTCTCCACCCCAGATGGGCTGTTCCATTATAAAGTTCTCCCGTTTGGCCTGCATGGGGCGCCATCTACCTTTCAGAGGCTGATGGACAGAGTACTACGGCCCCATCGGGAGTATGCAGCCGCATATCTCGATGACATTATCATCCACTCGTCAGATTGGGACACCCACCTCCAAAAGGTGAGAGCGGTGTTGGGGGCCCTCCGGGAGGCGGGTCTCACCGCCAACCCAAAGAAATGCAGGCTGGGATTAGAAGAGGCAGAGTACCTGGGGTTCACAATAGGCCGGGGCAATGTGAAACCGCAGAAGAGGAAGATTGATGCAATAAGGGAGTGGCCTCGCCCTTTAACCAAGAAGCAGGTCAGGACATTTAATGGGCTAGCGAGCTATTATAGGAGGTTTATCCCTAACTTTGCTGCTCGCGCTGCTCCCCTCACAGATCTGACCCAGGCGCGGCGGCCGTTCACGGTGAAGTGGACACCGGAGGCGGAGGCGGCGTTCGAGGACCTCAAGACTGCCCTCTGTTCGGGACCGGTGCTGATCTCCCCGAACTTCGACAAGGAGATGACGGTACAAACAGACGCATCAGAGGTGGGACTGGGAGCGGTCCTCTCCCAGCAACTGGAGGGTGAGGAACATCCGATTTTATATGTGAGCAGGAAGCTGCTGCCACACGAGCGCAACTATTCTGCGGTGGAGCGCGAAGGTCTGGCAATTAAGTGGGCACTGGAGACGCTCCGCTATTATCTGCTGGGGAGGCGTTTCACGCTGGTGACGGATCACGCCCCCCTAGTCTGGATGGCCAAGACAAAGGGGACCAATGCCAGGGTGACTCGATGGTTTCTGGAGTTACAGTCATTTAACTTTTCTGTCATTCACAGGTCAGGGGTGGCGCATGGCAACGCAGACGCCCTCTCCAGGAAGGATGCCTGTTGGGCGTCGGACGCTCTTCCCCGACGGTCGGAGCTGGAGGGGGGGTACTGTGGCAACCCCAAGCCACCCCTGGGCTTGGTGATTGATGGGCGCTATGTGGCGACCCAATGGCTGGGCGCTGCCCATGTTTGGGCGTCCGCTTCCGGACGCACCTGTCACTAAATACCCATCAGAGTGATTACCTGATTAGCGAATCACGGCGCGGTGCGCCTGTTGGAGAGGGGGGACTTAATGGAGCCGAGGAGCCTCCTCTCAGTCCCCCGTAGCAGCGCAAGGCAAAAGGCCACAGAGCGGAGACGCCGCCCGGCCGACAGCAAACCGTTATTATTTGACTAAGAAAATAAAGAGTATGATTTTGGGAACTGCAACCTGTCTGTGTGTTGTTTATTCTGCCACCCCTACACCTGGAATTGCCACAGTACTTAAGTACATTTAAAATAGAAACTTTTTTTACTTTTACTCAAGTGTTTTTAGCCAGATACTCTGACTTTTACTTGAGTACGATTTTGAGACGGTACCCATACTTTCACTTAAGTATCATTTCTGGGTACTTTTTACACCCCTGGAGTAAACACATCCTGGCAACCCAGAGTAAACATCTCCTCTGTGTCTGCACACAAATCTACCAACATGAAAGAAATATCCCTGCAAGTTTGAAGCCCCTTTTTCACAGCATAATGTTGGCAGGTATGGGATTCCAAATGATGTCCAATAAAAGGCTGACCTGTGTGACTGATCACATGGCTTTGTTTAAAAGGTTTGGTGTGCTTGACAAAGTGCAGTGTGAACGCTAACCGAACCAAATGAAGTAGTCTACCGAACTACGAGAGCGATATTAAGAACCTTAGGGTGTGTTCACACCTGAAAGTCCGGGGATAGTCCGGACTATCCGTGGATAGTCCGGACTTTCTGGTGGACCAAATGTGAAAATGATACATTGTTTGATTTTGGTCTGCGTTCACACTACCCTGTTTGGTGCGGATCTAATTTTTTTTTGTATTTTATTTTTTTATTCTTTTTTAAAACAAACATATAAACAAACATGACAACACACGATAAGATATACAAGCATTAATTGTCAGGGCACATCCAATGAGATCACATTTTGGTTAGTTGTTTTATATAAGATATACCCATAATACCTGTTATCTAAAAAAAAAAACCCTACATACATATGCTCAGCTCGAACCCCCCCCTCCCGGACCCCACCTTGAGAAGTACCTCCACTATCCCTCGCACCTAACCAGACACTACCATTATAAGCTAGCTTTTATTCTCTCCACCACTTCTAACCACATTGACATTTTGGATTCATTGAGACCCAGAATTCTTGCTGTAGATATTTCATGGTAAATTACATCGAGATATGTAAGAAACCAAACTTTACGGCAAATTTTTTCCGGTTGAAACCAGCGTGATGCGATCAGCTTTTTGGCTACTGTGATACCCGATAAAACCAATCTCTTTAGCTGTGGATTCACTGCAAACTCAAAAACATCATTCAACAGCAATACCGAGGGGTGTACAGGTATATTCCAAGATACAAGTTTTGATATTTGTTGGGTCACATCTTTCCAGAATGCCTTAACTGGTGAGCAGTCCCAATACATGTGCATAAATGTCCCTTCGTCCCCATTTGTACATTGGGTGCATTTGGAATCTTGTTTGAGCCCCATTCGGCACAGCCTTATAGGAGTCAAGTATGTCCTGTGAATATAGTTAAGATTGATTTGTTGATGATCCGGGTTCCTTGATGTAAGTCGGACATTTGCCCAGGCTCCTTGCCAATCAAAGTCATTTTCCAGGTCTGGTATATCCCTCCTCCAGACAGAGTCAAGTTGGAGGGTTTCATACGAGGACGTTAGTAATTGATGATAAAATTCTGAAACAAAACCTCTCGATGTCTCTCTTGAGTAGAAGAATTTGTGGTATCTGTGGTGTTCAATTGGTCTGTCTAATGGAACACCGTGAGACTTCAAACATAGCTCTAACTGTTTGTGAAAAAGCCATGTGGACTTGGTGAGATTAAATTTTTTGCGTATTTCTTTATCACTACAAAAACCCTGTTTGTTAAAAATATCCCCTAATGAGTGTATGCCTTGCTCTTCCCATATAGGGAATCTTATAGGTCGTTTTCCAATTAAGAGAGCATTGTTATTGAATAAGGGAGTATGGTTGTGCCATTCTTGTGGGTTAGGATTTTTTTTTTGTGATTCACGCCATATCCGGATCGCATGAGTAATTATGGGGCCAAATTTTCGTTCACAGTGCTTGATTGGTAGTTTAGTGTATGCTATGTCCTTCAGTCTATGTGGGGCTACTATGTTTTCTTCTATTTTCCTCCAAGATGCTAATGCTTGGGAGTCAAACCATGTTGTCAATGGACTTAATGAGTACGCCTTAAAATATAGGAAAAAATCTGGAAATGCCATGCCACCATCTGCTTTATTTCTCTGTGCGGTGGATCTTTTTATACGTGGTGGTTTGTTATTCCAAATAAATTTGTATGTGGAGGAGTGTAATCTTTTCCAGTAACCCTCTGGAGGGGGTAACGGTAGCATTGAACAGAAGAAGTTGATTTTAGGTAGTACATCCATCTTAACTATTGATATCCGTGCTTGTACTGTGTTCTTAAGTTTTGCCCATCTATCAAGGTCGTCTTTGATTTTGTTTTGGATTTTTGTGTAGTTGTGCTTCACCGTTTGTCTTATGGTAGGGAATATTTCCACTCCCAAGCATCTGAAATGTTTTACCATCGGTATCTGTCCTGGGAGGGTTGTATCTTTTTTTGCAGGGGTGTTAAGTGGAAGGAAAGCCGACTTCGGCCAATTTATCTTAAATCCCGATAAATCACCAAAGTCCTCAATCAACTTGAGCAGATGAGGCAATGTGGTGTTGGGGTTTTTCATGAACAATATTACATCGTCCGCATATAAACAAATTTTTTGTTGTGTGCCCTTGATTACGATAGGTTCTATGGATTGGGATTGTCTTATATATTGTGCTAACGGCTCTAATGATAGATTGAACAGACCGGGACTAAGAGGACAACCCTGTCTGGCAGAGCGTGATACCGGAAATATTTCAGATATGATTGTGCCTGTTATAATCATGGCCGATGGGTCTTTGTATAATACTTTAATCATATCGATGAATCCTTTTCCTAACCCCATCCTTTCTAGCACTGCCCACAGATACGACCATTCCAGCCTGTCAAAGGCCTTCATAGCATCCAGGGACAGTATCGCCTTAGGTATGGTGTCCTCTTTGTCGGCATCAAGTACGTGCAGTATACGTCTTATGTTCTCAGTGATCAGGCGGCCTCCTATGAAGCCAGTTTGGTCCGGGTGAACTAAAGACGTCATATGCTTTTGTAATCTGATGGCTAATACCTTAGAGTACAGTTTGATATCTGTTCCGAGGAGGCTTACAGGTCTATAACTACCGCACTCGTTGGGGTCTTTGTCTTTTTTAAGGAGGACTGTTATGAGTGCAATATTGTCGGTTTTATGGAAGTTCCCCTCCTTGACTGAGTATAAGATCATATTTAGTAATAAGGGGCCAATTATGTCCCAACAAGAAAGGTAAATTTCTGATGGGAAACCGTCTCTTCCTGGAGCCTTACCACTTTTCATTGCGGTTATGGCCATCTTGAGTTCCTCTAGTGTGATCGGTATTTCTAACTGTTTAGCGTCATCCTCTGAAAGTTTAGGGAGAATAATTTGATTAAGAAATGTGTCCATTTTGTTTTGATCGAAGGTCATTTCTGATTTATATAAATCGGAGTAGAATACTTTGAATGTATCGTTTATTTTTACCGGATCTGTTACAAGTACTTGTTGTGCTCTAATGGTAGTTATATCTGCAAATGTTGCATTAATTATTAATCGCATGGCTAATAGGTGGCTGGGTTTGGAACCATGGGAGTACTGCTGTTGTCTTGTGCTGCGTATTTGTATTTCCGATTGTTGTCTGTATATGTCATTGATCTCTATTTTTAGTACGTTAACTTGATTTTCTAGTCGAGTTGAGTTGTTGTATTTCAGAGAATTAAATAACGTTGAGTAAAGCGTTTCCAGCTCATCCAGTTTTGTGTTTTGATTCTTGCGCATTTTGGAGGAAAAGCTATCCGTGAAGTCTTTGATCATTCCCTTTACCGACATCCATATTATTCTGGGGTCTTGCACCGAGTTTGCATTCTCCCGTTGGAATAATATAAGAGCTTCTTTGAGTTGTGTAATGAATTCCTTGTTGTTAAGCAGCAACGAGTTAAATCGCCATCTTGGGGCTCGGGAGGATAGTATACCAAATGTACCTTTAAGGAGTAAATAACAGTGATCTGATAGTGCGTTGGGTATCATTTCCACTTCATAATTATCAAATAGTCTCTGTGATGCAAAGACATAATCTATTCTGGATAGTGTCTTATGTCTCGCAGATCGACAAGAGTACTTCCGGGTCGTGGGGTTAAGTAACCGCCATAAGTCCTTTACACCTGTAATCTTTGACCAATCCTTTAATGCCTTCGATGAATTCTTTTGTTCGCTGGAAAAGGCGAGGTAAGATTTGTCTATCCTTGGGTTCCAGATGGCATTAAAATCCGCTCCTATTATAAATGAGTAATCGGGAATGTCTAACATTGCATTGGTTAGTGTAGTGAAGAAATCTTCTTCGTACAAATTTGGGGCGTATACCGCTATCAACGCTATTTTCCTGTTCTTATGTTCAATCTTAGCTATAGTTATCCGACCTTCTACATCAGACCATACTCCCTTTAGTACAATATTCAACTTACGTTTAACGACTATTGCTACACCCCGAGTTCTCGTACCAATAGAGGAGTGACTGATATTATGGTATATGTTGTCCGCTAATTTACCTATGTCTTTCCCTAGAATGTGTGTTTCGCTTAGCAGAGCAATGTCCACATGTTCTTTTTTCATCAGTGTGAGCACGCTTTTGCGTTTAAGTTGGTTATTTATTCCCCCGGTGTTCCATATCATTATATTCAAACTAGCCATAGTCTATACATGTTGCATTGTAATTTTTGGTAATGCTTCTAGAGTGCGAGGCAATACTAGATATACATCCCACTAGTGAGGTCCCGTTGAGAGCCGAGCTTAAAAACATACATATATACAAATAAAAATCCCCTACCCTTCCCTCCCACCGAGAGTCGTACAGGATTGTGTTCCATGAACACAACCTTTGCGTATGACTCTCTCCCTTGCACCACCGGATATCCCAGAATGATCCAATTATCCTTAACATTCCTATGTATACCATAGGATCTAACACTCTAAATTCTACCATAAGTAGAATGTCGACTGTGGCTTGGCCACTTACCCGTAAAAAATAAATAAATAAAAATTTAAATGAGATAAACTAAAAATAAAGACCAAAAATAAGCTTCAATTGTCATGCCTTAATCACTTACATTTTATATGAACTTGTAATTTATAGTAATTTATAGTAACCCATGAATAATATGAAGGTATTGAACTGAAGAGAGAGCCTCAATAAATCAGAGAGAGCGGATGAAAAAGAAAGAAAAAAAAAACAAGTAAAAGGAAGAGAACATTAACTTAGATCTTAAAAGAGCATTGCTATGCTTAAACATCTAAAGTATTAATTGGAGAAGTAGTGAAATTATTTCCCATTAATAAAAAACAATTTTTAAATACGTATATGCAGCATTTCCCCCGACCGGGGTGGGCGATGATCGTTGTGTAGAGTGATCTTTCAGCCGGCCGGCTATGATGGCTCTGTGGTTTTGCATCTAGATAGCTGTTGATTATTCCCCCGAGGGGCTTCTGGTAGAATGAATGACCACGTATTGCTGATATTCCAGAATGCTCCATATATCAAAGAATGCTTCGATGTTCTAGATTATTCCAATATGTCATTTTTACATTGTCTGAATGTTCCAGTATGTTCTGGAGTGTTCCAATCTTAAATCCAATATGTCCGCAATAATATACACGTCGGGGAAAGCATTCAAAAACTCTGAGCACGTAGGTCTCTCTGTCCCAAATCCTCGATTATTAAAGGTTGTACTATATGGTGACCTTGCATAACTGAGATTTAAAAGGCCATTTATACACTAATCTGCTCCTGTTCAGACAGGAATTTGGCTGCCTCTTCAGGCGATTTGAGGAGAACTTTTGCTCCTTGTTTGTCGACGGCGCGAAGTATTGCAGGGTATATTAGTAGGGGTCTGTATTTCCCCAGGTATAGTTGAGACATCACCGTCTTGAACTTGGCACGCAGTTCCACTACATCACGACAATAATCTTCAAAGCAGTGTATTGGTACCTCCATGTGTTTCAGATTGCCTTTCATCCTGCGAATTCCACGCATAATCATTTCTTTTATTCTGACTTGGCGCAGTACAACTAATATCACTCTGGGCTTAGCGTTGCTGTCACTGGAGCGGGGTCCCAATCTGAAGCACTCATCCACCTCCGGTATTTTAGGAAGGATTCCTGTTCCCAAGATTTTCTGTAATTCTGTGGCAAACTCTTCAGGGTTTTCACATCTCACTGATTCGTCCAGACCGACAATGCGAATATTCAGCCTGCGTTTTTGATATTCCATCTAGAATATTTTGGCTTTCTGTTCTTTATTGATTCGCGTGAGCTCCTCCGTTATTTCGCTGAGCTCCGTCTTGATTTCATTGTAGTTCCCCTTCATCTCGGCAGTTAGGTTAACTGTGTTAGCCTCTACTTCCTTGTAGATGTGAGTGAATTTGATTTCGTGGGCTTCCACTACTTTCTCCAGAGCCTCGGTGCGTTTATTCTGTGCGTCGGCGTCCGCTCTCAGCGCATCAATTTTGCCTTCAATAGATTCTTTAATAGCATCTACTTTTTGAGTTATTATCTTCTGTGATTCTGTGATCATTTCCTCCATTCTCTTCTCTGTGATCATTACCTCCATTCTCTTCTCCATTGTCTTCCCCATTTCCTCCATTTTCCGGATGATATGTTCGGTATCTGCGGAGGTCTTTGATGGGGTTGAACTTGAAGCGGCCTCTGTCGAGTCAATACTTTCTGCTGTCCGCTGTACGTATCCTGGGTCCCGCAGCGGGACCTCTTCGACTGGTTTTTGGTCTTTCCTTGGGTCTTTCCTTGATGGCATCTCGATTCTTTTGGTCAATATAGTTAGTTGATAGTCTCAGTTGATATATGCGTCAAGTTTTAAACGCATTAATGGTATATAATTATGATTTTAAAACGAAAAAAAAAATAACGGGTGAGCAGCTGTGTCACATGCGACCTACTCCATTCTACAGCTAAACCGGAAGTTTTATAGTAATCTAATGCGGATCTAATTTATAAACAAAGGACATGCTGTCGCCAAGTCGTTCATCTATTGGACTAGCACTCACAAACGTAAACAGTTGCCGACAGCGTCTCTTGTGATAAAGCAGAGAGATACTGTCATTACGAGCGTGGCGCAAGTCGACTAGAGAGTAGAGAGAGAGAGAGAGAGAGAGAGAGAGAGAGAGAGAGAGAGAGAGAGAGAGAGAGAGAGAGAGAGAGAGAGACTGTCCGCGCGCCTGTCATTCATTTGAGTTGGGTCGCCGCCACTAGGCACCTGTCACTCATTTGTTCTAGATTAGATACTATATAAAGTTCGATCGCGTTCACACCAACAGCAAACGAACCATGGTCCACTTTGAAACGAACCAAGTCCCAACTTTTCAAGAGGACCATGGTTCGGTTGTTTGGTCCTCATTATAGTTCGGTTTGCGTTCATACCTGTACAAACCAAACGGACTATCGATCTAAAGGGACCATGGTCCACTTAAAGTGGACCAAACAGGGTAGGTGTGAACGCGCCCTTAATATATCATTCACAATGCTAGAATAAATGATTTACAAGCATAACGTCATGTGATATTGAGGAACAATGTTGCTATCAAAGAACCAAACGTGAAGATATGTTGTGACTAGGGATGTCCGATATTATCGGCCGATATTGGCATTAAAATGTGATATCGGAAAATATCGGTATCGGTTTAAAAAAGAAAAAGAAAAAAAAGGCTTTTTTTTTTTTACATTTCTATAACCTTTATTTACCCAGGCAAGCAAGTAAGAACAAATTCTGATTTTATTTATTGTCAAAAGTATGCATAATGTTGTGTTAATTCCACAACAAGAGATATGTAATGATAATTACAGTACCTGAAATTATTCAGTTTTTTGGGGGGGAAACCCTGCATATATCGGTATCGGTTGATTTCGGTTGATATCGGTATCGGAAATTAAGAGTTGGACAATATCGGTATATCGGTATCGGTAAAAAAGCCAATATCGAGCATCCCTAGTTGTGACCCTCTGGCAGTGAGGGAATAGGGATGCCTCTATGTGTAGGACTCATAGTGCCAACATGAAGATCCAACTATATCCATTCATGTAATTATTATGTAGATACTATTCTAATGACTTTTCATTATGATATACAGTAAGTGATCAATAGGCATTTATTAACATTAGAATACTTCCCATACCCGTTCAATTCTATGTTACCTTTGTCAGTATTTACTGACCCCTGAAAGGAAGCCTGATGGAGACATGTTGCATTAAATAACATTGAGCCAGTGATGACAGTGTGTCCATACTTCTCATAGCCTGGCCAGCAACAATAACATTTCAAACATCCAAATTTTTTATCTCATAATCTTGCACATGGCTTCAGAGTGAGTTTGCGTAATGTCTTCTCCTTGCATCAGGGCTTCAGGATGAGTTCTAGTCGCCTTACTGTTGGCCCTGAGGTTTGTGGCGTGGTCCTCGAGAGTCTTCAATCCCCCGTCCACAGCTGATCAGATCTAAGCCTCTCTCAGGAGCCACTGGAGACCGTGTTTAAATGTTTCTTTTAAATGTCGCTCCCTCTGCAGCCGCAGGGTGGACACGCTGAGGATCCCCAGCGGATGGCTGGGTCACCTGGCCCCCGAGATCGTCCAACAGCTCTGTCCTGAGACAGAAGAGGACAAACTTCCCTTCTCCAAACAGTCAGATGTCTTTGCTTTTGGGTGAGTGTCCCTTCCTCCCCACTAAGGTTTCCATCTTAATTTGAAGCTCCATGTTGTGGTTAAACGTGTTTTGGTTAGTTCTAATAGCGATCTGAAATGTTATTTAAGTGCTGGGCACACATTAGATTCATACTCCTTGCTGTTTGGTTAGGGTTGTTATCAGAATCTTTAAATTTTTTTAAACTTTATTATTATTTTATTCTTTATTAAACAAGCCATTCAGAACTGCCCCCATCTGGGTGTGGAAACAACCTATCATCTTTAACATATGGTTAGCATAAAGTGGTCATGTCTATAAAGGAGAGACTCATACCCATAGATAATATAACACTGCTGGCCAACAGAGACCGACGTTGCCACATGGCGGCCATCTTGCGAGGGTGGAGCACGCCCACTCATAACATGCATGTCTATGGTGCATGTACTATTGAAATAATCATAGCTTGCTCAATTTTCAACTGTTTGGTTTGTTAAAAATGTCAGAGATGTAGTATGTATCATACTGCATACTTATAATGGACTATGATATGAAAAAAAAACATTTCTAAAAAAATAAAAATAAAAAAATCTTCCAAGCCATGTTAACTGGCTGAAATTTTGACGGATTTACAAATGGTTTGGTTTATTACAAACGTTATTAAGAGTATTTTTGTTTGTGCAGATCATCACCTTCTTAAAGCAGTAGTCCACCCTCGCAAGATGGCCACCGGTGAAGTATGCGGGAGACTCCGACTTGAGCCATCTAGTGTTATATATCTATGCTCATACCCATATAACCCATTTTGAAAATGGCTGTGGCACTTTTTCACCTTCATTTAAGCCCCTTCCCGACAAGCTAGTGTAACGGAGGTCCGTGAGTATATCCACAGTCACAATGGACTTCATGTGTTGTGAAGTGACTGTGGCACGTAGCGGTACTGCAAGTAAACTCACTCCCCTTAAAAGGCATCCAGACCATTACTTAGAAGTGAATTCACCTCTTGGTATAGTGGTCTGCGATGTCGCCCGCGCCGTGGGAGACCGGGGTTCGACTCCCACTCAGGGCATGTCAAATAAGACCGGTTTCACTAGCATGACGCCGTCGACACCAACGCATTCCTGATGTCAGCTCCATGTGATGTCAGTATCTTCACCCTACACTCTAAAAAATTAAAACTGTAAAAAACAGTAAATGTCTTGCAGCAACGGTTGCCAAATACTTACTGTCAAATTACAGTAAAATACCCAAATTAAAATAAAGTGGAAAAGCAATACATTTACAGAATTTTCTTTTTTATTTGAGTTTTTTTTTTTTTTTTTTTTTTACATATAATTCAATGTAATTTAACAAATTACAAAAAAAAAGATAACTTCATAATTATCAATTTAGTAGTAGTAGTAGTAGTAGTAGTAGTAGTAGTAGTAGTAGTAGTAGTAGTAGTAGTAGTAGTAGTAGTAGTAGTAGTAGTAGTAGTAGTAATAGTTGTAGATAGTCATTTACAGATTACAACCTTTATTTAATGGTTAATATTTTTTATCAAAGTAATTTATTGTATTTTTATGGCATTTACACTTAAAGTAGAAAAACAAAAAGTAATCTGTAAAATAATACAGTGAATTTCCCTGTACATATATATTTTTTTGCAGTGTAGCTTAAGTCCAGCCCCGGTACGGCCTATGAAAGACAGTAATCTTGGGGCACCCAAGTGGCGAACCATGTAATGCGCTGCATCGCGGCGGCGTCCTTTGCCGAATGTCTTCCCCCCGCTCTGTTTCCCGTTCTTCCTCTCTCTCTCTCTCTCTACCGGACTGCCCGGTAGTAAAAAACAATAAAAATCTACCAAAAACATAATTTAGAAAGAAAGACAGTAATCTTACGTGGCGTGAGGCCCCTGGGGGCCCCCTGAGTCCCGTGCGTTAAGGCGCCACTGTGCGTGGGTGGACCCTGCTCTGCTGACTAACACAATTACATTTTCAGATGGTTCCCCATATGGAGGTTTCCTCACTGTATCGTTCTAAGTGTACAATGTACAGCTGCTCCGTGAGACCTAGAGGTGACACCCACAGACCTTTTACATATTCATCAATAATTATCTCTTGTTTTCCCTTGTTCCTGGGAAAAGGTAATTTTTATGACTCACATCATTGACATCCGGAAGCAGCAGCAGAAAAAAAGAAGACCTCGCCTTGCCTTTGCAAATTACTCTAGTTATTTCAGAAAAGTTGGACATTTAAGCTTTGCTTTGTTTCACTGTCTGAGTGGAACCAATAAAGTTTTGTTTATTGAATTATCTCCACAATAGCATTTGTTAATTCAACAATTGTTGCAATTTGGTGTGACATCATCGGTGTGGGTGTGGTCAACTTGGCGGCAGTTCCAGGTAAATGGACTGACGATTGAAATGTGACGATTTTAGTCTTCAATGTTATTATTGTTTAAATGTTTTTATTGGATTTGGAAGTAGTTTTGTAATTCAGTAATATAGTGGTACAATCAAGCTGTTCAGGATTTTTGTAAATATAAAGTGGCCAGCTATTACTAATATTGTATTTCAATTAAGCAAATGTTGACTCTGATCATAGTTCGAAACAAGAATGTTTTTATTGTTTTCCTTGGGAACTGCATGTTCGCAAAAGTGGGACAATCCTTTTCAAGTATAGCGGGACACTTTTCTGAGCATCTGAGCAATATTTTCAACCACACGTTGTCATGGCAACACAGTTTGTGTATTATATAAAGAGATCTTTCAGGAACGTGGTGTCATAGCAAGTCACAGTGGTGCAGTGCAATGATGCCACTGCAGAGACATCCGGAAGTCAGTGGTTCAAAACTGACCATTTAATCAGAATGTTAGGTTATACTTTATTAATCCCAGAGGGGGAATTATTCCTCGACTTAGGAGCAGCGGGCAGCCACAGGGACGCACCCAGGGGCCAACTCCAGCTATAATGTCCGTACCTTGGTCAAGAGACCAACTCCAGTTGTAATACCAGTACCTCGGTCAAGAGACCAACTCCAGTCGTGATGCCAGTACCTTGGTCAAGAGAGACCAACTCCAGTTGTAATACCAGTACCTCGGTCAAGGGACCAACTCCAGTCGTGATGCCAGTACCTTGCTCAAGAAACCAACTCCAGTATTAATGCCAGTACCTTGGTCAAGAAACCAACTCCACTATTAATGCCAGTACCTTGGTCAAGAAACCAACTCCACTATTAATGCCAGTACCTTGGTCAAGAGAGACCAACTCCAGCTGTAATGCCAGTACCTTGGTCAAGAAACCAACTCCACTATTAATGCCAGTACCTTGGTAAAGAGAGACCAACTCCAGTATTAATGCCAGTACCTTGGTCAAGAGACCAACTCCAGTCATAATGCCAGTACCTTGGTCAAGAGACCAACTCCAGCTGTAATGCCAGTACCTTGGTCAAGGGACCAACTCCAGCTGTAATGCCAGTACCTTGGTCAAGAGACCAACTCCAGCTGTAATGCCAGTACCTTGGTCAAGAGACCAACTCCAGTATTAATGCCAGTACCTTGGTCAAGAGACCAATTCCAGTCATAATGCCAGTACCTTGGTCAAGAGACCAACTCCAGCTGTAATGGGGGTCAGACCTCCAACACCATCACCCTGAGCATCGGGTCCCCCCAGGGCTGTGTTCTGAGCCCCCTGCTGTACTCACTCTACACACACGACTGTGTGGCCAAGTTCAGCTCCAACTCCATAGTGAAGTTCGCAGATGACACGGTGGTGGTGGGGCTGATCTCGGACAACGACGAGAAGGCCTACCGGGAGGAGGTTGAGGTACTGGAACGCTGGTGCCAGGACAACAGCCTGCTCCTGAACATTGGTAAAACCAAGGAGCTGATCGTGGATTATAGGAGAGGACAGCAGGAGACGCACACACCACTGATGATTAACGGGGCTACCGTGGACAGGGTGAGCAGCTTCAAGTACCTGGGGGTCCACATCTCAGAGGACCTGACATGGTCAACACACATAGACACAGTAGTAAAGAAGGCGAAACAGCGTCTCTACCACCTGAGACAGTTAAGGAAGTTCAGAGTATCGGGGAAGATACTCCAGTCCTTCTACTCAGGAGCTGTAGAGAGCATCCTGACCGGAAACATCACTGCCTGGTATGGAAACAGCACGGCACAGGACAAGAAGGCCCTACAGAGAGTGGTGCGCTCAGCCGAGCGTACCACGGGTATTGCACTACCCCCCCTGCAGGTTCTATACAACAAGAGGTGCAAATCCAGAGCCTGCAGGATAATGAAAGACCCTCACCACCCCAATAACAGCCTGTTTCAGCTGCTGAGGTCAGGCAGACGCCTGCGAACCCCAGCTACTAGGACAGAGCGGCTTAGGCTCAGCTTCTTCCCCCAGGCCATCAGAGCCATGAACAATGAACATTGAGTGCTCAGAACATTGAACTGTCCACACACAAGCACACATGAACACACACACGACACGCACACTGTGCACGCTGTTACGACCCCTGTGAGTCTAAGGGTAAAGGGCTGTAACATAACAGTTGGTTGACAGAAAAGATGGACCACGTTTGTAAACAACAATGATATTTATTGAATAGATGCAAAGGAAGCACATGTAGCTCAGGGGTGAGCCCAGGCCAAAACAACAAACAAACACCACTATACTCCAGATAAACCCAAATCTAATCTATGGTAAAAGAGATTACATTACCTAAACTACTCTTACCTAACCAAAACAGGAGAAAACAATATCCAAAGGAAATGGCAGCTCACCCCATCTGTGCTTCCTGAGAAAGAGAGAAAAACACATTAATTATACAGAAACAAAGGCAGAATATATACAAAAACAAACTATAACTAACAATGCTCTCTCTGTGGCCATACACACACAAGGAAATTTCTACTAAGCACCAAAGGCCAATAAACGAAATGCAATGTTGTCAAAGTTACAGGTTTACAAAATCACAACAGGCCTAGCCTCATGCCAGAGAGAGAGAAAGACTGAAGTGAGAAGCCATGTTTTAACAGGTGTGGGGTGATCCATGATTGGGTGGTGTGGATTGAGTGTTGGAGTCTGGAAAGCCATCCACCAATCGGTGCTGTGTTGCTATAATGGAAGGGCAGGCCTGGCAGGGACCAATGGTGAAGGGAACAATGGCTGGAGGGAGGAAACAAAATGGAGAACACACACACATGGAGACACACACTGGGGAATATATACATTGGGATGTAACACCCCCATACATAAGACAAAAACATGTTTGACACCTAACACCAACTAAACATGTTCTCCTTTTTTTTTTTAACAACGAGATAACATCCGAGATAACATGTACTCCAAAACAAAGAGCTATAAAAAAACTAGCAGTTGGTACAACAACCACTCGGGTCAACAATGACAGAACGAGTTGACGGCAAAAGAGACTGAGTCGACAGCAACATAAAACGAGTCCACAGCAACATAGACAGAGTAGACAGCAAAATAGAACAAGTCGACAGCAACATACAGTAGAACGAGTCGACAGCAACAGACAACGAGTTGACAGCAACAGACAACGAGTCGACAGCACCAGACAACGAGTCGACAGCAACAGACAACGAGTCGACAGCAACAGACAACAAGTCGACAGCCTTGATTATTACAGGAGCTGTAATTCTGCGAAGAGGGATAGCCTCAGGGAAACGGGTGGCGGTACACATTGTCAACAAAAACTGATTGCCGGCTTTGGTCTTTGGCAACGGACCAACACAGTCAACTATGACATGTTCAAATGGTTCACCGACCGCTGGTATAGGACAGAGGGGAGCAGGTGGAATTACCTGGTTTGGCTTCCCGGTGATCTGACAAGTACTACAGGTACGACAGTACTGTGCTACATCGGACTTCAAACCGGGCCAAAAGAAATGTTGAAGTATTCTGTTGTATGTTTTAGTGACTCCCAAGTGTCCAGACCAAGGGTGGTCATGGGCCAAGAACAGTACATGCTGACGATAAACTGCAGGGACAACAATCTGATAAACAGTGCTCCAGTCTGGCACCTGATCTGGTAGCCCTATCTCCGATTGTGCATGCTCTGCCAGTCTAGTACCATGGGACCTCCATGTACGCATCAAAACTCCTTCATCCACAAAATAAGAATGCAACTCTCTCCTCTGTTCTGTTTCAAGAGAAGAGAAACATTTTGCAAGAGAAGGGTCAGCCTTCTGGGCAGTAATTAGCATTTCACGAGTAACGGGTAACTTCAATGCGTCGGAACTAGTTACAGTTGTCTGTGGGGGTACCTTACTATGAGTCTGTGGTTTGTCAGCGGTATCAGAAGTTGGAGCCAGCAACTCCTCCCTGACAAAAGCTGAAGCAAAAACAGAGTCAGACAAATTAATTTCATCACCTCTCTTTTTCAATTGAGCCCGAGTGACAACACTTGCAGAAAAAACTTCAGGGAAGTTCTGTGACAAGTCATCAGGCAGAGAATCTGTGTCTGGGTGATCCCACACTTCCAGCACAGCGTTCACCTGTCCTCCAGCTAAATCATTTCCCATGATAAAGGAAATGCCTTTAACTGGCAAGGAAGGTCTCACCCCTATTTTAAAGAAACCAGTGACCAAATCAGATTGTACATGAATACAGTGTAACAGGGCTGGCACGAAACCCATCTCAATACCTTGAACTAGGACACTAGAACCACAGGAAGATTTGTCAGACAGAGGTAGTACATCAGAGAGGATAAAGGATTGTGAGGCTCCAGTATCTCGTAAGATCTGAACTGTACACTGATCTTTTGGATCCCCTGTCAAGGAAACTAAACCCTTGGAAGTAAATGGCCTGAAACAAGGATCGAGAACATCCTGATCATTGTGCATCTGTTGATCGGAATCAGGTGCCATTTTAATCAGACCAACCCCTTTGGGTTGTCTAAAGTTCTGAGAGGACGGTTGCTGCTTACGTTTCAATGTTAAACAGTCAGAAATAACATGACCAGATTTATGACAGTAGTAACATGTCCGCTCCTCTTTTGAGCGTGGAGGTGACATTTTTGGTCGGGGGTGTGTGAATTCTGAATGGTTGGGGACAGAATGTTTCTGAGAGAAATCATGGGGGAGAAACGAGTCACGCCTATCTACAAACACAGTTTTATGGGTTAGCGCAAACTCATCAGCTAATACAGCAGCTTGCTGCAGAGTGGACACTTTCTGCTCACTCAGGTAAATTACAATACGCTCTGGCAAACGATTCTTAAACTCTTCTAATAGAATGAGTTCTCTGAGAGAGTTAAGATCTGAGGCCTTGCTTGCTGCACACCATTTATCAAAGAGAGTTCCCTTCTCTCTAGCAAACTCTACAAAGGTCTGGTTGACAGCTCTCTTGTGACTGCGAAACCTCTGCCTATAAGCTTCGGGCACAAGCTCATATGCACGAAGGATGGCAGCCTTCACAGTATCATACAATAAACTATCTTCTAGGGAAAGTGTTGAACAAACCTCTTGGGCTTTACCAGTCAATTTGCATTGAAGCAACAAAGGCCAGACCTCTCTTGGCCAGCGCAATGAAGCAGCAATACGCTCAAACACATTAAAATAAGTATCAACTTCTGTCTCTCGGAACGGAGGCACCAAAGCAATGTGTTTACTTATATCAAAAGTGTGTGATGAATAAGCTGTGGAGGAGGACATACCCGGGCCTTGTGGAGGAGTCGGTGTAGCAGAGTTGGATCCACTCCTTTGGTCTCCCAGCTCCAACTCCCGCAGTCTGAGCTCTTTTTCCACCTCAAGCTCCAACCTACGGATGTTAACAGCCCTTTCATTTTCCGCCTCAAGCTCCATTTTACGAAGCCGATACTCCGCCTCACGTGCTTGTGCCTTCTCCTGAGCCTCCATCTGGAGACGTGCTATCCTAACCTTGACCTGGGCCCCTTCTCGAGACCCAGTTGACACAGGAGAGGTCAAGTGAAAATGTGGCAATGTGACGTTCACACCTGCCTTTTCAGCACCATGGGCTTGCTCCTCAGAAGGCTGTGCTTCCGTAGGTTCACCAGGAGGACTTGCATGTTCATCAGAGACCACAGGTAAAACAAGCGTCCCCTGCTCCAACAGCTTATCTACCACAAGACACCTGATATCCTGCTTAAGATGCTTTTGTTGAACCGAGAGTTTAAAATGTGTGGCAATCTCCACTAAGTCTGCCTTGCGGCAGCTATCTAGCGCTTCCCAAGTAGGATTGCTCAAGAATTTCCCCAGATCAAAAGTACTAACTGCCATTATTTTTTCTTACACAAATGCCATTTTTACACAAATTAATTAATAACTATACAAGTGTAAACAAACACAGTTCACCAAATCCATCAACCAATAATTGAACACGGGTTACAAGATCCCGAACGAGCCCCCATTTATGTTACGACCCCTGTGAGTCTAAGGGTAAAGGGCTGTAACATAACAGTTGGTTGACAGAAAAGCACACGAGCAGCCACTTAACACTTTAACATGAGCGGGCACACACTCATGTCGCACACACGCACACTTATGGCCAAAGGAAAGGACACTTTAAATTAGAATAACAGGAACAGTGTATTGCACTACCAAAGCTAACTAGCATGTCCCACATGCTCTGTAAATAACTATGTACAGATACCGAGATGTCACTCCATGTTACCTGCTACCTGTTACTGCACAATGTTGTTTCCTTCTTTTGATTCTATTATATGTACCACTGTATTGCACATCGTTGCGGGCAAGACCACCCGCATTTCATTGTATACCTGTATGCCGTGACAATTAAAACTCTTGACTTGACTTGAATGCCAGTACCTTGGTCAAGAGACCAACTCCAGTCGTAATGCCAGTACCTTGGTCAAGAGACCAACTCCAGTCGTAATGCCAGTACCTTGCTCAATGGCAACTGGAGGTGTACTTAGCATGTCTTTTACGGTATGGGAGGGGACCGGACATGCAAACTCCACACAGAAAGGACCCCCATGGCTTTGGAACCCAGGATATTTTTTACTGTGAGGCAACAGTGCTAACCAACGCTAACATGAGCAGATAAAGTGACCTCTTCCTGCACTGTGTCTGCACAGCACCGTCTGGTATGAGCTGCATGCACGTGAGTGGCCTTACAACAACCAGCCGGCGGAGGTGATCATCTGGCAGGTCGGCAGTGGGATGAAGCCTAACCTAAGCCAGATTGGCATGGGCAAAGAGATATCGGTAAGGCTCCTGTTTCTACCACAACTTTTCATACTTAAAGGTGCTATACATAACAAAAAAGGGGAATCAAATAAAAATACATCCACAGAACTTTTTTGAAGGTATTGCTTTCCCCCAAAAATATATTTATTAGTAATTCATTCATAATGTTTTTTTTTTATGTTGGCGGTCCAAAATGTATGTTGTTGTTTACATGTCACGTGCATGTATCCCCTCCCTACTTCCCATCTCCCCACGTGGAATGCACCTGATTGCATAAATTACATGCTGGTGCTCTAGTGGTCGAATGTTATCTATAGCACCTTTAAGCAAATGTACCTACTGTACAGTATCTCAAACCCTGCCCTCTTTTCTTGATCCTCAAAGCACAGCAACAGTTGTGTTTGGACACAGTAAATTTCGCAGAGTAAATTTGACTGTGTCGGTAAATCAGTTTGAGTCAAATGTACTCAGTTTGAGTCAAATTTACTCTGCGAAATTTACTGTGGAGGATGCATGCAGGACCCATGCATCTTTATATATACAGTATAGCATATCCGTTTTCCTGAAAGATAAAAGTATGAATGTGTCTGGTGAGCTTGACAGACCTGATTATATAAGCTGGCCGTGTGGCTGAGGTGTAGAAATGGACACAACTCTGTCTCTATTCCATCTGGCATCCGGATAAGAAGCTGAGAACAAGGGAGCATCTTCGTCATCAACTAGCTGTGAATACTGCTGCTCCTCTCTCTTCCTACCTGTCTCTCTCTCTTCCTACCTGCTCCTCTCTCTTCCTACCTGTCTCTCTCTCTCTCTTCCTACCTGTCTCTCTCTTCCTACCTGTCTCTCTCTCTTCCTACCTGTTTCTCTCTTCCTACCTGTCTCTCTCTTCCTACCTGTCTCTCTCTCTTCCTACCTGCTCCTCTCTCTTCCTACCTGCTCATCTCTCTTCCTACCTGTTTCTCTATCTTCATACCTGTCTCTCTCTTCCTACCTGCTCCTCTCTCTTCCTACCTGTTTCTCTATCTTCATACCTGTCTCTCTCTCTCTTCCTACCTGTCTCTCTATCTTCCTACCTGCTCCTCTCTCTTCCTACCTGTCTCTCTCTCTTCCTACCTGCTCCTCTCTCTTCCTACCTGTCTCTCTCTCTTCCTACCTGCTCCTCTCTCTTCCTACCTGTCTCTCTCTCTTCCTACCTGCTCCTCTCTCTTCCTACCTGTTTCTCTATCTTCATACCTGTCTCTCTCTCTCTTCCTACCTGTCTCTCTATCTTCCTACCTGTCTCTCTCGCTCTTCCTTCCTGTCTCTCTCTTCCTACCTGTCTCTCTCTCTCTCTTCCTACCTGTCTCTCTCTCTTCCTACCTGTCTCTCTCTCTTCCTACCTGTCTCTCTCTCTCTTCCTACCTGTCTCTCTCTCTTCCTACCTGCTCCTCTCTCTTCCTACCTGTTTCTCTATCTTCATACCTGTCTCTCTATCTTCCTACCTGTCTCTCTCTCTTCCTACCTGTCTCTCTCTCTTCCTACCTGCTCCTCTCTCTTCCTACCTGTTTCTCTATCTTCATACCTGTCTCTCTATCTTCCTACCTGTCTCTCTCTCTTCCTACCTGTCTCTTTCTCTTACTACCTGTCTCTCTCTCTTCCTACCTGTCTCTCTCTCTTCCTACCTGTCTCTCGCTCTTCCTTCCTGTTTCTCTATCTTCCTACATGTCTCTATATCTTCATACCTGTCTCTCTCTTCCTACCTGTCTCTCTATCTTCCTACCTGTCTCTTGCTCTTCCTACCTGTCTCTTGCTCTTCCTTCCTGTCTCTCTATCTTCCTACCTGTCTCTCTCTCTTCCTACCTGTCTCTCTCTCTTCCTACCTGCTCCTCTCTCTTCCTACCTGTTTCTCTATCTTCATACCTGTCTCTCTCTCTCTTCCTACCTGTCTCTCTATCTTCCTACCTGTCTCTCTCGCTCTTCCTTCCTGTCTCTCTCTTCATACCTGTCTCTCTCTCTCTCTTCCTACCTGTCTCTCTCTCTTCCTACCTGTCTCTCTCTCTTCCTACCTGTCTCTCTCTCTTCCTACCTGTCTCTCTCTCTTCCTACCTGCTCCTCTCTCTTCCTACCTGTTTCTCTATCTTCATACCTGTCTCTCTATCTTCCTACCTGTCTCTCTCTCTTCCTACCTGTCTCTCTCTCTTCCTACCTGCTCCTCTCTCTTCCTACCTGTTTCTCTATCTTCATACCTGTCTCTCTATCTTCCTACCTGTCTCTCTCTCTTCCTACCTGTCTCTTTCTCTTACTACCTGTCTCTCTCTCTTCCTACCTGTCTCTCTCTCTTCCTACCTGCTCCTCTCTCTTCCTACCTGTCTCTCTCTCTTCCTACCTGTCTCTCTCTCTTCCTACCTGTCTCTCTCGCTCTTCCTTCCTGTCTCTCTCTTCCTACCTGTCTCTCTCTCTCTCTTCCTACCTGTCTCTCTCTCTTCCTACCTGTCTCTCTCTCTTCCTACCTGCTCCTCTCTCTTCCTACCTGTCTCTCTCTCTTCCTACCTGTCTCTCTCTCTTCCTACCTGTCTCTCTCGCTCTTCCTTCCTGTCTCTCTCTTCCTACCTGTCTCTCTCTCTCTCTTCCTACCTGTCTCTCTCTCTTCCTACCTGTCTCTCTCTCTTCCTACCTGTCTCTCTCTCTTCCTACCTGTCTCTCTCTCTTCCTACCTGCTCCTCTCTCTTCCTACCTGTTTCTCTATCTTCATACCTGTCTCTCTATCTTCCTACCTGTCTCTCTCTCTTCCTACCTGTCTCTCTCTCTTACTACCTGTCTCTCTCTCTTCCTACCTGTCTCTCTCTCTTCCTACCTGTCTCTCGCTCTTCCTTCCTGTTTCTCTATCTTCCTACCTGTCTCTCTCTCTTCCTACCTGTCTCTCTCTCTTCCTACCTGTCTCTCGCTCTTCCTTCCTGTTTCTCTATCTTCCTACCTGTCTCTCTCTCTTCCTACCTGTCTCTCTATCTTCCTACCTGTCTCTCTATCTTCCTACCTGTCTCTTGCTCTTCCTTCCTGTCTCTCTATCTTCCTACCTGTCTCTTGCTCTTCCTTCCTGTCTCTCTCTTCCTACCTGTCTTTCTATCTTCCTACCTGTCTCTCTCTCTTCCTACCCGTCTCTCTCTCTTCCTACCTGTCTCTCTCTCTCTTCCTACCTGTCTCTCTCTCTCTTCCTACCTGTCTCTCTTCCTACCTGCTCCTCTCTCTTCCTACCTGTCTCTATATCTTCCTACCTGTCTCTCTCTCTTCCTACCTGTCTCTCTATCTTCCTACCTGTCTCTCTCTCTTCCTACCTGTCTCTCTCTCTTACTACCTGTCTCTCTCTCTTCCTACCTGTCTCTCTCTCTTCCTACCTGTCTCTCGCTCTTCCTTCCTGTTTCTCTATCTTCCTACCTGTTTCTCTATCTTCCTACATGTCTCTATATCTTCCTACCTGTCTCTCTATCTTCCTACCTGTCTCTCTATCTTCCTACCTGTTTCTCTATCTTCCTACATGTCTCTATATCTTCCTACCTGTCTCTCTATCTTCCTACCTGTCTCTCTATCTTCCTACCTGTCTCTTGCTCTTCCTTCCTGTCTCTCTATCTTCCTACCTGTCTCTTGCTCTTCCTTCCTGTCTCTCTATCTTCCTACCTGTCTCTTGCTCTTCCTTCCTGTCTCTCTATCTTCCTACCTGTCTCTTGCTCTTCCTTCATGTCTCTCTCTTCCTACCTGTCTTTCTATCTTCCTACCTGTCTCTCTCTCTTCCTACCCGTCTCTCTCTCTTCCTACCTGTCTCTCTCTCTCTTCCTACCTGTCTCTCTCTCTCTTCCTACCTGTCTCTCTCTCTTCCTACCTGTCTCTCTCTCTTCCTACCTGCTCCTCTCTCTTCCTACCTGTCTCTATATCTTCCTACCTGTCTCTCTCTCTTCCTACCTGTCTCTCTATCTTCCTACCTGTCTCTCTCTTCCTTCCTGTCTCTCTCTTCCTACCCGTCTCTCTCTCTTCCTAGCCGTCTCTCTCTCTTCCTACCTGTCTCTCTCTCTCTTCCTACCTGCTCCTCTCTCTTCCTACCTGTCTCTCTATCTTCCTACCTGTCTCTCGCTCTTCCTTCCTGTCTCTCTTCCTACCTGTCTCTCTCTCTCTTCCTACCCGTCTCTCTCTCTTCCTACCTGTCTCTCTCTCTCTTCCTACCTCTCTCTCTCTCTTCCTACCTGTCCTCAGTAGCAGTGGGAAAAGAGCAAGTCAATTGAGTCATTCACCCCTCGATCATCCTTAGCAACACTATATTATCACCGACATCCAAGTTGGGGGATCCTACCGATCTAAGGTTTCTCTCCTCCGCATATTTGGATTTTGGCAGGGACCCCGTCTCTTACAACGGGTTTATAGCCAGCCCACCTCAGCTAGACACCATAGAGTTATTAGAGGACAATTTAGAGGACACTATAGAGCTATTACAGGACAATTTAGAGGACACTATAGAGCTATTACAGGACAATTTAGAGGACACTATAGAGCTATTACAGGACATTTTAGAGGACACTATAGAGCTATTACAGGACATTTTAGAGGACACTATAGAGCTATTACAGGACAATTTAGAGGACACTATAGAGCTATTACAGGACAATTTAGAGGACACTATAGAGCTATTACAGGACAATTTAGAGGACACTATAGAGCTATTACAGGACAATTTAGAGGACAATATAGAGCTATTACAGGACAATTTAGAGGACACTATAGAGCTATTACAGGACAATTTAGAGGACACTATAGAGCTATTACAGGACAATTTAGAGGACACTATAGAGCTATTACAGGACAATTTAGAGGACACTATAGAGCTATAACAGGACAATTTAGAGGACACTATAGAGCTATTACAGGACAATTTAGAGTTATTAGAGGACAATTTAGAGGACACTAGAGTTATTAGAGGACAATTTAGAGTTATTAGAGGACAATTTAGAGTTATTAGAGGACACTAGAGTTATTAGAGGACAATTTAGAGTTATTAGAGGACAATTTAGAGGACACCATATAGGTATTAGAGGACAATTTAGAGGACACTATAGAGTTATTAGAGGGCAATATGGAGTTATTAGAGGGAAACTAGAGAACACCTAAACTAGAGAACACTATAGAGCTATTAGAGGGCAATATAGAGTTATTAGAGGACAATTTAGAGGACACTATAGAGTTATTAGAGGGCAATATAGAGTTATTAGAGGGAAACTAGAAAACACCAAAACTAGAGAACACCATAGTGTCATTGTACGAAAACTGGATGTGGTGTGTTCTCATTGGGACTGAATATGGCCGACCACAGTACAGCCCCTTGGAGCCATACAGCTGAAGACAGCTCCTGGGCCTGGACATGGAAACTATACTGGGAGTGTCAACACTCATCTAGTTACCAGTTTCTAGAGCCTGTAAGTTGGCTTCCATGTATTCTAGTATGTGCATGTGCAGCATCTGAGCGGCCACTCCCACATGCAGGCCAGCTTCAAGGAGTCCAGCCCCTCGTCCCTGACCCTAAAGTCAGTTTTTAACTACTTTGGAAAGCTTGTGAATACAGACCTGTTTTCTGTATGAGCTTTTGTCTACATTCCAGGCGTCTAAAATAGGCCTTGAATCCCCCTCTCTCTCTCTCTCTCTCTCTCTCTCTCTCTCTCTCTCTCTCTCTCTCTCTCTCTCTCTCTCTCTCTCTCTCTCTCTCTCTCTCTCTCTCTCTCTCTCTCTCTCTCTCTCTCTCTCTCTCTCTCTCTCTCTCTCTCTCTCCCAGGACATCCTGCTCCTGTGCTGGGCGTTCAAGCAGGACGAGAGGCCCAGCTTCTCCAAGCTGGTGGAGCTGCTGGAGAAACTGCCAAAAAGGAACCGTCGCCTCTCCCACCCCGGGCACTTCTGGAAGTCAGCTGAGTATGTCAAATGAGCTAGGGACGTCAACAAAAACCATATATCCAAACATATGACGTTATGTGTGTGTGTATATATATATATATATATATATATATATATATATATATATATATATATATATATATATATATATATATATATATATATATATATATATATATATATATATATATACGCCTCCATAACTCCAAAATAACTCCCACCTCCCTAAGAGTGGACTGAATCCAAAAGCCAGCCCACTGGTGACGCCTGCCCAGTCTGTCTGTGATCCCACGGCATGTGTGTGTGTGTTAGAATAAGTTGAAAACTTCTCAAAGCATTTTGGACTTAATGTTTTTTTCTTAATTGTTTTAATCATAGAGGGAGGCTTTTATTTGTGTTGTCTTGTTACAATCGTTCTGTTCTATACAAATGATTTGTTTTATGGCATTTCTTTTCCTCAATGTATCTTGTTTGTAATGAAACTTTTTAAGTGTCACTAATCACGTCGTTTTGGACTGAGAAATACGTTTTTGAGAACAATTGTTGATTTATTTTCCTTGGTGTATGTATTTAATTTTTGTTTTCAGAATGTCTGACACCATACAGTGTATATCTTCATGACATTGTCTGCCATTTCCTGCGTGTGTGTCAATTGTCTCAAGTCATTATTGTCAATGTTACCTCATTCAGTGTCTCATGTGTGGATGTCTACGGTCTGTGTTTTGTCTCAAAAGCTTTATTCCACATAAGATCATCCTCTATATGAAGCGTTTGAATGTGACTTAACCCTTACCACAGTGGTAGTGAAAGGGTTAACCTTCTGTAGTGTGGTAGTGAAAGGGTTAAGCCACAGCCTCCCGTCTGCAGTGCTTCTTGTAGGAGAACGTTCTCTGATTGGCCTGTGCTTTTAATATTGCCTGTGAACACAAGTGAGATGTTTCGAACAGCCCTTGATCTTTTTTAGTCCACCCTTTAGCTGTTGGGTGGGTGGTTCGCTACGCCTGCTGACCACCACTGCCTCACGCGACGGTCCAAACTGCCGACACTTGAAATGTAACTCCTTAATTATTCGCAGAACGTGCCAATAGCCCTTGAGAAAATTCTATGACAGAGCCCCCAGAGAAGCAAGTGTATTTTGTTTCACTTTAAATAGAGCTATATACAGATAGAGGGGTGTCTATAACTATAGCGGCTAATATAAACACTGTATAAATAGTCTAGTATTGTCATTGGAAACAATTCAATGATTCATCAATACCCAAACTTTTGTCGGGCCTCTTGAGTGACAAAATATCTTCTACATGATACCTACCTAAAATAGAATTATATTTATAATATTCTATAACAGCAATTTTTTAACTATGGGTTGGGGACCCTACTGGGTCAATGGATGGATTCTGATGGGTCCCAATGTGCTAAATGTGCTGTTTTAAATGGCCCTGGGATCCAGGGTGAGACAGTTGAAGGAGTCGCACAGAAGCCCCTGCTCTGTTGTAATGTGACTGTTACAATGCTTAAAGGGATAGTGCATTCACATGATTGTATGACCTTGAAAACACACAAACGAATATCTCAGGAAAGGGTAACCACACTTTGAGTTTGTGTCATCAGCTAATTAAAGTAGGTTTGGAATTAAACATGATCGTAAAAGCAAATTTAAATGCATGCTAAACATTCCATTCATTTTTATTATTATGATTTCTTTTACATTAACTTTGACTTTTTGTAGAAGGCACAAAATCAAAGTGTGAACCGTCGACCCCTTGGATGACAGGAAGTAACTTCAATCTGGCTAAATGTTCCCTTTAAAGGAACACGCCAACATTTTGGGAAATTAGCTTACCGTCTGAACGCACAGAGAGGAAACTGGTATCTATCTTCTTGTCAGTACCAGAGACAACAAGAATACGGTAAGCTAATTTCCCAAAATGTTGGCATGTTCTTTTAACATACAGAAAACATATGGAGACACCGAAGACCATCCTGGGCCATTTTTCTTCTATTTCATACTGATCTACTGTATTTCACAATATATTTGAAATATCATGTTTATAGAATAATAGCTAAATGGAGTCATCATGGATTGAAGGCGTTGTGGCATTTTGTAAAAGCTGTATTCTGCTTCTAGATGTATTTCACCGCCACGTCTAATAGATGCAGACAATCCAATCGTGTAAAATAGACATTTTCCACTAAACTATAATTATTATAACACGCCATCTGCCAGTGTTGGAAAATGCATATCATTTGCTGCTGTTTTTTGGAGTGCATCTGTCTATTTTGAAATTGCTGGAATTCAAATATTGTAAGTGGATTATTTATATTTGTACTGTTTACAAATTTAAAGTGCATGAGACTATGAAGGATTGTTATTATGGGGGGAAAAAAAGGGATCGGTCAACACTATTGTTATGTATAAAGTATATGTGAGCCTTTTCTGATGAACTGTCATCCATCGCCCAGTTTCAACACCTAACAGCTCAATGCCAGGGGCTTTGCAAAAATGTTCAAAAGCTATGTTTAAGAGAATGATTGTTATAGTATATTTATAGTATAAATTATAGCTTAATGCAAAACTGGAACAACCTGACTGGAAAACAATCAAAGATCAACATTAGTGCCAAGTGTACATAATGGATTGTAGACCCATGTTTGATCGTCGCTTGACGTATAATCAATATTCCGTGTGAATTTTTACTTCCTTCTTTTGAATGTACAAAAATTGTGTTGTGCTGTTTTTCCTTTCCTTTTTTTTTCTCTTTCCTTTTTCATTCGGTTTATTTTCTTTCACTCCATTCTTCCTTCGGACTGCATAGGCATTGATGCTGTGTTTCTTTCGCTGCTCCAGTCCTTGTGTTGTAGAGTATAGCTCTGAAAAGCTTGTATTGTAACGATGCCTTATGCTCCATGGCTTAGTGATGGCTAGGTTTTGATCACAAGTACTTTGCACTCATCCTCTACAAAGTGTTTGACAATAAACAAAAAAAATATGTTTTCATTTGGGACTTTTATTTTGTTTCTTTTTTTGTTTCTCTTTGCCCCTACCTCTTCTTTTCCATGTTTTGCACCTTACTTTGGTTAAACTTTTCTCACACCCCTTGAAAAGATTCAACCTGGGCATAAATTCAGTTCTTGCCATTCATTTATTTTCCTCTAGAAGATTTAAAGGTAGAATCTGTAACGAAACAGCCCCGCTGGGTATTTTGTTTTGTTTTGGTCTGATGTGTGAGTTGGAGTTTAATTATACTGTGAATTCCTCTCTTGGTTTGAGCCTTAGGTGTGGCCAGCAATATCAACTCTTCCCCTATTCCCCCACTCAACTCCAACCCACACATCAGATCAAAACAAAAAATTTAAACAAAGTGCAATAGCAAGCAGTACTCTTTGGACTAGAAGTTGCTGTTTGATGACTTGATAATTACATATTCTACCTTTAATGAAGGAGGAAGCAGGGAACCCTATTATAAATTATTATAAATTACTATGGTTCTTATTAGGGTTGCATGCTACTAAATGATGACTATAGTATCACGATGCAAAAGCCTTTATGATACTGGTGATACTAAAATTAATTCGTATTATTAAAGGCCCAAAGCCCAATTGGTAACCACCAAAAATAAGAAATAGCAATGTTTTCATTCTCTAGTTCAATGATTGAGCACTTACTACAAGGACACTAGAAAACAGTAAATATGAGTTGTTCATTGCATTTGCTTTATTCTATGATCGTAAAAGGTTTGTTTACATTTGGTAATGTTTGTAAATACAGGAGTAAAACAGACCTATAATTATAAGTTAAATAGATTTTGGGGGAAAAAGGCTTAATTTCCACAGACCAAACTCTTCATATAATGTCTGTGAATATACCCCACATCTACATGGTAAAAAGGAGAGTATCTTGAATGTAAAAATATAGTAGTTCTGACCACCAGAGACACTCTGCACGCCACCGGCGCCGTAAACATCGGCTTCCCACCAGTTTTAGTTTTCCGACTATAGCCCCGAATCTTTCTGACGGAGGAAATCTATAATTGAATTAATTGTAACAGGAAATGTAATGCATTGAATTCCCTTGCTGTTGCCTGTGTGTGGAGAGACTGACACCTGGAATACACCGTCAGCAGAATGAACTGCCACTTCACACAGGCACAGTAGGGGTTACGCTAAAATCCTCCAGGATCTCTGTGTTCTTGGAAACGCAGACCGGCGTTCAGCTGTTTTCGTTTGAAACTACTTTTAGTCAGGGGAGTGCCATGGTTTCTCCATAGAGCTCCATTATACTTTTAGTCAGGGGAGTGCCATGGTTTCTCCATAGAGCTCCATTATATTTTTTGTCAGGGGAGTGCCATGGTTTCTCCATAGAGCTCCATTATACTTTTAGTCAGGGGAGTGCCATGGTTTCTCCATAGAGCTCCATTATACTTTTAGTCAGGGGAGTGCCATGGTTTCTCCATAGAGCTCCATTATACTTTTAGTCAGGGGAGTGCCATGGTTTCTCCATAGAGCTCCATTATACTTTTAGTCAGGGGAGTGACTAACATTCACCCTCACCGAGCTGAGTCATCACAAAATGTGCATATCAGTGATGTCAGAGATTTCCCAGCTGCATAACAATGTGGCAGATGCCACCGGGTCACACAGTGGTTGGAGCCCAGCCTTTTTCTACGGAGGTAGAAAAACGCCGCTTTTGAGTACACGACTAGAAAAACAAAACAATGAACCTTCTTGAAAAACAAAAACCTACAGAGGTGTTCCATAGACTCACAGGAACCGTGTAAAAGTGTCCAAATAGTGAAGAAATAGCAAAATAGCTCCCCCCCAATAAAATCCCCCAGTTAAAGTCAAGAGGACAACACAAAAGACAAGACAGACAAGACATTTCCTCCTCCCCCTCCCACGAGACCGCCGGACTCCCCCGAACAAGCACCCCAACCCCGCTCAGCCGCACACGGCGGTCCTGACCTTCTCAGCTGCTGCGAACCACAGGTCAATCCCAGCCTGCCCCACCCCAATCACCCGCGCCGTGGATATCTCAAGATAAATCACATCCAACAGTGTTAGGGACCAGTTAATCACTGTGAGCTTCTCAGGCTCCTTCCATCTCAATGCTATTAGCTTCTTCGCTGCTGTGACGCCCGCTAGGACAACCCTTTTTAGTTGTACGGACGCGGGTAGTGTTGTTATATCGTTCAGAAGTAGCGTAACAGCTGTGAATGGGATAGTTAAGCCACACAGATCTGAAAGTTTGTCCGTTATTGACCTCCAGAAGCGGGCTACTGGTGGGCAATCCCAATACATATGCATATAAGTGCCAGTGGCCCTTTGAGAGCACAAAGTGCACCGAGAGTCGGTTATCAGTCCCATAGCAAATAGCTTCCTAGGTGTAAGATAGGTCCTATGAATATAATTAAAATTAATTTGCTGGTGATTGGGGTTGCGGGAAGACAATGCCACATTTGCCCAAACATCATCCCAGTCAAACTCGGGGTCCAACTCCGGGATATCCCCACACCAGATTGTATCCAGAGCTCCATTATACTTTTAGTCAGGGGAGTGCCATGTTTTCTCCAAAGAGCTCCATTATACTTTTAGTCAGGGGAGTGCCATGGTTTCTCCATAGAGCTCCATTATACTTTTAGTCAGGGGAGTGCCATGGTTTCTCCATAGAGCCCTGTTTTTTTTGTGCAGCAGCTCAATGTAGGTAGAGGGCAACTCAGTCATGTGACTCAGTGGGTGTTACTGATTGGTTTGAACACATTGTGTCTATAGGAAAGCTGTGTTTTCCTGTTTGGAGCCCCAGAAATATTTTAATTCATTCGAACATAAAATGAGCTCTCCAAGGTGCTGAACCATAACATTTATCCCTTTGACTGGCAAACCAAAAAACACCCTAACCCACTTCACCTGTTGCTTCAATGATATACAATTGACATATTAAAACCTTAATAATGTGTTTGTTTATCCAGTTTAAAAAATATATATATATGATATATTTCACATTCACTCATGGGGCATGGAGAAAATAAACCAGCCACCAAAACTATCGCTTTATTAAATTAAATTAAATTCAGGCCGTCATTTTCCAGGTAGAACAGCAGGAACTACCCGAAAACGATTGTACCTACCGGGGAAGCAGTGTTTTCCTGTTTGGATGGAAATATGTTTTATAATTTTTGGAACATAAAATGAGCTCTCCAAGGTGCTGAACTATAACATATCCCTGACTAACCAAAGAATACCCATCAATATTCTGCTCTGGGGAAGGTGGCAAATGTTGGAGTGTTCCTTTAAAGCCACAATCCGTGATGTTCTTGACCATAAATATACCTGTTGGGTGAAACTCAACAACATGTACAATGTTGTCTAGTGTCACTCCTTGTATCAAGAGCTCAGGCAACAAGAGCATGAAAACATTGTCTCCATGGCTATTTCTTATTTTTAGTAGTGGGGCGACATATTTGTTTAGGTCTGAATCACTGATTGGGCCTGTACTGCCCCTGGTGGTCAGGAAGAGCGAAGAGTTACAAATATCAGCCAGTTTCTCCGTCTCTCTGAATGTTGGTGAGAAGATTCCATAGGAGACGTCCTCTGGGCACATTACCTGGTCACAGGTGACTTTATTGGCATAAGTTCTTGACCTGCACATGCATGCAATGGGGGACTCAGGTGTTAAGAAATACCTCTGGCAGGGCAGCTGGGTGGCGCAGCGGATATTGTGCTCGTCACCAACGCAAGAGACACTGCTCTCGAATCCGGCTGTCAGCGTTGCCTCCGGCTTGGGCCGGCCGTCATACTGACTCAATTGGCAGAGTCAGCGGGAGGGAAGTCGATGGGTGGTAATCTGGTCGTTGTAAACAGTGACTCCTACAGGTCGGTCAGGGCGCCTGCACAGCAAAGTCAGGAAATGGCGGGGGCAGTGTGAGCCTCCCATACGTTATACCTCACCAATGAGAGTCCACGCTGGCAGGTGAAAAGAAGTGACTGGCTGCCTCCACATGTATTGGAGGGGACATGTGATCGGCTTATATCCTCCCTACGACCAGCCAGTGGGGGGCACATGCGAGCAACGATCAGGACAGGGGAGGGAGAATTGGCACGAGAGGAAATTGGGATGGGAGAAAAATCACAGAAAAAGAGGAGAAAAAGTAGGCAAAAAAAAAGAAATACCTCTGGCAGTCCTCCAGAATTCATAGAACTGTAGTTACATTTGTAAGTCTCATAACATACGACATCTAATGGAATCAGATATAACAAGAATTTGTTTTGCCTGTTCCTTTAACAAAGATATTTCCAACCATTGATTATGAATCAAAAAGTAATGTTCTCCACTGTGATTTGTACAACCTTGGTGTCATGGCAACGCTACATCATACAGACTCGCAGGTAACAAAGAACCAAGGTTCATCATCAGAAATAAGAAATAAAAAACTTTAATTGGCACCAGACCTCTTTCCATTATTTCATCCCTGTGGGGAAGAGATGTGTTGCCAGACCATCCTGGTGAAAACCTGTCTGCAAAGCTGTGATCATGTATAATGGTTCAAATAACACATCCCCCCACGAGACGAGGGGTCTGACGAGAGGGTCACATTATTCCTCCACTTAGCTCCACTAAACCCCTCTGTGAGCAAGTCAGTGGAGTTGATGACGTGTGTGTGTGTGTGCATGTGTTTGCATATATGTGTATGTTTTCATGTCCACGCATGTGTGTGTGGTGTGTGTATGTGCATGCGTGTGTTTGCATATATGTGTATGTGTATGTTTTCATGTGCAGGCGTGTGTGTGTGTGACGTGTATGCGTGTGTTTCTATACCTGCATTAGTATGCGTGTGCGTGTGCATTGTTAGATGTGTGAGTCACTGGCTGCGGAGGGAAAGAAGTGTGAGGAGAGAAAATGAGAAAGAGAATGAAAGAGAGAGAGAACGTGAAAGAGATAGAGAGAGAAGAAAGAGAATATGAAAGAAAGAGAGAGAGAAGAAAGGATAGATAGATGGAGGAGTGCTCTGACCCTCCAATGCAGCCATCCCTCCTTCCACCTTCGCCTTCCAATCTCTCTTACTGAGGCGTCAGAATCCACAACATCTCAGTAAGAGTGAGTCCATCGAGGCATGAATGTAAGTCTAGATTCCCAAACACCTGTTATGGAACGGATCAATACATTTTGCATTACCTCTAGATAGTTTATACGTCTGGGAACAATCAGTGTTGAGGAAACATCAACCGTTCCTGCTCTGCATCCCCACTTTGTGCTTTGATTGATTCATATCCTGGTACTCACATAGTTAGCACACATGACTCACAGTCTAGATTCAAACTACCTGTTGATCATTCTTCCTGTACGGCAAACGTAGCATGTCACGTCCCCCAGCAAGTCCCCTGGAGCTGAAGGGTCTGGGGTCCACAGGGAGGACTGGGGTCCACAGGGAGGACTGGGGTCCACAGGGAGGACTGGGGTCTGCAGGGAGGACTGGGGTCTGCAGGGAGGACTGGGGTCTGCAGGGAGGACTGGGGTCCACAGGGAGGACTGGGGTCCACAGGGAGGACTGGGGTCTGCAGGGAGGACTGGGGTCTGCAGGGAGGACTGGGGTCCACAGGGAGGACTGGGGTCCACAGGGAGGACTGGGGTCTGCAGGGAGGACTGGGGTCTGCAGGGAGGACTGGGGTCTGCAGGGAGGACTGGGGTCCACAGGGAGGACTGGGGTCTGCAGGGAGGACTGGGGTCCACAGGGAGGACTGGGGTCTGCAGGGAGGACTGGGGTCCACAGGGAGGACTGGGGTCTGCAGGGAGGACTGGGGTCCGCAGGGAGGACTGGGGTCCGCAGGGAGGACTGGGGTCCGCAGGGAGGACTGGGGTTTGCAGGGAGGACTGGGGTCCACAGGGAGGACTGGGGTCTGCAGGGAGGACTGGGGTCTGCAGGGAGGACTGGGGTTTGCAGGGAGGACTGGGGTCTGCAGGGAGGACTGGGGTCCACAGGGAGGACTGGGGTCCACAGGGAGGACTGGGGTCCACAGGGAGGACTAGGGTCTGCAGGGAGGACTGGGGTCTGCAGGGAGGACTAGGGTCTGCAGGGAGGACTGGGGTCCGCAGGGAGGACTGGGGTCCGCAGGGAGGACTAGGGTCTGCAGGGAGGACTGGGGTCTGCAGGGAGGACTGGGGTCCGCAGGGAGGACTGGGGTCTGCAGGGAGGACTGGGGTCTGCAGGGAGGACTGGGGTCTGCAGGGAGGACTGGGGTCTGCAGGGAGGACTGGGGTCCACAGGGAGGACTGGGGTCTGCAGGGAGGACTGGGGTCTGCAGGGAGGACTGGGGTCTGCAGGGAGGACTGGGGTCTGCAGGGAGGACTGGGGTCTGCAGGGAGGACTGGGGTCTGCAGGGAGGACTGGGGTCTGCAGGGAGGACTGGGGTCTGCAGGGAGGACTGGGGTCCGCAGGGAGGACTGGGGTCCACAGGGAGGACTGGGGTCTGCAGGGAGGACTAGGGTCTGCAGGGAGGACTGGGGTCCGCAGGGAGGACTGGGGTCTGCAGGGAGGACTGGGGTCCACAGGGAGGACTGGGGTCTGCAGGGAGGACTGGGGTCCACAGGGAGGACTGGGGTCTGCAGGGAGGACTGGGGTCCACAGGGAGGACTGGGGTCCACAGGGAGGACTGGGGTCTGCAGGGAGGACTGGGGTCTGCAGGGAGGACTAGGGTCTGCAGGGAGGACTGGGGTCTGCAGGGAGGACTAGGGTCTGCAGGGAGGACTGGGGTCCGCAGGGAGGACTGGGGTCTGCAGGGAGGACTAGGGTCTGCAGGGAGGACTGGGGTCTGCAGGGAGGACTAGGGTCTGCAGGGAGGACTGGGGTCTGCAGGGAGGACTAGGGTCCGCAGGGAGGACTGGGGTCCGCAGGGAGGACTGGGGTCTGCAGGGAGGACTAGGGTCTGCAGGGAGGACTGGGGTCTGCAGGGAGGACTGGGGTCTGCAGGGAGGACTAGGGTCCGCAGGGAGGACTGGGGTCCGCAGGGAGGACTGGGGTCTGCAGGGAGGACTAGGGTCTGCAGGGAGGACTGGGGTCCGCAGGGAGGACTGGGGTCCACAGGGAGGACTGGGGTCTGCAGGGAGGACTAGGGTCTGCAGGGAGGACTGGGGTCCACAGGGAGGACTGGGGTCTGCAGGGAGGACTGGGGTCTGCAGGGAGGACTAGGGTCTGCAGGGAGGACTGGGGTCTGCAGGGAGGACTGGGGTCTGCAGGGAGGACTGGGGTCTGCAGGGAGGACTGGGGTCTGCAGGGAGGACTGGGGTCCGCAGGGAGGACTGGGGTCTGCAGGGAGGACTGGGGTCTGCAGGGAGGACTGGGGTCCACAGGGAGGACTAGGGTCTGCAGGGAGGACTGGGGTCTGCAGGGAGGACTAGGGTCTGCAGGGAGGACTGGGGTCTGCAGGGAGGACTGGGGTCTGCAGGGAGGACTGGGGTCTGCAGGGAGGACTAGGGTCTGCAGGGAGGACTGGGGTCCGCAGGGAGGACTGGGGTCTGCAGGGAGGACTGGGGTCTGCAGGGAGGACTGGGGTCTGCAGGGAGGACTGGGGTCTGCAGGGAGGACTGGGGTCTGCAGGGAGGACTGGGGTCTGCAGGGAGGACTGGGGTCTGCAGGGAGGACTGGGGTCCACAGGGAGGACTGGGGTCTGCAGGGAGGACTGGGGTCTGCAGGGAGGACTGGGGTCTGCAGGGAGGACTGGGGTCTGGGGTCTGCAGGGAGGACTGGGGTCTGGGGTCTGCAGGGAGGACTGGGATCCACAGGGAGGACTGGGGTCCACAGGGAGGACTGGGGTCTGCAGGGAGGACTGGGGTCTAGGGTCTGCAGGGAGGACTGGGGTCTAGGGTCTGCAGGGAGGACTGGGGTCCACAGGGAGGACTGGGGTCTGCAGGGAGGACTAGGGTCTGCAGGGAGGACTGGGGTCTGCAGGGAGGACTGGGGTCCACAGGGAGGACTGGGGTCTGCAGGGAGGACTAGGGTCTGCAGGGAGGACTGGGGTCTGCAGGGAGGACTGGGGTCTGCAGGGAGGACTAGGGTCTGGGGTCTGCAGGGAGGACTGGGGTCCAAAATTAGATTATTAGTTATGGACCCCCCTCTCACACACACACACACACACACACACACACACACACACACACACACACACACACACACACACACACACACACACACACACACACACACACACACACACACACACACACACACACACACACACACACACACACACACACACAGCAATTGAATTGTATTAGAATGTGGGCTGTGTGCAGTGTGTGCAGTGTCTTCACAAGGCAAAGTACAGCTATTTTGTGTGTCAATAGGGATTTAATGGGAGGATGACTTCAAGGACAAACATCCTGCACAAACAAAGTCTCGAAGTCACATTTGAGTATGTTTCTTTATGTTTTCTAATGTTTTCACATTTTGGTTGAAACCTTTTTGATCCATGAAAGATTTCTCTCTCCCTTCATCACCATGTTTTTGTTTCATCCATATTGAAATTGTCAAACTGTCTGAGCTGAACACCAAGGCTGCAGGTAAACCAACTTTATTTCTAAATGCTGTCCTTGTTATACCTGTACCAGGGGCTCCTCCCACCTTTAGGTATGTTGTAACACCAGACATGGACCAAAACCTAGATTTCTTCAGCAAGCAAGTCGTTGATTGACATAATCAGGCTAGTTGGAAGGATCCCCCAAAGAACAGAACAAGGCAATTAAGAATGTATTCAAATTGTTAAAGGAACACGCCAACTTTTTGGGAAATTCGCTTATTTGCCATCTACCCTGGAGTTAGACAAGTAGATACATACAATTTTCTTCTCTGTGCATGCAGTAGGCTTAGGGAACAGCCGCTCCGTTAGCCTAGCTTAGCGTCATTCACTGGAAGTAGGTGTACCAGTGTAGCCTAGTTCCCAACAGTCACAAAATACACTACAAATACAACTCCAAAACGTTCCTGTAAACATGTTGTGACCTGTGTATTTACCACGTGGAGAAAAAATAAATAAAAATAATTGACAGTTTCATTTCTAAGCAGATATATACTTGAATAATTTTTTCACTGCTGCCTGGGCGCAGTGATTTCATCACCTCAAAAGCCCTGTTTAAAAAAAAAAACACGACTTTTGACGGTGCTAACGGTGCGGCTGTTCCCTAAGCCCTAACACATGCACAGAGAAGAAAATGGTATATATCTGCTTGTCTAATAACTCCAGGGTAAATGGCAAATAAGCTAATTTCCCCAAAAGTTGGCGTGTTCCTTTAACACTTTGAGTGCCAGCCACGGCATAATTCGTTATTTCATGCCAACCGTTGAGTGCCAGAAACGAGATATGCCGTTTTTTTATCGTTATTTTTTTTGTTAGCGATTTCCATTCATATTTCATCAATCTAGCCTCACGTTACCACTGGCACTCTCTCTGAGCTCGAATTGGGAAAATACCACCCCCTATCGTCTCTCCGGATGGTATTGCAACCTTTGGATTGGACTGAATGAAAACGCATGGAGAAAAGAAAGTCCGGAATCCACATTTTAATGTAATCCGAGCCGATTGCAGTCTTTGTGGTCCATCAGAACAGCGGAGAATATGTGTTTCGACCACACAGCGTTGGATCAATAAACACGATCGATATTTGGAATGGCGATCAGGAATTGGAATAATCTTTTTGGAGAACATCTGATCTGAGGTAAGGAATCTATTTTACCAGTCTTGGGATAATCAGAGCTATTTTCACCTATATATCAGCGTGTGCCATATGTGTGTGTGTGTGTGTGTGCTGATCAGGAAATTGATAATCGATTTTTCAGCCCGCTTCTATAGCGTGCATAAGTACACACACTATCAATAATCTAGCGTTTATTTGAAAACAATTCATAAATAGGCCGAAAAATTACAACGTGTTTTGTGTATTCCAGTAAAGGGCTATTCATGTGGAATCTTTATTTTTTTCTGACCGTTTAAAAAAACTTGCGTTTTTCAAAATGGTATAAAACGGAAATGAACTGATTAAAAAACAATCCGGTTTGACAATGTTGACTGCAAACAAGTCATTGATAAGCGACGGTCGTATTAGACAAATGTGAACACTCTGTCATTGAATAGAGCGTTGGCACTCAACGGGGTATCTAGGGCACCCCCTGCTGGCAATCAAAGTGTTAAGAGAGGGGAAACGAAAGCACAAAGCAAAGAGGATGAGCCCTTTGAAAAAACATTGTTAGTATATTTATTGTATCTCCTATATTTAGTGCAGCAAGTGAGCTCTACATACCTCTGCCCACCACGCCTATGTTACGTTACTGGAGATGATGTTCATTAGGAACTCAGCAGGAGTACAGGGTGAGAAGACAGAGAGTGTACCGTGCAGTAAACCCACTTGTTCATGCAGGGCAGCAGTACATGAGGTGTAGAGATAAACGGAGGTCACACTCCCAGTGCGTCCAAGGCATCTGTTCACCTCCCCTCGGTGAGCTAATGAGATGTTGCACCAATGCCAAGAAATTGTCATCTTGTTGTTATCAGATTTATGCAGAAATTCTTATACTGACCAATTCCTTGACAATAACAAGCTGAGCAACTATAATACCCACATCACAAAAACTGGATGAAGTTTTTGGGCCAAAGAGCTGCGATTAGACATTAACACTCAACACAGCCTCTGACAACCACTTGGTTTAAACTGTACATCCGAAAATAAACGTTACATAACGCTAGACGACGGAGGATGTGACCCTGGCTTCCCCTCCAGCAGGCCCGCGCCGCTCCATCTGCCAGATCATGTGCAACGACAGTCTAATATCCACCATCTTATAGTTCTGCATTCTAGCCTCGCCGTAGCCTGCGAAGGTATAGTAGGTACACTTTTGAAAGTTCTAGCATTAATCCAACATCAACCTTTTCTAATTTTGGTAAATTGTTACGCGGGCCATATTTTCCAAGTGGGAATTTGTGTTTGTGCGTGTATTGTGTTTGTGCCTCCGTGTTGTAGGCGTGTATGATTTTTTTTGTTGTCTGTTATTATTGTGGTGTCCCACAGGGCTGTGTGCTAAGACCGCTGTGATTTTAATGTTGTTTCTGTTCTCTTTCCCTCCCCCCTCCTGCTCCAGGCTGTAACAGAGGCCACCATGGGACTGTGTCTTTGCGTGAAGCTCGTCCTCAGCTCTGCTCACATCTGCTCCGCTGCTTTCTCCGCTCTCTCTAACTCCTCCTGCAGCCCCGCCCGCCTCAACGCACCCCCCACCCCCCGAGCCCCTCCTCCTCACTCCAGCTCAAACATACAGTAGGAAACACCCGATTTGACCCTTTAGAAGTTTAGAGGTTAGGATGAGCCCTGACCTTCTGCTCCGTCAGAGACGCCGAGGACCCAACAGACTTTCCAACAGAGAAGCCTTTTTCCACTCTATGTCTAAAACTCTTCACGAAATGACACCTGAGGATCTTTCATTTATTATTATCGTTTTTGGGGGGGGGGGGGGGGGGGGTTCACTCATCTCATCATCACATTCCCAACCTTTGACCTTTGATTGAGAGATTTGAGGTTTGACTCACAGCATTTTACCACAGAGGTTTGACTCACTGTGTTTTACCACAGAGGTTATGCATAAATTACTGATTCATTTCCTCATCCCACATTATTTTCCACCTCAGCCAATCCACTGTGTCTGTGTTGACGAATGGATGACATAATACACACATCACAACACGTCAGAATGCTCTGATGACATAATACCCACACCACAACACGTCAGAATGCTCTGATGACATAATACACACACCACAACACGTCAGAATGCTCTGATGACATAATACCCACACCACAACACGTCAGAATGCTCTGATGACATAATACCCACACCACAACACGTCAGAATGCTCTGATGACATAATACCCACACCACAACACGTCAGAATGCTCTGATGACATAATACCCACACCACAACACGTCAGAATGCTCTGATGACATAATACCCACACCACAACACGTCAGAATGCTCTGATGACATAATACCCACACCACAACACGTCAGAATGCTCTGATGACATAATACCCACACCACCACACGTCAGAATGCTCTGATGACATAATACCCACACCACCACACGTCAGAATGCTCTGATGACATAATACCCACACCACAACAAATCTGAAAATGTAAAGGTCCCATTATTTTTTATCAAACCACATACTGTATTCTCTGTAATCACACATTCCTCCAGTTGAGATATCCTGCACTGGACCATTTCTGAGGAGGGAAGCGGTCATATCTTAGCTATACCTAAACCAACTTTGTTTACATTTCAAGAAGAGGCCTATAGCACGTTTTATAGAAACAGGTTGTCAGCAGGTTGCTGCAATAAGAAAGGATGCAGTGTATTCGTGTGGATGGAGTACATGAAACATTCCTACAAAGGGGATCTGAGTTAATCAAGTCCATTACATGCTCTACCAACTTAGAAATTGCAAACCCACATTTGTAGAACTCTCAGTTGTCTGGGCTTATGAATGATGTTGTTTCCAGCCACTGAAGATAGTTTTTTTTCTGAAAGAAGGTTATCAAATATCTCATCTATTATTATTATTATTATTATTATTATTATTATTATTATTATTATTATTATTATTATTATTATTATTATTATTATTATTATTATTATTATTATTATTATTATTATTATTATTATTATTATTATTATTATTATTATTATTATT
>NC_140166.1:29432898-29498890 GCF_963971535.1 Notolepis coatsorum
GCAAAGCGGCAGGGTGTGGACACAGTCTCGCGAGGACAGTGGTGGCAAAGCGACAGGACTGGGATTAATTCACAACCACAAGTCAAACAGAAACATTTGTTTACTTCTTGATGGTAGAAGATCCATTGTGATTTACTCATCAAAACCTTGGATACTACTGTACCATCTTTTCACGCCAAACATTTTTCAATATTTGAATTTGAAAAGAAAAGGCACATCCCAAAGTCTTTGAACTGAAAGTGAATCTATCTCAACCCTGCAAAAGCCGCTTTGAATACAAATGAATGCATGCGGATGAATGAACTCTCAGTGGTCTTACTTTCACGCTAATGATTTGCATTCACCTTCACAAATCCTGGCAATGCTGAAGGATTGTACGCACCTTATGGATACATCATGGAGAAGATATGTCTTTTCTTCATGAATACATGACGTACACCAGCCCTCCCCCATTCTGATTCCATACAGTATATTGTGATGTAACTCTATGCGCAGTATCCCCTGTTCACTCTCAAAAAGCACATGAACAAGCAGATCTCTCTGCGCCTGAAGACGCTTCGGAGCAGGGGAGCAGCGTGTCCCTGAACTCTCCCGGTACGACTGTTAATGGAAAAAAAAAGGGAACACGTTGAAAGGGCTTCTCACAGTTGTTCTGTTGACAAGGTCAAGCTAGGTGACTGTATGATGTCTGAAGCCACAAGCTTTTCCAATGGTATGTGTTCTACATTATCCTTTAAGCCAGGACTTAAGAAAACGATTTGTTCAATCATGGCATAGTCATATATTTAAATATATATATACAGTATATCTTTTTTCTTTTTTTTTTACTTTGATTCATTGTCATAGGCTAGATTTTTGAATGTGACTGTGAGGCTTCTGTTCCGCTTTGAGAAGATGTGTGATGGACATGTGACAGCTGTTCTGTCCACGGCTCACGTCGCTCTGGAAACCCTGTCACTGGAAGTCTCATTTGTTTGATATGACTACAATATGCTCATATTGGAGGAGCCTCTTCTCCTCCACGTGATTTCATTGATATAATCAGATTATATTCTTCACCATCATCATTATCATCACCACCACCATGACTGTCATCATCATCACCAACAAACCATCATCATCACCAAACCATCATCATCATCACCACCAAACCACCATCATCATCATCATCATCATCACCACCACCACAATTGTCATCATCATCATCACCACCATGACTGTAATCGTCATCATCATCATCACCATCATCATCATCATCATCATCATCATCATCATCATCATCATCATCATCATCATCATCATCACCATGACTGTAATCGTCATCATCATCATCATCATCATCATCATCATCATCATCATCCCCATGACTGTAATCGTCATCACCATCATCATCATCATGACTGTAATCTTCATCATCATCACCATGACTGTAATCATCATCATCACCACCAAACCCACCATCACCATCATTATCATCATCATCATCATCATCATCATCATCATCATCATCATCATCATCATCATCATCATCACTATCATCATCACCATCATCATCACCATCATCACCACTATCATCATCATCATCACCATCACGTAATGCTGTCCTTCCTCTTTCTGCTGAATGTATTTGGAGGAGCAGCATATTGTTCCACCTTGTAATGATCTACATGTATATTTGTACAGCAAAGTTTATACAAGTTTTCTACACATCCAGAAAGTATTTAGTTTCTGCTGTTCAGCTGAATGTCAATGAATCACAACCTGCAGCCTTGTTACAAAGTGTGTTCTTTTGTGCAACGTTTGGTTTTGTTCTGCCGTCCAGAAGAAAAGGTAACTTGTCAAATAAACATTTAAAAGGTTATTTATCTGCAGTGGACCTTTGTTTGTGGGACATTGTACTGTTTTTCAGTGATGTGATAGTTGCTCCACAAGGTCAGACACACCGTGAAAAAGGAGAACATGAACCACCTGCGGCCAACATGACATCAAAGTGGAGGAGACTACTAACTAGTGGAACGTAACGAGGCTGGGATGTAAACATGGCCAGAGCAAATAAAACGGCGAAAATGGACTGCAGAGGTTATATACGGTAGGAACACTGCACGGCTAAACCCTGGCTAGTGGAGACACGGCACGGCTAAACCCTGGCTAGTGGAGACACGGCACGGCTAAACCCTGGCTAGTGGAGACAAGGCCACGGCACGGCTAAACCCTGGCTATTGGAGACAAGGCCACAGCACGGCTAAACCCTGGCTAGTGGAGACACGGCACGGCTAAACCCTGGCTAGTGGAGACAAGGCCACAGCACGGCTAAACCCTGGCTAGTGGAGACAAGGCCACAGCACGGCTAAACCCTGGCTAGTGGAGACACGGCCCGGCTAAACCCTGGCTAGTGGAGACAAGGCCACGGCCCGGCTAAACCCTGGCTAGTGGAGACGAGGCCACGACACGGCTAAACCCTGGCTAGTGGAGACGAGGCCACGGCATGGCTAAACCCTGGCTAGTGGAGATACGGCACGGCTAAACCCTGGCTAGTGGAGACGAGGCCACGGCACGGCTAAACCCTGGCTAGTGGAGACAAGGCCACGGCACGGCTAAACCCTGGCTAGTGGAGACGAGGCCACGGCACGGCTAAACCCTGGCTAGTGGAGACACGGCCACAGCGCGGCTAAACCCTGGCTAGTGGAGACGAGGCCACGGCACGGCTAAACCCTGGCTAGTGGAGACAAGGCCACGGCATGGCTAAACCCTGGCTAGTGGAGACACGGCCACGGCATGGCTAAACCCTGGCTAGTGGAGACACGGCCACAGCACGGCTAAACCCTGGCTAGTGGAGACAAGGCCACAGCGCGGCTAAACCCTGGCTAGTGGAGACAAGGCCACAGCACGGCTAAACCCTGGCTAGTGGAGACACAGCCACAGCGCGGCTAAACCCTGGCTAGTGGAGACAAGGCCACAGCGCGGCTAAACCCTGGCTAGTGGAGACACGGCATGGCTAAACCCTGGCTAGTGGAGACACGGCCACAGCACGGCTAAACCCTGGATAGTGGAGACAAGGCCACATCACGGCTAAACCCTGGCTAGTGGAGACACGGCACGGCTAAACCCTGGCTAGTGGAGACAAGGCCATGGCATGGCTAAACCCTGGCTAGTGTAGACAAGGCCACAGCGCGGCTAAACCCTGGCTAGTGGAGACACGGCACGGCTAAACCCTGGCTAGTGGAGACAAGGCCACAGCACGGCTAAACCCTGGCTAGTGGAGACGAGGCCACAGCACGGCTAAACCCTGGCTAGTGGAGACAAGGCCACAGCGCGGCTAAACCCTGGCTAGTGGAGACACGGCCACGGCCCGGCTAAACCCTGGCTAGTGGAGACGAGGCCACGGCACAGCTAAACCCTGGCTAGTGGAGACACGGCCACGGCACGGCTAAACCCTGGCTAGTGGAGATACGGCACGGCTAAACCCTGGCTAGTGGAGACACGGCCACAGCACAGCTAAACCCTGGCTAGTGGAGACGAGGCCACGGCACGGCTAAACCCTGGCTAGTGGAGACAAGGCCACGGCCCGGCTAAACCCTGGCTAGTGGAGACACGGCACGGCTAAACCCTGGCTAGTGGAGACAAGGCCACGGCCCGGCTAAACCCTGGCTAGTGGAGACACGGCATGGCTAAACCCTGGCTAGTGGAGACAAGGCCACAGTACGGCTAAACCCTGGCTAGTGGAGACAAGGCCACAGCACAGCTAAACCCTGGCTAGTGGAGACGAGGCCACAGCACGGCTAAACCCTGGCTAGTGGAGACAAGGCCACAGCACAGCTAAACCCTGGCTAGTGGAGACGAGGCCACAGCACGGCTAAACCCTGGCTAGTGGAGACACGGCACGGCTAAACCCTGGCTAGTGGAGACACGGCATGGCTAAACCCTGGCTAGTGGAGACAAGGCCACGGCATGGCTAAACCCTGGCTAGTGGAGACGAGGCAACGGCCCAGCTAAACCCTGGCTAGTGACCATGACACTCCCCTGACTAAAAGTACGACAGGGTTCTATGGAGAAACCATGACACTCCCCTGACTAAAGGTTGTTTCAAACGAAAACGGCTGGATGTAATTTAGCCAAATCAGCACAGCTGTGAGTGTCTTTCACCTTTTACATATCTAGCTTTGGCATTGATTGATTGTTTAGATCGCTAGCATGGTTTAAGAAAAGCAAATATATTGTAGTCTGCCCCGTTGTTCTGACCAGGAATGTTCCTTTCTGCTCCGGTGATGCGCGTGCGCACCGAGTCTGACGTGTACGGCGAACGGGTCGCGTGTATATTTTCCCTAACGGAGTTGCACTTCCGCGTTCGGTTTGCGCGATCTGATTGGCCACTGATGTTTTTTTCAGTGCCAATCGCGTTACTCCTAACAATCGCGCCAGCAGGCTGTTACCCTAACCCTAACCTTAACCAACTAACCCTAACAACCCTAACCCTAACCATAACCCTAACCTTAACCAACTAACCCTAACCTTAACCAACTAACCCTAACCAACTAACCCTAACCCTAACCTTAACCAACTAACCCTAACCCTAACCAGGGATGCAGTCGTAATATCAGAACTGCCTGGACGCCACGTGCACGCGCATACATGTTCCCTCGCGGTCGCACAGCACAGATGATTATTATGCATAAATAGAAGGAAACATGTTTGTATAGGAAATTACTAGTTTTAGTTTAGTTTTTGTAAATATTGCCTTGAAATAGAGAAGCTGAAAAAGGTAGCAGGATGTAGCCTTCAATATAAAGAAATTATATTGTCAACAGATATGGTTGAAAAACAAACAATATTTTAAATGTAATTGTAGATACAATATTGTAGTTACAATTTCTTTAATTGAATTAACTTAAACTAGACAAGTAAATACAAACTAAATTAACAATGTAACTTACAGTTTATAGAAGGACAGTTTCCTTCTGAAGCACAACTTAATGCCTCATCCTTCCAGTCGGGACCATTTGTCACATAGTGAGAGTTCCACAGATCATCTCTTTCTTTGTTATGTTAGTATTGGTATCCTATTATTATGCAACGTCTAGGTGATAGATAAGTGCCGGGTAGTGTAGTTGAAGACACCTGACGACCTGCGCTATTGTTATAAGACGGTGGGTACTTAGTACTGAGTGGAGCGCATTTTTGTGTGCGCACGTGCGCGACTGCGCGTACACATCCGTGCGCGCCCGCGCGTACTTCTGCTCAGAAAACTGCTAGGACGGCGTGGTACCCGTGGGACCACCACTGCATCACTGACCCTAACCTTAACCCTAACCTTAACCAACTTCGAAAGAGTCGCCAAGCTTAACCAGTTTGTTAGGAGTAACGCGAGTGGCGCTGAGAAAAACGGCAGTGGCCAATCAGATTGCGCAAACCGAACGCGGAAGTGCAACTCCGTTAGGGAAAATATACACACGAACGGGTCTGTTGATGGACACATAGCCAACCCACTTCATGAAGACTGGTGTTAAACTGCATCAGTCAGAGGTTTGCTTTGGGAATCTTAAACCTCATTTCCCATCATGTAAACACCCAACAGATGGTTCGGTCTACTTTTATGAGGAGACAAAGGCGACTTGAGTATTCTTTTAAGTTTACCCATTCATCTGTAATCAGAGCCTTTCATCTCTGTTAAACACCGAAGCAGAGAGAGGAGCTTTAAACAGCTGGGTGGCCTCATGCAGGACTTTTAAGTTGAGGTATGAGTCACTAGCATATAAGTGCACTTTATGCAAGAGCATAATAATTTGTAGAAGCATTCAGTGATTAGCAGGTAATCAAACAAGGCGGTCAACAAATGGATGAAGTGATCTTTACAAATCAATTCACTTTAACATGCAGTAGCTCCCCCTATATACTACGTGCTTCATGCCACAGCACATTGTCAGTAGGTACTGTATGGAAATTATTGAATGCGTATTTGGAGCATTATTTGAATAATTTCTCAGTGGCATCTCTGTGAATTTACCACTGCGACTTGGTTGCATGTCTGAATATGTTTCTAGAATAGCCCACTACCTTCCTCACAGCGATGTAAGGATTCCATCCAACAACCGTTTGATGAAATTCTGATGACTTTCAATGACATTTCGTGAAATATCTTAATTTTTACTTTCATTCATTTGGATAGATTTAGATTGAAAATGTAAAGTAAAGTAGCCTTAATGTGAAGGAAATAATTTGACATAACTTGATAGTATTGTGCGCTGGCACGATTCATGAGACTGTATCAAGTAAGTCTGACTCACAGGATGTTGACACACACACATCAAGCCTCCCATTGGTCAACTATGTCGGAATTCTCCTCCCCTTCTGATTGCTGTATACATACGTGTTTTACTGTCTTCTAAATCCCCGTCTCTAGGATCATCAACAACAAGTCTTTAGACAAAGTCTCATGATAGAAACTTGTATTATTTCTCCCCTGACGCTATTTTGTGAAGAGCGTAGACAATTGTGATTGTTTTGAGAAATGCAAATGACCCAGAAGGTTTTTTCAGATGTTTCCTGTGAGCTGTGAGACTTATTTTGGAGTATTTATTAAAGTCCAATCAGCATCAATCACATTCCCTTGTTCTGTCCCCTTCTTCTGCATGTATTTTATGTATATAATACATTTCATTGTAAGTTTCTTTGTAAGATCAGAAGATTATATGATACTACAGCAGTTCAACTGTCAAGCAGTGGCTTTTAAATAATTATTATTGTTCTTATTTTTTTAAAGCACTTTTCTTGTGTTTTAAGTCAAGTTTATTTAGGATTTAGTAAAGATGTGATGTTCTCATGGATGATAAACTAAATTATATGTACTGTACAGTAGTATAGAAATGCAGTGTATATACAAAGTTCAGTATAGAAGGACAATATAGAATAATGTATATATGCCACTTAAACTATAATCATTACAATTACATTCAATTATGAAGAACATTCTTTATTTCTGCCACCTTTGTTGTGTATGGCTCAGGGTCGTTTGATCGGGTAGGGGAGGGTGCCCTTGACCCGTGTCTTGACGAGGCCCTGGAATCCCGTGCGGAGGGAGGGGGTGTCGCCCTGGCGATCAGCTGCTCCATTATCCGCGCTTGTAATCGGTCGCGCTCGGCTTCGCGTTTGGTGAGAGCGATGTCGCGCTCTGCTTCTCTTTGGGCACCGGCAGCGGCGCGCTGGGCTTCGGCGGCGGCGCGCTCTGCTTCGGCGGCGGCGCGCTCTGCTTCGGCCCGGTCTCTTACCATATTCTCTTCCGTCTGAAGGCGTCTAATCTCTAGACGTATACGATCTTCATCGCTCCGTTGCTGCGCTTGAATGCGTTCTCTTTCCATGGAAGAATGTTCGCGCTCGCTAAGCATCTGTGCTTGGAGTCGATCGCGCTCTGTAGAGGCTGCTAGGCTGGCGAGGAATGCCTGTGCCAGCATCTTGTCCGCCCCGCTGGGGGAAGACGCTGGTTGAGGTGATTTGCTCCCGGCAGTACTCGTTGGAGATCTGCTCTCCTGTGGCGAGTCCTGGAGATCCATCTCCGGGGTCTCTTCTTCTTGTAGTGGGTAGAGTTCCATCCTTGGAGAGCTGTCTTTATCCTGGAGCTCTCCGGGGACTACTTCTTCGGTTTTGGCGGGGGGTAAAGTCGTGTCAGGTCCCTCCTGGTCCCCACCGTGAGCTTGGTCAGTTACATTAGAACCCACTAGGGCCTCTATTGGCTGGGTAACCTGGGCGATAGGGTCGGACATAATTTTACTATCTACTTTTTCCGCGTTTACCGTCTGTAGAAGGCTAGGTAGTATACTGGCAACGTAATCCTCTAAGTACTGAGGTGTCTGCCGTCTACGCTGCGGGCGATCTACTTTAGGAGAACCGTTTTGTGGAGTGTTCATCATAGGCCATGTCAATATTAATACCACTATATTAATATTACACTAGTTACCATCCGGCTCGAAGGACCAATTGTAACTGAGGGGTACAATTCCCTGACTGTATTGATAAGTATGGTATCATTAAACCACTACCGCTTTATGTACTTTAATTACTGGCCATACAGTACACGATATATGAATATGATGAACACTTCCCACAATGAAATCGGTTCCAGTCAAAGGTATTAATCAAGTATTTAATGGAGCAAAAGGTACATAGGATACTTTACTTTATTTATTATTCTTTGAATGCACTTGTAAGGCAAAGGAGCATGCGTAGGCAAATCAATAACGAATGTCCATTCTCTGGTTACGCAGGAGGTAATTATACAACCTGAATCTTAGGGAATTATATCTATGGTACACTAGTAATAGCGGGAGATACTGGAAGGGGTTCCCACTGGTTGTAAGCCAGCAGGGGGGGTAGAAGATCTGTCGGTAGTAGGGCGTCTGGTCAACGATGACTAGGGAGACTTCAGGTACAGAAGCCGGTGCAGTAGTCTCTTGATCCACAGACGAATACAGCTTGGTTCTCTTGTAGACTGTAGCTCCACAGGGAAGAAAGCTAGGCGGCCTCAGGCTCTCTGAGCGCCGACTCGACTTGACTCCTCTCGGGGTAAATCCAACACGTGCAGGCGTCGGCGATTATCCGCTCCATAAATCACAGTACCAAAGCAAATATATTCCAGCCGCAAAGGGCTATGTAGTCGTCGGGTAGATTAATCCAGTGTACATGTCCATACGGTACTCGCCTAGGTCTCCTCGGGTGAAAGCGCCATGCGGTCGGCCCAGCCTGGATAAGAATTCTAGCTAATACGAGAAAGCGTTGGAGATGCTGGTCACTATAGAATTCTAACCGCACGATACACTATACACAAATAGACTATTAAAGACTCAATAGAAATATGTCGCACTCGACGGTATAGCGCCAAACTCTGACAATTCAGTTACTAATTCGCACGCGGTCTCGATGCTCTATTCTGAGGCCAAACAGGCCATACTTCACCGCACGTTGTATCGTGGGTGAGGCTTCAACTTATCGGTAACATGCTAAGGAAGGTAAGGGTACGGAGGTAAGGGGCTAAGGGGCTTCTACATTCACCTGCGCCGTATTTATACGCACGGTGCACAAACTAGTTCCACTCTCATTTCTGTCGCGTATCCCTGGGCAAGGGCGGGCATGTCCAGACACATCTTGACGGTGACTTTGAACCTGGCTCCGGAGGCCGGTCCCTGGCGCCGGTGGACCGCTGTCCAATAGGAGAATGAACTATTATGGTCTGGGCTAAAGGGATATTCCGTGTATATGTACAAGGAATATACAGGGGATATCAAACGATATACAAATACTATGCAATATATATCAATAAATAAATATATATATTCGGTTTAATCTGATCCTTTGTAACAGTTTGCAACTTATTAACACACAGGGCTGTCATCATGTGATGGAACAGACTCAGAATGGTAGCTGGCCGGTGCTGCTGGTGGAACAGACTCAGAATGGTAGCTGTCCTTGGCTGCTGGAACAGACTCAGAATGGTAGCTGGCCGGTGTCGGCCTTGGCTGCTGGAACAGACTCAGAATGGTAGCTGGCCGGTGTCGGCCTTGGCTGCTGGAACAGACTCAGAATGACAGCTGGCCGGTGTCGGCCTTGGCTGCTGCTGGAACAGACTCAGAATGACAGCTGGCCGGTGTCGGCCTTGGCTGCTGCTGGAACAGACTCAGAATGACAGCTGGCCGGTGTCGGCCTTGGCTGCTGCTGGAACAGACTCAGAATGACAGCTGGCCGGTGTCGGCCTTGGCTGCTGGTGGAAACCTCTCTGTGTCCCAGCAAGCGGAGGCTCCATAATTATGGGAAATGCGCTTACCGTCTTCTCCAGAGTCGGACGAAGAAGATGGATACCGATATCCTCTCTGCGCGTTCAGTAGAAAGCTATCCGGCTGCAAGGTAGCCTACGTGTAGCTTAGCACAAGGATACGGATCAGCTAGCCTAGCTGTTGGCCAAAAACACCTCTTCTGGAGTTTTAAGCTGGGCTAGTGGTCCGTATCTGCCTGCATTCATTTGTGCTAAGCTACAAAATAGAGACTCATCACGATCTTGTCAATTGTGTTAATGCTCATTGGTCTCGTGTTTCTCCAGTAATCCTGCCGAGGTACAGTGAATATATTGATCTTATATACAAATATTATGAGTAATGCCTTTGAAATGTCTATGTTGAAGTTCTACACTGCTTTAAACAAATGTAATCAAAACATCTGTTTATATGGGCCTATTTAGTTAATTCTCAACATACAGTAATGCTGTGAATTAATATCTTGGTCCACATTGAGTTCCCAGCCCACACGGCATACAAAGCCTGAATAGAATGCTTACAGCAGTTACTTGGCACAAAAACGTACCCTCAGATTTATGCATCCAAAGAAACTCACAACAAATGACAAGTCTGACCTTTTAGAGCGAAGAAACGCCCACAGCTGCCGTTTCCCATGAGCGTGTTTTTAAAGAGGGTGGGAGCAGAGTGGGACACGTTAAAGAACACACAAGGAGTCGGGCTATTAGTGCGATAATCTGCATTTAGGTAGAACGCCGGGGCTAATGGGGTCGTTTTTAGGGGGCGCAGTTGAAAACAAAAATGGCAGAGAATCATCAGAACGTGATGATGATGTGAAGCGTTCACCAGATAACGGCATATGCCAGTTAACACCGCCCAAAGGTCTGGTTTTGTTGTTTCTTAAGAGATTAGAAGACATTATGCTTAATGTTGTTAGCTGCAACCTTGTCAGCCGTTAAATACCATTTGCAACACACAGAAAAGGCATTACAGTATGCTTTTTCCCCTATTAGAGGAAGTTCTTTGCCCAACTAATTTAAAGTTCCTGAGATCAATGTTAGAAGTGGGCTTTTTTCCAATTTATGGATTATGAATTTGAGATGGTTCGTCACTCGCTTGGAACCCATTGTTTTGCTTCATCAACATTCCGGAGAGCAATTTCAACACCTTGTGCCGGTTTCATTCTAAATCTATAATGCGGCAAATGAGCCTCGTTAGGAAATAATGTTTTGCCCATAATGTGCCCGTTTGCCAACATGAACTCAAGTGAATAAATTACGAGAAATTATTAGACCAAGATCTTAACTCTGTTGTACACAGTACTGTCTAAAGTACTGTTTAAATTCTCGGCATATTCAACAATTGTTATGGGCCAACATTCTGAGTGACGAAGCTCTTCTCGAGTCTTGAAAATGTGAATTTGTAAATACAAAGGATGAAGGCCCTGGGGGGTCCTGTGAAGGACTTGGGTCTCATTCACATGCACGTTGACGTTTCCATGAAGTGAATGCCATCCTACAAGAGCCAGTAGAAAAACAACGAAGTTCAAGGCACTCTTCATATATAAAAAAGCTTTAATATATTGCTTAGTTCATGTTTGAACAATAAAAAACTGCCAACATGTTTCGGCCTAGCTGTTGGCCTCTTCTTCATGGCATACAAACAGTGCCTTGAACTTCGTTGTTTTTCTACTGGCTCCCCAATATCAAAAGAGCACCTTCTAAACCATAAAGACATGCATGGTAGGCAGGGACTACAGATCAAAACTAGCTAATTCTGGCACATTTACATTGATGTGGAAACTGAAGATGTTGATTAATGTGCACTGTCCTTAAAAAAAAAAAAAAAAAAAACGTAACCTTAACATAAACACTAGATTCACACTACAAGAACACTGTAGCCCTCCTTCTTGTTCAAATCCTACAAGAGCCGTTGGTTTTCACAGTGCTGATTGGATTTACAACATATCCATAGGCCATTTTCACAGCAGCCATTTTGATTTGTCATGGATGGGTAAACAATAGATATAGAAAAATGAATATTCCATAGGGAATAAAACCTTGAATACCACACATTCCTCAAAGCTTTGCACAATGGTGGCTACTGACTTACTTCAGTGATACATGTTTATTCAGTTTGCCTCACACAATAAAGGGAGGACACATCTCGTAAATGGTCTTCATTAGATTCGTCAGGTTCGATGAAGTGCATTTGTGAAACTCATTCTCCTTTTTCATTGTGTGAGACAGATGGAATAAAGATATATCATTGAAGTAAGACAGGAAAACTGTGCAATGTTTGTTTAGGAATGTGTGGTCCTTTTCCTATGAATGTGAATCCTGAGAAGACGGTTTCATTTTTTCTTGGTATCACCAGCACCTCTAATTGATCTATTTCTATAACCTTTGTTTATCTAACAGTAACAAGTCAAAATGGCTGCTGTGAACAGGGCTTATTCTAAGGGACATACATTTGAACTCTACTTTACAACTTGGGAACAGTTCAGCCAGAGAAGGCACAGCCCTGGACCCAGGCTTTGGTCAAGCGTAATGCTAGAATTTATTATGATCAGAATTATTCAAACAGGAATGTGCGATATCTGAGTCATGAAAGTGGGCCCACAGAAATGGCTGGACCCCTGAACAATTCCAGTGGATGAGCCCTCTCCAAACCTGCTTAAATGGATATTTCATTTAAGTAGATCTTGTCAACAGTAAGGTCATCTACAGGTAAGTTAGTGATAACTGCCGACCCTGTCGTCCGCTGTCAAACCACCATTCCTCCCAGGTGTCAGGCTCCTCATTCACTTTCATTCATTTTGGGGACCTAAATATCATACTTTTGAAGTATAAACAAACTACTGCTGTGCAGATTTCAATACAACCGACAATCAACCGGAGTCAAAGGTACGCGTTTGTTTTAGCATTTCATGTTTCCTTAGAGATTTATTATCTTTGAAAAATAAAAGCAGATATGGTCAATTTGTTTGAGTGAGCCGTGTGTCCTTGCATGGAACGCTTGGGGAGTGGTTACCATGGTTACCTGCTGCCTTGCCAGAAGAAATATCCTTTTGTGACGGGTTGACTTATTCAAACTACACCTCGAGTGAGAAATACTGATGTTTTGAAAATGATCAGTGTTTATCAGAAAGATTAAATAACATTGCTGTGTAATAGTTAATACAGCACTTTGAGCTACATGACATGTATGAAAGGTGCTTTATAAATACTTACTTACTTACTTACTTACTTACTTACTTACTTACTTACTTACTTACTTACTTACTTACTTACTTACTTACTTACTTACTTACTTACTTACTTACTTACTTACTTACTTCAGACGTATGATATTTAGACTTGGTTCTCAAAATGAATGGAAGTGAATGGTGGTGTTGACAGCAGACGACAGGGACAGCAGTGGTCGTTAGCTTACAGTACTTCAATACATTTACATTTGGTAATTTAGCTTAAAGCTTTTATCCAAAACAACATACAAGTTCTGTACGACAAGTCAGCAGGAAGGGTACGACTCTTACAGCTGAGTAACAATGATCATCAAACAGTGCTGAATCTTTGGTGCTGCAGTATTGAGTGCATAGTAGTAAAGACATAATTAGTATAGTAGGAAGAATACATGATAGTATAAAAAGGTTAGCGGGTTCTTTTTTCTGTTTTTATTCATTTCAGATATTGATTACTAGTAGGCTACAAGACTTTAGACATAGAGGTAAGACTGCTGACTTTTGACAAGTTCTACTAAAGTGAAATATCCCTTTAACTCATATCATGTTAAAGGAACACGCCAACATTTTGGGAAATTCTCCAGAGAGAGACAAGAAGATAGATACCAGTTTCCTCTCTGTGCGTTCAGTAGAAAACTATCTGGCGGCACGTTAGCCTAGCTTAGCACAATGAATGGAACCGGACATGGCTGGTTAGCCTTCGGGAGAGGTGTTACTGTAGTTGGACAATGCCTAGGCTAACCGGCCATGTATTGCTGGCCTCCGTGGGCCCCCTCAGCGGCTGGTTTACTGTGGATGCTAGGTGTCCGGAGAGACCTGGAGGTGATATTGCTAAAAACCGTTGCTTGTGTGCCTCCTACAACCAATACAGGGCCGATGGCAAAAAAAAAGGTGCCATTATCCTCCTCAACAGCCGCTGAAAACCGATCAATTGAAAGCTAACACAGAAGCACATTGGCATCGCTGCGACGCTGCCAATTATGATTTGGCCCATCGACCTCGACGAAACACAACCACCACATTTCTAGCCCCTTGGCTCTGCAGTCCTTCACTCTATATTGTTGACTCTTCTCGGCAATGATCAATCCATTGGTTTCAGGGCAACCTCAGTGCCAACAGGGGGTGGACGTTTTCGTCAAGTGACAGATTCTGTGTGTGAAACAAATGCCATGGTTTAGTTCTCGCATCACACTGGTCCTCTGCTCTGATCTGATCAAAGAGATATCGCCTATTCTCTGTCCTTGCCCCACAATGCTGGAACGAACATCCCACCACAGTTAGGACAGCCGAAACCCGTCCACCTTTCGCCAGCGACTAAACTACTTCAATCATTATCTGAAATTTAAAAATAAAAATAAACAAATCTAACTCCTACTAACCTTACTGTCATACACTTGTCCTAATATACTAACCTACACTGTAGCACTCAACACTTTGATGAACATTGTTACTCAGCTGATAGAGTTCTACCCTTCCTGCTGGTCTTGTTGTACAAAACTTGTAAGTCGCGTTGGATAAAAGCGTCAGCTAAATGACTAAATGTAATGTATTGTAATGCTCTCTCCACGGTTGTTCCGTTTGACCCATGAGCCATGTGGAATGGACACAGCTCTTAGGTTTTGAATCACATCAAAAGAAAATGTACTTTTCCACATCATAGCCAGCGGGGAATGTACTGCTCTCCACTGGCGTACGTACAGACCGCCTCATCTTTATCAGCACTGCCCCGGCACCCCTGAATCTTATACAGAAGAGAATGTGTTTTTTGTTTTTTTTTATATTTATATATATATATATATATATATATATATATATATATATATATATATATATATATATATATATATATATATATATATATATATATATATATATATATATATATATATATATATATATATATATATTTCCTCAAAGCTCAAATAGCGTCAAAAATGATTCCCATCACCAAGTGACAAGTGTGAATGGAATTTCTCCCGCTGTTTTAGTGTAATGATCAGGACCGTGTGCTTCTCGCGGGAGACGAAACTGTGTTTCTGATCTCAGCTGAATTTGGAATTGAGTATTCTTTGGTAGATGGAGTGACAGGTAAAAAAAATAAAGTACTTATAACAAAAACTCCTTCCAACAATCAAACTGAAATAAATTGAAAAAAGAAAACGCACCTTAAGAAATGTAATTAAATAGAAGTGGTAAACTTGTGAGGAGTATTTTAGAAGTGCTAATCTGAGGGCGGCTACGTGGTGTAGTGGGCAAGGCGCTCGCCACGAAATCTGGAGACGCTGGGCTCGCCTGTTCGGGCCCAGTGCTCCACATTTGCTTTCAGTTTAGCTGGTCGTCCGTACTAATACACATTGGCCGTATTAGGGGGTGGGAAACTGATGGGTGGGGATCGGGCGTTGTGGACAGCGACTCCTACAGGTCGGTTGGTGCGCCTGCGCAGTGGAATCAGGAAGTGTCGGGGGCAGCGTGAGCCTCCCATGCGTTACTCCTCACCACTGAGAGATCGAGCTGCGCAGGTGAAAAGATGCGACTGCTGTTACCTCAAGTACCGGAGGGGACTTGTGCTATGTATGACTTAGTCCACATTGCAGCCGGCTTGTGGGAGGCAAGAAACAGCGTTCGTGACAGGGGAGGGTTGAATTGGATGATACGAAATTGGGATGGGAGAAAATATAGAAAATGGGAGAAAAAGTGGATAAAAAAAAAAAAAGTGCTAATCTGAGACTATAGTATCACCTGCTAATCTGAGACTATAGTATCACCTGCTAATCTGAGACTATAGTATCACCTGTCAATCTGAGACTATAGTATCACCTGTCAATCTGAGACTATAGTATCACCTGCTAATCTGAGACTATAGTATCACCTGCTAATCTGAGACTATAGTATCACCTGCCAATCTGAGACTATAGTATTACCAGTCAATCTGAGACTATAGTATCACCTGCCAATCTGAGACTATAGTATCACCTGCTAATCTGAGACTATAGTATCACCTGTCAATCTGAGACTATAGTATCACCTGTCAATCTGAGACTATAGTATCACCTGCTAATCTGAGACTATAGTATCACCTGCCAATCTGAGACTATAGTATCACCTGCCAATCTGAGACTATAGTATCACCTGCTAATCTGAGACTATAGTATCACCTGCCAATCTGAGACTATAGTATCACCTGCTAATCTGAGACTATAGTATCACCTGCCAATCTGAGACTATAGTATTACCTGCTAATCTGAGACTATAGTATCACCTGCCAATCTGAGACTATAGTATCACCTGCTAATCTGAGACTATAGTATCACCTGCCAATCTGAGACTATAGTATCACCTGCTAATCTGAGACTATAGTATTACCTGCCAATCTGAGACTATAGTATTACCTGCCAATCTGAGACTATAGTATCACCTGCTAATCTGAGACTATAGTATCACCTGCTAATCTGAGACTATAGTATCACCTGCCAATCTGAGACTATAGTATCACCTGCTAATCTGAGACTATAGTATCACCTGCTAATCTGAGACTATAGTATTACCTGCCAATCTGAGACTATAGTATCACCTGCTAATCTGAGACTATAGTATCACCTGCTAATCTGAGACTATAGTATTACCTATTGGGGTTGATGGGTACGGAGCTGCCCATTCACTTCAATGTTAAAACGTCTCTATATATAGTGTAAATACAACTTGACTAACCAAAAAAGTTTAAACAACAGGCAGAATACACCTTGTGTAACAGCAGACGGTGTAACAGAAGATGGTGTAACAGCAGACGGTGTAACAGCAGACAGGTTTTTAATGGCCTTCGTTTCTGTGTTTTGAAATTAATGTGTACGACTTGAGCTTCTGTTCACTGAAATGCCATCTAAGAAAGTAATGGCTGCCGTGCGCCACGGGGTCAGCGCTGCTACAAGGTCCTGTGTTCAAACCTCTCCTCTGTACCTCAATGTTCTCCTCTGTACCTCAATGTTCTCCTCTGTACCTCTATGTTCTCCTCTGTACCTCAATGTCTGCACTCTGTACCTCAATGTTTTCCTCTGTACCTCAATGTCTGCACGCTATACCTCAATGTCTGCACTCTGTACCTCAATGTCTGCACTCTGTACCTCAATGTTCTCCTCTGTACCTCAATGCCTGCACTCTGTACCTCAATGTCTGCACTCTGTACCTCAATGCCTGCACTCTGTACCTCAATGTCTGCACTCTGTACCTCAATGCCTGCACTCTGTACCTCAATGTCTGCACTCTGTACCTCAATGTCTGCACTCTGTACCTCAATGTCTGCACTCTGTACCTCAATGCCTGCACTCTGTACCTCAATGCCTGCACTCTGTACCTCAATGTCTGCACTCTGTACCTCAATGCCTGCACTCTGTACCTCAATGTCTGCACTCTGTACCTCAATGTCTGCACTCTGTACCTCAATGTCTGCACTCTATACCTCAATGTTCTCCTCTGTACCTCAATGTTCTCCTCTGTACCTCTACGTGAGAGATGGTGCGCTCCTACCGTTGCCCTTGACCACTGGAGTTTGTTCCCGGGCGCGTGCGGCTGCCCACTGCTCCTAGGTGGTTACGATGGGTCAAATGCAAAGGAATGATGTCTCCATGGGACAGTAAAGTAACTTTAACTTTAACTTTTTCAGCCACATGAGTCATGTGGGTACAGTTATGAAACAGTTATGAAAACCATGTCCATTTGTTAAAAATTTGATGCTAGTGTTGTTTCCTGGTTTCCCCACACATGGTGGTGACGTGACTAAAGTGAGCTCGCAGGACTGAATATGGCCAGGGCCCAGTAGTTCAAAACGTTTCATCTCAATCAGATCTGATCAGATTTTTAAATCGCATTTTTTTGTGATCCAGGATCAGACAACTCGGACAGATTTTGTCCTGGTATTTCAAAGCAATTCAGGATAGGATCACCGTGATCCAGATTCAGACTTTTCAATATTACTAGATCCCAATATCAGTGCTTTAATCCTACCAATATCCATCTAGTGGATATGAAAAACAATACAAGGAAGACAAGAGACCACATTGCAGAGACATCTATAATGTCTCATTATATTTTTAAATACATAAAGGACATTAAAAAAAAACATTCATTCAAAGGCAGCTGATCATCCAGGCGTGCTTTGAGGAGCTGGATTCTAAGGGCGCTTTCACATATTGTTTTGGTGGACTCTGTGCGGTTCTGGTGGTGAAGTTGCAACATTGTTGCATTCGTCATTTGGTTCGTCTGCATTCACATTGCAATTTGTCAAGCGCTTTCTGAACAATGTCACACGGTCGAAAAGGGCGCTCGTCTATTGGACACAATGGAGAGTGGAAATCCCTCCCCTTCAGGAAGTGAAATCCGCGAAAACACAAACAGCCGCAAGAAGCGTGATAGTAGAAGAGACGTATTGATCCATCGTTCAATTATAACCCATTACCGCCATCCTCTCGCTAAACAACTTGTAGGCCTACACCTCGTTGTTTTTGTGAGTGCCCACAAGCAGCTGTTTTATTTGGTCTTCTGCCCAATAGTGCCCATACTGTATGTCGATCAGGGCTTTCACTTCATCATTCGCCCAAGTCTGTCCACGAGACATGTTTACAGTGTGCTTGTTTTGCAGTTTCAGTTTGCTGAAGGTGATGATAGATGATTTATTTTTGTTGAAGATATTTTTTCTTTAATCTAAATTAAACATTTGTGATTGACAATCTTTGTTGTGATATTTTTATGAGCAAACACATTTATGTCATCAACATTTGGTTGAAAACAAAATAGGCCACCACAAATGTGACAAATTTTTTTTTTATTAAATTGATTTGCAACAAATTGTGTATTATTTCAGTTAACAAACTTTGCCATCTTATTTATATTGAAACATATTTTAATTGTATAGTACATTTTGCTCTGGTAATCCACTGGAAATCCACCCCTCTGGTGGGATCAAGATAATCCAGTTTTTTGGGATCAAACTGATCCCAATCTTGTGTTGTCGGTTTGAACTACCCGTTTTGAAGATTTGATCCAGATTAAAGCTTGGATTTTATTTCCTGATCTGATCGGATATCAAAGTGATCCTAATTTTTTGGTTTTCAACTACCCAACATCCAAATCTGATCCAAACAGATATAGGATAAAAAGTTTTGAACTCCTGGGCCCAAATGATTGGACCTTTTGTATTCAATAGTCCATATATTGTTAGAAATCTGTATGTTCAGAATTGATATTAGTCATCTGTGTGCGGAATGTTCTTTTCATGGTTCAATGCATCTTTTTACGGGTATTGATTATCCCAAAGCCTGGTCACACACTATAGTCTCACAGAGTAGAAAGCTAAACAGACAGTCATGGCAAGAACCAGAACAATAGACGGGCCATCTGCCTCTCCAATCTTATTAATATGCCCATGATAGGCAGGAGGAAGCTGGACACTGTGACTTGAGTATCAAGGCACATCTTCCCCCAGCCATGAACCCAGCCAGACTGAAGAAAATCCTGTTCACTCTTGCATGTACCCCCCCTTGGGGCGACCTCAGAATAACAGTGGCTGCATCAAAGTCCCACAACGGCCACTACCGTTTTCCTTTACTGGTATTGGTGTAGGCATTACTACAGTGTACCAGTGTAGCTAGATTATGTTTATGAGGCATGTATCCCAGCATTGATGTCTCTCTCTCTCTCTCTCTCTCTCTCTCTCTCTCTCTCTCTCTCTCTCTATCTCTCTCTCTCTCTCTCTCTCTCTCTCTCTCTCTCTCTCTCTCTCTCTCTCTCTCTCTCTCTCTCTCTCTCTCTCTCTCTCTCCCTCTCTCTCTCTCTCTCTCTCTCTCTCTCTCTCTCTCTCTCTCTCTCTCTCTCTCTCTCTCTCTCTCTCTCTCTCTCTCTCTCTCTCTCTCTCTCTCTCTCTCTCTCTCTCTCTCAAAACAGAGTGATGCACAAAATAACTTAAAAGGAAATTATTATTTAAAACAATGAACAAAGTGTCCATGAAATAATAGGGGAAAGAAAACTTTAGGAACTTGTTACATTCACCCACACAAGGGCTGTGGACTCACCCCGCCCCCCCCCTCTCTCTCTCTCTCTCACACATACTCCCCTAGCTCTTTCTCTCTTGCGCCTTCCTCATCTCTCTCACCCCCCCCCCCTCTCTCTCTCTTCCTATCCTTCTTCATACATCCCATACTTGGCTGCAGTAATTGCCCTCCTCTCTCTTCTCTTCTTTTCTCCCCTCTCTCTTTAAATTTTTTTTTACTACACAAATTACTTTCACGTTTGGGCGGTTTGCCAAAAACAAACGGAAAAATCAGTGAAACGCTGTGTTTTTATCACATAGTCCCGCATCAGCGTGTCAATCAATTCATCGCACACTTGACATCATATTCGTAATGGGATTATTACACACAGTCATTCTAATTACGACACAGATGTTAGCTCCCCGCCTCATTTCAATTGCTTTGATCTCAGGTTTCTCACAATACTACGGAAGCGTATTGCTGCCACACCAGAAAAGAAAAAAAATATCTGTATCACGTTATAACATAAAGGTTTCACATTATAACGTGATAACTTCTTGTTTTAACATAAAACGTTTCACGTTATAACGTGATAACTTCTTGTTATAACATAAAGGTTTCACGTTATAACGTGATAACTTCTTGTTTTTTTTTTTTTTTTTTTTTGTCTTTTTCCCCCTCCATTTTTCCTCCGATTTTTTCTCCCATCCCAATGTTAGTCGTATGCCAATTCCCAGTCCCTTCCTGGTCGCTGCGCACTTACCCCCCACAGTCAGATCATCTGGGAGAGTGGAGGCTACCACGTGCTTCCTCCGACACACGTCCAGCCAATCACCGCTTCTTTTCACCTGGCAGCGCGGATTCTCATTGAGAGGGCGTAGCGTGTGGGAGGACCACACTATCCCCCTCACGTCCAATCCGCGCTTAGCAGGCGCCCCGACCGAACTGTAGGAGTCGCTGTTTACAACGACCCGGACCCACCCCGCCAGCTTCTCCCACCCTCTGATACAGCCAATTGTATCAGTGCAGACGGCCAGCCAAGCTGGTGACAACCCCGGAGCTGTGAGCTGGATTCGAACAGGCAAATCCAGCTCAGCTCCGGGGCTGGTGACGAACGCAATCTCCGCTCGGCCACCTAACCGCCCGATAACTTCTTGTTTTAACATAAAACGTTTCACGTTATAACGTGATAACTTAAAACAAGAAGTTATCACGTTATAACGTGAAACCTTTATGTTATAACGTGATACAGATCTTTTTCCTGGTGTGGCAGCAATACGCTTCCGTACAGTACTGCTGATAATGAAATGAAGCCAAACGGGGAGAAGGAGCACGATGGCAACACGTAATCAAAAGGTTGCCATGGAAACCAGAAGGACAATGTTTCATCACCATGCAGCCGATGGTGTTATGAAACCATACCTGCAGAAGTTTATAATAATAATAAGATTGTCATCAGAAATGTGTGGAAAAGGAAGGGGCGACAGTGGCTCGGGAGGTAGAGCACTTGTCTGGTAATCAAGAGGTCCCTGGTTTGATTCCCGCTCCTCCCGGGCAGCGTGTCGAAGTGTCCTTGAGCAAGACACTTAACCCCTAATTGCTCCCGATGTGCAGGTTGGCACCTTGCACGGTCGCCTCCGCCATCGGTGTGTGAATGTGTGAGTGAATGGGTGAATGTGAGGAACAAATTGTAAAGCGCTTTGGATAAAAGCTGTTATATAAATTCAGCCATTTACCATTTGGTAAGAAAATAATCTCTGACACACATTGACACGTCAATAGTTGCAGTGTGCGCAAGAGCGTGTATATGCAAATTGGAGTTCTATATCCCTGGTAAACATGTAGTATTCTCATGCGCACACCCTGCTGCAGGCCCTGTGACAGAACAATGATAAACACAGCCATCTAGCAGGCTCAGAAAATGAATGTACCACCATGCATCCTTTCAAAGTCTGCTATATGATGCCAGAGAGGACAATGGCATCTAAAAGGAGTCTATTTGTTTTGGATAGAGATGTATAATAAGAAATGTATAGTAGTAGTCATAATAATAATGATTATTATAATAATTATAATAATACAATCAACACCCTCTCTATCTTTAGCCTCTATTCATAAAGGCCATTGATGCAAGCACAATCACACCAATGACTATTCCATCAGATGTATGTAATGTACCACTATGCATACAGCACACATTCTTGCATGTACGAACACCCGAGCGCACACACAAAGAAGCCTGACTTCTCTCCCCACGTATTCCCTCTCAGATGTGATGGGGGGTGTATGAAAAGAAACAGATGCAAGCCTTAACTCTGGGTGATGTGCTCTGCGACCGGGCTAAGCAGGGGCTTTGCACAGTGATCTGCGTGGTGCGTGGCTTTATTAGAGGGCAGATGGTACCACTCAAGCAGGAAGTGACTGACATAATGGCCGACTGCGGAATATGTGCGTGTGTGCATATATGTGTGTGTGTGTGTGTGTGTGTGTGTGTGTGCGTGCGTGCGTGCGTGCGTGTGTGTGTGTGTGCGTGTGTGTGTGTGTGCGTGTGTGCGTGCGTGTGTGTGTGTGTGTGCGCGCGCATGTATGATTGTATGATAACCCTCCAAACCACAGATATGTGCTCTTGCATTGGTTAAAAAGAAATTGCATTAGCCTACAGGTTTATAGGTTTTAAACCCAGATACTCTTGAACGTGTGGACCAACACGCTTTGAACCCCCCCCCAGCTGCTGAAATCTCAGCATGCAAGAAAACAAAACAGTTCTACTAATGGACTCCATATCTTACCATAAAGGTCTGTCCTCCTCTTTAACTTGAACGGATAATGAGTAGAAAACATTGCAGGACTCTCCACCACATAACTGTCTCTTTCAGTCTGTTATGATGAATGAGAGAAATTATTGGGTTACTTTTCTTTCCTCTGAGGAGAACCTTACGATTTGGTGGGGAAAGGTTCACATTTAGCCAAAGTATCTGGCTAAAAACACACTTGAGTAAAAGTAAAAAAGTTTCTACTTTTAAATGTACTAAAAGTAAAAACTTTTTTTCTGACTGTATTCTTCTGATAGCAGGTGTTTAATCAAAGATCCCCGCTTTCTAGTCTTGCACAAGGACCAATCAGCATGGGTATGGGCGGGTTAATTTTCCATTGATGGGGATTTGATTGGCTGTTTTTAAATAAAGTGCGGCCGTAGGATTAATAACGGTTCGGCCAGAGTAACAAATATACCGTAATTTTCGGACTATAAGCTGCAGCTTTTACCCCCATTTTTCGACCCTGCAGCTTATATAACGGTGCGGCTAATCTATGGATTTTTACAGCTAACTGGGCGCGCTCCCTCAGCTCTGTGACGTCAGATCAGACTCCTAAATCTGCTGCAGCAGTGCACGCCTTGCCCCTCCCCCTCCCCCTCACAGACCCACGTCAACAAACCATTACGGCAAGAGTCTAGTGTATGAGCAGCTCAGAGCTCCTCTTTCAACATAACTGAAGCATTAAACAAAATGACCCAGTCAACGAACTATTCACTTTAGTTTATTAATGCATGAGGCGTTGTCTAATGTTATGATAGCTCCTGATATCATCAGTTTGGCATTCGATTTCACAGGTGCTGGCTAACTGGCTATTGTTCTGTGAGCTAACGTTAGTACTAGGCTGGTGCTGGCTAACTGGCTATCGTTCTGTGAGCTAACGTTAGTACTAGGCTGGCGCTGGCTAACTGGCTATCGTTCTGTGAGCTAACGTTAGTACTAGGCTGGCGCTGGCTAACTGGCTATCGTTCTGTGAGCTAACGTTAGTACTAGGCTGGTGCTGGCTAACTGGCTATCGTTCTGTGAGCTAACGTTAGTACTAGGCTGGTGCTGGCTAACTGGCTATCGTTCTGTGAGCTAACGTTAGTACTAGGCCCAAATCTTTCCTGTGACAAAATGGCATCCAATGTAATAAAAAAAGCCAACCAACGAACTAGATTCTTGTACCGGATCTCCTCTCTGGTAAACAAGAATACCCTGAAGACTCTGGCAGGAGCACTCATTCAAGGGTACTACGACTATGCTTGCACCTCATGGTACCAAAGCACCTCAAAGGCGCTAAAAACAAGATTACAAACATCACAAAACTAACTGATCAGACTTCTACTTGACCTTACCCCTAGAACCCACCTCACCCCTGCCCACTTTGACAACTTAGGATGGCTTAGAGTAGACGACAGAGTACAGCAACTTGCAATGGGCCTGGTCTACAAGATACACTATACGACTAAGGTACCCATGTACATGTCAAAATACTTCCCAAAGGTCAGTGAATACCACAACCACAACACCAGAGGAAGCTCAACAAATCATGTTAAACCCAGATTCGGCTCAAACAAGGGACTAAACACGTTAAGCAATTATGCCACATCAATGTGGAACGCCCTACCCAAAGCTGTAAAGGAATGTGAATCCCTACCCACATTCAAAACCTCTCTTAAAGAGCACCTACGGGAGGCTGCAATTCGAAACTGGCCACCGTAAAAGTCCAAACCCCCCACCCCCTCCTAATAGACAGTCTCCTCCCCACCCAGGGCCGCCTGGGAGAAATGCGAGGCCCTGTGCGAGATTTAAACGCGAGTCCCCCCCCCCCCCCTAAAAGTTTTTTTTTTTTTTTTCATACAGTCAACATATTCTTAAATAATAGCGCTGCCCGAGGCTGGGCATGATACAGTCAACATATAGCAAGAGAGAGAGCGAGAGAGAGCTCCCGTTCTACAGTCAATATTCAATATACAGTGTTATTGCTGCACAGACCCGGCAATGCCCCTGACCCTCCACCAGAGCAAGGCCAGAGAGAGAGAGAGAGAGAGAGAGAGAGAGAGAGAGAGAGAGAGAGAGAGAGAGAGAGAGAGAGAGAGAGAGAGAGAGAGAGAGAGAGAGAGAGAGAGAGAGAGAGAGAGACATCAATGCTGGGATACATGAGACACATTGGAAAGAAACAACCCAAAACCAGAGGAAATTGAAATGCTATTTGGCCCTAAACAGAGAGTACACAGTGGCAGAATACCTGAGCACTGTGACTGAAGATCCTTGACTAGGTACAGACTCAGTGAGCACAGCCTAGCCATCGAGAAAGGCCGCCATAGGCAGACTGTGTGTGTTAGAAAGAGAGAGAGAGAGAGAGCATGTGTGTTTGTGTGTTAGAGAGAGAGAGCATGTCTGTGTGTGTGTGTTAGAGAGAGAGCATGTATGAGAGAGATAAGCAAAGATGAGCCCCTAAAGGATATTCAACTTTTAATGGAAGAACAAAACAGAAGGAAAAGATAACTTCACAAAGGCAACATGAATATACATAGATCCAAAAGGACAAAGATCAACGCTTAAATCCAAAGAGAAGAGGGTCTATACCAGAGAAAACAAAGTAGCAAGGAGCCAATGGCCGACATCAGCTAAATAGGCTAACTGCAAATAGAGTAGCCAGGTACTGACACCAGGCCACACACAGCTTTGGCCAACGCTACCCAAGCTACACAAACGACCAAGACAATTCACACACAGCACATGTCGTATCTCCAAATGTTGTGAAGTAACATATGTTTTGCCTGGAAAAAAACATCAATAAACAATAAAAACATTATTAACAAAACATTCGGGAGGGGAAGGAAGGAAGAGTGGGGTAATGTCCAATGGACATCTTACCTGCACCAAGGAACACAGGGCGAAAGGCCGCAACACAGGTCTCCACGTTGACGAAAGGCCTCTCGCTGGCGGGACAAAGAGAAGCTATGGCCGGAGCCTTGTCATGGTGCAGGCCCGACTACATCTTCTGTCAAAGATGATGTCGTAGTCAGAGTGCCAGGGCCTGCTATTCTCACGGCTAATGTCAATGGTCGTAGCACAAGCTAACAGCTAACTCTAGGCTAACTGATAGCATCAAGCTAACGTTCCCAGCCGAGCGAAAACGAGCAGCTAACGTCGTAGCTAAACAGCTATCTGGCTAACAGTTAGCTCAACCCGGCTATCGCTAACCACTAGCTAACGCAGAAGCAAGCTATGCGGCTACCACTGAAAAACTGTACAACGTGAGAAAAGCAATACAGGCCAACACTTCAGACAGCCGCTGTGTTTTCCTCTTCTCATCCGAAGAGAGAAGGGAAAAAGAAGGCAATACACGTCCCACTACAGAGTGGTGTTTACCATAGCGGTGCCGGCAACAAGTCCCTCGCGGACTATAGCCGACTTGAGCATGGAGATATTCTCATAATGAAACACCAAGCTCACCTCCCTCGCACCAGGTGCTGACACCAGGCCACACACCGTTAGCTACTACAACAGCTAGCCGGCCCGTTTGGCTCCCAAGAGAGAGAGAGAGATATATCCACGGCGGGAATAAAATAGAGTGCATTAAAAACTCACCAAACGTCCAAGAGGATGGAGACAACCGCGTGGAGTTGACGAAGTTCATCTGCCGAATGACCGTCCTCTTCATCTTGGTATAACAATGCTGCACGCGCTCTCTAGATTAGCTAACGCTAGTTAGCCTTTAGCTAAGCTAGCTACTAGCCGACATCATCATGGCTATCCCGACTGAACCACACGTTAGCACTCAATATTATAACGTAGCTAAAGCTAACTAGCTGTCCCTGCCTTTAGCCGGGATGGCTAGCCTGACTGAACTGTCTAACATGCAACAACTTTCATCGTCAGTCCATCTAACTATTCTACTTCCTGCTTCAGCAAAGCAAGCTGCTTTCACTGTCGCTCCGCTCCGCTGCTTTTGCCTATCGCTATTATAATGATTTATTACAGCCCTTTCAACTTTAATTACTCTGTATGTTAACTCCCAGTTCCTATGGTACTTCTCCAGAACTGTGAATCTTCTTATCTATTCAGATTTTTTACCACAGTCGAAAGGACGAGTAACAAGATTCTCCGTGGGAGGAATAGCGAGCCGTCTTATCAGCTACACACAAAGGACTATGTCGGAAGGCAAGGATATTTATGAAAGACGAGGAAGGTTTTCCTTGTTATTTTGAGTTTTAACGAGACAGAAGACGACAGTGGTTTTAGTCGTGTGAGTAATAGCACAGCTCCAGGGCAACGGAACTGCCCCGTGTAGGGGAGAGAAACGGACATCTCCGGGGCGACGGAAGCTGCCCCGTTTAGGAGAGAGCGACGGACAGCTCTCCTGTATGATATTTCATAAAGACCCCGGTTGTGAAGTGAGTGACCCACCATCACCACCACCACCACCACCATCACCACCACCACCATCACCACCACCACCACCACCATCATCACCACCATCATCATCATCACCACCACCACCACCAGCTAAGTACCTAGCTTAGCTTCAGCTTAGCCTAACCTGAAAAGACAGGAAATAAGGGAAGATGCCGGGACTCGGCTCTCCCACAGAATGTACTAATTGCTTGAAGATGAGTATGAGGATTGTAGAGCTGGAGGCTCGGGTTTCTACCCTGTACCAAATACAGCAGGATGAGCAATTCCTTGACTCTATTTTTGAAGCTACTACAAATATAGCCAACAATACCATGATTGAGACCTGGCCTATGCTAGTAGCTACAGAACAGCACCACCCAAAAGACGGTCCTTGGCACAACCAAGGAGCTAGACCAAAGCAGTGGATCACCGTCAAGGATAAAAGGAGAAATAAACGAACCAGGACCTCACCCCCGGTACCGCCAGGAAATAGTTTCAACCTACTCTCGGAAACATGCATATCAACACCCAAAGCAAAGAGACATAGAAGCGTGGCTAACAACGCTAACGAAGCAAACAGCGAGTGTAACGGAGCTCACGCTAACGACGCTAATAGTAAGAATACCGGAGCTCACGCTATCACTATCGAAGCAAACAGCTGGCATGCCGGAGCTCACGCTAATGCTAGCGAAGCTAACAGCCGGCACATCGGAGCACACGCTAACGACGAGACGACGAGGAAAACAGAGCCACGAGCGACACAGCTAGCAAACATGACCCAGACCGAGCGAACGGCTAACAGCGAAGAGACTATCATGCGCCGAGGAGAACGTCGCGGTAGCCAACGCCGAAGGTACGGGACCAGCGTTAACATGCCGGCTATTGAGAAGGCTAACGAGGCTTCACCAAGGCCACAGGACTGTGGAAAGAACCGGCAGACTAGGCCTAGCCCAAATACAAACGGCCCCAAAACTGTTGGAAAGAAAAATGCTAACCTCACACAGAAAATAGACTGCATACTGATTGGAGATTCCACAACAAGGTATGTGGAGATGGCAAACACAGAAAATATCTGTCTAGACAATACATCTGTGAAAGAGCTGGCCGAAATACTTCCAACACTAATCAGACTGGGAATAACAAAAATGGTCATTCACTCTGGATCGTTTGACATCCTGCGAAAGAAGACTGGCACAGAGACTTTGAAAGACGATTTCACACGTTTAATGAACACACTAGACAAACATCAGTCTGTGTACATAGACACTGATGTGTCCATCAGTGGACCAATTGCATGCTTTCGCAGAGGACAAGAAGCATTCAGTCGACTCCTAAATTTGAATTCATGGTTAGGGGCTGCATGTCTTGTACACGGCCTGAAATTCATTGACAACTTCAATGTTTTCTGGAATAACCCAGAACGTTTTCAAAGAAATGGCTTCTTCCCAAATCACTTAGGTTCAAAGCTCCTAGCAGCAAACATGCGTCATGCCTTGATGGCCTCCAAGAATATTAAGCTCATACCAGCACGAGAGATAGTCATGAAGGACACAATCTCACCACAAAGTGCAGCGGCACAAGGCGTCCCCCCCCCCCCCCCCATATCACACAAGGCCATCTCGTTTGATCAAATGTCCCCGAAAGCACAGTACAGTCAGTGCAGTGCAGTATAGCACAATTGCCATGCCATCTCTCAAAACATACCAGTAATCATAACCAGCCAATGGCATGGTGAAAAATATACGCCATCAATGCGTTTACCTGCTATTAACCTCAGGGCCATCACGGTCAAGCCAAAGCAGACCTCCTCTAAAGAAGTCCAACAAATAAAATTAGCTTTCCTAAATGTCAGATCACTGAATAATAAAACATTCTTAGTAAATGATCTGATTAAAGAAAATAACTTAGATTGCATCTGCCTAGTAGAGACATGGCTAAATAATGACACAGCTACATCAATAATAATAGAAGCTTGTCCACCAGACTATAACTTTTTTCAAATACCCAGAAAAAATAAAAGGGGCGGAGGAGTTGCAGCAATCTTCTCCTCAAAACTCTTGTTTAGAATCACAGAACTAGGCGAGTTCATGTCAATGGAATATCTTGCCATTGAACTAAAAACAGAATTAACTATTATTGTCACAATATACCGCCCGCCTAGACACTCACCAATATTTATACAGGAGCTCTCTGAACTGATCTCACTATGTGTTACCGGATATGATAAGGTGATCCTAAATGGAGACTTGAACATCCATTTTAATAAGAAAACAGACTCCAAAACTATAGAACTAAAAAATCTACTGGATAGCTTTGACCTAATACAGCATATAACAAATGCAACTCACAGGCTTGGGAATACACTAGACTTAGTTATAACAACAACTGGGCTAAGCATAACAAATATCTCAATAACTGAATTACCTCTCTCCGACCATCACTGTATATTTTTTGATACTCAAATAACCCTTACTAAAACAAAAAAATAAATCATAGTTAAAAAGAGGCTCTTAAACGACAAAGCTGAATCAAAGTTCATTGATCTTATCAGACTACATGAACCACACAATCATGACAGCTCTCTAAATGAAATGGTAGAAAATCTCAATGATGCAATGTCATCTATATTAAATTCTGTCGCCCCATTAAAAACGAAAAAGAAGAAAACTAGAGCCTCGCCCTGGTTAAACTATAATACGGTCAACGAAGAAAAAAGGAAATGTCGTGCAGCGGAGCGAAAATGGAGAAAAACAAAAACCACCATATGCTGTGATATATACAAAGATGCTTTAACTGCTTATAATAAAACCATCCGCTTAGCAAGGAAAGATTACTTCTCTAAAATCATTACAGAAAATGCTGGAAACTCCAGAATCCTCTTTTCCACTATTAATGTACTACTCAACACTGCCCCTACACCTCCTCAGTCATCAACGGTTAAGTGTGAAGAACTTGCACTATTCTTTAACAACAAAATAACCTTGATCAGGGCCAGCATTACTCATGATGGAAATAAAGCTGATTGCGGCAAACCGTGCAATGTAACCATGAGAAGTTTGACATGCATCACATTAGATGTACTCTGCAAAACTGTCTCAGAATGTAACTCCTCCACCTCAGACATTGACCCTATACCTACAGCTTTCTTCAAACGGGTATTTAATAGTGTTTCAAGTCCTGTGCTAGATATCATAAACACTTCCCTTAGGACTGGTATTTTCCCGGATGCCTTTAAAACAGCAGTTGTAAAGCCATTACTAAAAAAACCTAACTTGGATAGTAATGAAATGGCAAATTATCGTCCAATATCCAACCTACCATTCATTAGTAAAGTACTTGAAAAGATAGTTTCAGTTCAAATAAATTCCTTTCTTGAAGAAAACAACATCTTAGAAGAATTTCAGTCAGGATTCAGAAAATATCATAGCACTGAAACTGCCCTCACCAAAATAATCAGTGACCTCAGACTAATAGCTAATAGCATAATAGCTATGCGGATGATACACAACTGTACATATCTGCTGAACCAAATGATACAGCGATTAGCTCCATTACAGACTGCTTACTGGCAATAAATAAATGGATGAGTAAGAACTTCCTGAAACTAAACGAGAACAAAACTGAAATTCTAATTATCGGCTCCAAAACTAAAAAAGAAACATTAATAAAGAACCTGGGGGGACTAACCCCTTGGATCAAATCTGAGGTCATTAGTCTTGGGGTTATCATAGATTCAGAACTGAACTTCAATTCTCATATTAGCAAAGTGACGAAAACATCGTTCTTCCATCTCAGAAATATAGCAAAAGTACGACCATTTATTAATCAGAACGATGCTGAGAAGCTAATTCATGCATTCATATCTAGCCGGTTAGACTACTGTAATGCACTTTTCACAGGTATCCCTAAGAAAACCACAGAGAGGCTTCAGCTAATCCAAAACTCTGCAGCCCGACTGCTAACTAGAACCAAAAGGAGAGAGCACATTAGTCCAGGCTTAGCTGCTTTACACTGGCTTCCTGTAACATTTAGAATTGACTTTAAGGTCCTTCTCCTTACATACAAAGCTCTAAATGGACAGGAACCTAGCTACATCGCCAACACTCTAATAAATTACACACCAGCAAGAACACCGCGATCATCAGCTGCTGGACTACTAGAGGCTCCCAGAAGCAGTCAAAAGAGGATCGGTAATGCAGCCTTTATCAACTATGCCCCAAAACTATGGAACAAACTACCCCAAAACATCAGGGAAGCCAACTCGCTAGACATCTTTAAAACATATCTCTTTGCTCAGGCATTTCACTGATAGATATCTGCTACCACCTAGTGGCAAGAGGAAACATCAGGGATATCCTGACACAACTTGTATTTACCTGCACTATTCTTACCCTGCCTACTCTTATACACTGCCTATCAAATTCATGTGTCGGTTATTGCACTTTTTACTTCTTACTGATGACTATTTTTAAACTGAATCATTTTAAACTATTTTTATTATTTGCTAGATCCAAATGTGAAACACTGTGATTATTTGTTCATGCAATAGGTCCCACTATTTAGTATGGGTTCGAGTCCCTGTGATCTAATATAACTAAAGTTACAGTGTGGGTTCGAGTCCCTGTGATCTAGTATCACTAAAGTTACAGTGTGTGTTCGAGTCCCTGTGATCTAGTATCACTAAAGTTACAGTGTGGGTTCGAGTCCCTGTGATCTAGTATCACTAAAGTTACAGTGTGGGTTCGAGTCCCTGTGATCTAGTATCACTAAAGTTACAGTGTGGGTTCGAGTCCCTGTGATCTAGTATCACAAAAGTTACAGTGTGGGTTCGAGTCCCTGTGATCTAGTATCACTAAAGTTACAGTGTGGGTTCGTGTCCCTGTGATCTAATATCACTAAAGTTACAGCAATATGTACTGGGAAGTATGTTGGGAATTACAGGAGTATTACTGAATAGAGAGCCTATTAGGATACTAGATCCTAATGTGAAACACTGTGATTTGCCATATCTTGCTATGCTCGCTCATGCCTGTATTTTTTATGTCCGTTCTATTTTATAATTTTTTTACTATTTTTAAACTGAATCATTTTAAACAATTTTTACTATTTGTGTTAATGAAAACTGTAAGCGGAGAGCCTATTGGGATGCTAGATCCTAATGTGAAACACTGTGATTCTACCTGTCTATCTTTTTATGCTCGCTTAAGCCTGTATTTTGTACTGTTGTGAAGCACTTTGAACTGCAACCTCTGTATGAAAAGTGCTATACAAATAAAGTAATTATTATTATTATTATTATTATTATTATCTGCCGAATGACCGTCCTCTTCGTTTTGGCTGGCATAACTAAGCATAACCTCCAAAGCTGCACGCGCGAAATAGTCAAACGCAGCTGCAGAGCCCCAGAGCTCCAATAGTGAGTATGTCTGGTGCTGCAGAGCCACAGAGCCAGGAACATTCTACAAACGTGTCTAATGTGAAATATATAAGCATATAAGCAAAACTAGATTTTAGGTCTGTGATGAAAAAGGGCCTCGCGGGAAGGGGGGCCTTGCAAAAAAAAATAAAAAAATAAAAGAAAATAATAAAAAAAATAATAAATAAAAAATATTTTATTTTAATTTTTTTTTATTTTCTTTTGTGCAAGGCCCCCCTTCCCGCGAGGCCCTGTGCGACGCACTGCTCACACACCCCCTGAGGCGGCCCTGTCCCCACCGCATGTATATATTCTCTCCCCGCCGTATGTATATTTCTCTCCCACCCACCCACCCCCTCCAAATGTACAGTCCCCTCCCCACCGTATGTATATTTCTCTCCCACCCACCCACCCCCTCCTAATGTACAGTCCCCTCTCCATCATATGTATATACTCTGTCAGGATCTATGGGTAACAGTACTGTATATTTGAATATCAGTTGCCGCAGCCAGAGGGGACATCTATTGCGGTTGCACTCGCTGTTATTCATTCATTGATTCATGTGCTCTTGTGTTCTTGTTGGCTTTGTATAATAAACAAGCATTACGTTACCTCCGTTCATTCCTCTTTCCTCCGGCACTACACTGGTGACCCCGACGCAGATTTTTGTTCCCGAATTGTGTACAATAATCAGCGAACGAACATTCTTTCAAAATGTCCGGACGAGGGAGACGTTCAGGCCATCGGCAGCCATCACCATCCCCCGTCAGGGAAGCGCATGGTGCGCGCGTGCCCACGCTCAGGCTACCTGAGTTCTGGGAGTCGACTCCGGCTGCATGGTTTGCTATCGTGGAGGCAAACTTCAACAAGAGCAACGTACATGATGACGACGACCGGTACAACCACACGGTGGCAGTGTTGGGCAGCTCCACCGCAGCTAGAGTGGTAGGGTTTTTGTCTGATCCCCCGGTGACAAACAAATATGAGCGCCTCAAGACCCTACTGCTAGACACTTTTGAACTGTCCGCTGCAGAGAGGGTGCGCCGCCTATTTGCTATGTCGGAATTGGGAGACGAGAGACCTTCTGCGCGCATGGAGAGGATGCTGAATTTGCTGGGGACCGAAGACCCCATGATCCTCTTTACGGAGCTGTTCATGCGCACGCTGCCGGCACAAGTGAAGATGGCACTGGCCAACACCGACATCGTGGCCCCCCGCGCCCTGGCCAGGGAGGCGGACCGTTTTGTTTTGGCCATGCCTCAGCGGTCCACTGACCTGCTCGCTCCCGCGACCGCCCCGCCACCGGACCGTCGCAGGAGAGCGAGGGAGGACGCCAGACCTTCTGGCCAGCACGGTAACGCAGCGGGCCATTGCTTCTTCCATGCCACGTTTGGCGCCAAGGCCTGCACCTTCGGACCTACGGGAAACGGCGGGGCCGGCGCTCAGTAGTGGCGCTGGCGTCACCAACAGGCTGCTCTTCATCCGAGACACCGCCTCTGGTCGCAGTTTCCTTTGCGACACGGGTGCCCAATGGAGCATCATTCCGGCAGAGAGGTCGGATGTGGCAAGGGAGGAGCGCGGTCCGCAGTTGGCGGGTGCGGACGGCACGCCCATCCGCTCTTACGGCACAAGGGCGGTGGACGTGTGCTTCGGAGGACAATGTTTTTCGTGGGATTTTGTCGTGGCGGCTGTCACATTCCCCCTCCTTGGCGCAGATTTTCTGTGTGCCCACAACCTGCTAGTGGACGTGGGGAACAAGCGCCTGGTCAACTCACAGACTTTTGCTTCCTTTGCATGTACGCAGGGGGAGGCCGTTTACGGCGGGTGGTCCAATACACTCGCCGAAAGTGACCAGTACCTTCGGCTACTCGCTGAGTTCCCCGACCTGGGCAAGCCCACTTTTTCCGCGCCCACGGTGAAACACGGGGTGGAGCACCACATTGAGACCAGTGGGCCTCCCCTCTACGCCAGGGCCAGACGCCTCAACCCGGAGAAGCTGGCCGTCGCCAGGGCGGAGTTTGCGCACATGGAGCAGGTGGGCATCGTTCGGCGCTCGAACAGCCCCTGGGCGTCTCCCCTGCACATCGTCCCTAAGTCAGACGGTGGGTGGCGCCCATGTGGGGACTACCGCCGCCTCAACGACTCGTCCAAGCCTGACCGCTACCCGGTCCCGCATGGCCAGGACTTTGCGGCGAACCTGGCAGGCAATCGCTTCTTCTCAAAAGTGGACCTGGTACGGGGGTACCATCAGGTACCGGTGCACCCCGAGGACGTCCCCAAGACGGCCGTCGTCACGCCCTTTGGGCTTTTCGAGTTCCTGAGAATGCCGTTCGGCCTGAAGAACGCGGCGCAGACCTTCCAACGCCTCATGCACTCGGTGCTCCGGGACCTGCCATTCCTCTTCGTCTACTTGGACGACATCCTCGTAGCGAGCGCCACAGAGGAGGAGCACCTGTCCCACCTCCGAACCCTGTTCTCACGGCTCAGCCAGCATGGGCTGATCATCAACCCGGCGAAGTGTGAGTTCGGGCGGGGCGCCATCGACTTCCTCGGGCACTGGGTCTCCGCGGAGGGGGTGACCCCCCTCCCCTCGAAGGTGGAAGCGGTCGCCGCATTTCCGTGCCCCCGCACAGTCAACGAGCTCAAGGGGTTCATCGGGATGGTGACCTTTTATTATCGCTTCCTCCGCCACATCGCTCACATCCTGCGGCCTCTGTACGACGCCCAGAAGGGCAAGACGCTGAAGCAGCCGGTGGACTGGACGGCGGAGCGGGTCAAGGCTTTTCAAGACACCAAGGAGGCCCTGGCCCGCGCGGCCATGTTGGCCCACCCCTCGCCCTCTGCGCCCACCGCTCTCACCACGGACGCCTCTGACTTTGCTGTGGGAGCGGTGTACGAGCAGTGGGTTGGGGACGCCTGGCAGCCGCTTGCCTTCTTCAGCCACCAGCTGTCGCCCAGGGAACAGAGGTACAGCACGTTCGACAGGGAGCTCCTCGGGCTGTGGCTTGCTGTCAGGCACTTCTGTTTCTTGCTGGAGGGACGCGAGTTTACGGCCTACGTTGACCATAAGCCGCTCACGCACGCCATGTCCAAGGCGGCAGAGCCGTGGTCCGACCGCCAGCAGCGCCAGCTCGCCTACGTGTCCGAGTTCACCACGGACATCCAGCACGTTGCTGGGAAGTCCAACCAGGTGGCAGATTGTCTCTCCAGGGCGATGGTCGGTGCGGTGCAGCTGGGTTTGGACTACGTCAGCATGGCTGCGGACCAGGCCGCCGATCCTGCCGTCCAAGCGCTCAAGTCGTCGGACACTGGACTGCGCCTGGAGGAGGTAGTGTTCGGGGACGCGGGGGTTACGCTCTTGTGCGACGTCTCCATGGGTCAGCCGCGGCCGGTAGTCCCCGCCAACTGGAGACGCCCTGCCTTCGAGGCCATACACGGTTTGTCTCACCCTGGCAGGAAGCCGTCCTCGCGACTGGTGTCGGAGAAGTTTGTGTGGCAAGGGCTCAAGAGGGATGTGAGAGCCTGGGTCGACACGTGCACCGCCTGCCAGCGCGCCAAGGTGCATCGGCCCCCCTGGAACAGTTCTCCGTGCCCGAGCGGAGGTTCGACCATGTCAACGTGGACCTGGTAGGACCGCTGCCCCCCTCGCACGGATACAACTACCTTTTCCCCATGGTGGACAGGACGACTCGCTGGCCGGAGGCGGTCCCGCTCTCCTCAACGACGGCCCCCGACCTGGCCCGGGCGTTCATCGCGGTGTGGGTCTCCCGCTACGGCACCCCGGCTGATCTCTCCTCTGACCGTGGCTCACAGTTCACTTCGGAACTGTGGGCGGCGGTGGCGGAGAGTCTGGGGGTCAAGCTCCACCGTACGACCGCCTACCATCCGCAGGCAAATGGGCTCTGCGAGCGTTTTCATCGCTCCATGAAGGCCGCCCTTCGAGCCAGCCTCACGGACGGCGACTGGCTGGACAAGCTCCCGTGGGTCATGCTGGGGCTCAGGATGGCGCCAAAGGAGGACCTCCAGTCGTCGTCGGCCGAGCTGGTTTTTGGACAGCCGCTACGGGTCCCCGGTGACTTTATTCCCAGGTCGACAGAGCCCTGGTCTGCCGCTGCTCAGCGCGCCTCGCTGCTGGACAGCGCCAGGACTTTCATCCCGGTCCCGACTACGCAGCATGGGGTCCCTACGTCGAGGATGCCCCCGGAGCTGCACTCGGCGAGGTTCGTGTTCATCCGTCACGATGGCCACAGGACTCCACTACGCCCTCCTTACGACTTACCCTTCCGCGTCATCGAGGCCAGGGCCAAGAACTTTGTGGTCGACATGGGGGGTAGGCCTGAGTGTGTGTCCGTGGATCGCCTCAAGCCGGCACACTTGGACCTTGAACTGCCCCTGGACTTGGCCCTGCCGCCGCGCAGAGGCCGGCCCCCGGTCCTACCTCCCCTGCCACGCCGGGGCCATTCCCCCCTGCGACCCCTCAGACCCCCCACCGCTCGTGAGCGTCTGGTCACTGACCCCCATCCTGCTCGGCAGGAGGATGTGACGGACGCTGTCACTCCCCCTCCCGCACCTCCTGACTTTACCTACAGTCGTAGGGGCCGGGCCATACGCCCTCCTCACCGTGAGGATTTTGTATATTGAGGTGAACACTGGGGGGGCTGGTGTAGTGACTACATTATTGGTTACGTGTTCTCCTCTGAATGTGTTGTGTAGTGGGAGGGAACGAATGATCTGGCGCCGCAGCCAGAGGGGACATCTATTGTGGTTGCACTCGCTGTTATTCATTCATTGATTCATGTGCTCTTGTGTTCTTGTTGGCTTTGTATAATAAACAAGCATTACGTTACCTCCGTTCATTCCTCTTTCCTCCGGCACTACACTATGCCATAAATGTCATGTATGTTGAGTATGTCATAAATGTCAATATGAATTGAAAATGGGGGACCCTGATGTAAACAAGACAAACGCCTTTCTCTGGTCTGCATTCCCTTAACAATTGTGTGTATTGAGCCGTACTGTATTGTACCCATTCTGCAATCTGTTAAATAAAGTTTTCATTCATTCATTCATTCACTAGGCTGGTGCTGGCTAACTGGCTATCATTCTGTGAGCTAACGTTAGTACTAGGCTGGTGCTGGCTAACTGGCTATCGTTCTGTGAGCTAACGTTAGTACCTGGCTGGCGCTGGCTAACTAACGTGGCTATCGTTCTGTGAGCTAACGTTAGTACCTGGCTGGCGCTGGCTAACTAACGTGGCTATTGTTCTGTGAGCTAACATTAGTACTAGGCTGGTGCTGGCTAACTAACGTGGCTATCGTTCTGTGAGCTAACGTTAGTACTAGGCTGGTGCTGGCTAACTGGCTATCGTTCTGTGAGCTAACGTTAGTACTAGGCTGGTGCTGGCTAACTGGCTATCGTTCTGTGAGCTAACGTTAGTGCTAGGCTGGTGCTGGCTAACTGGCTATCCTTCTGTGAGCTAACATTAGTACTAGGCAGGTGCTGGCTAACTGGCTATCATTCTGTGAGCTAACGTTAGTGCTAGGCTGGTGCTGGCTAACTGGCTATCGTTCTGTGAGCTAGCGTTAGTACCTAGCTACCGTTACTGTTTAAACAAAAATGTTAATAAATGGGAGCTTCCTCAAACAGCCATCTCTTTCCCGACAATCCCCTCTGTGCACGAACACTTACATATATGGTAATTAAACATTAAAACACCTGCAGCTTATAGTCCAGTGAGGCTTATATATGTACACATCATTCAATTTAGCTGCTGCGGCTTATATTCAGGTGCGCCTTATAGTCCAAAAATTACGGTACTAATTAAAATGGTTGGACCTGCGAGATTTGTACTTTGTAGGTCTGCATTTTAAATGTAAGGAGTAAAAAGTACGTTTTTTTTCCTATGAAATGTAATTGAGTAAAAGTACAAGTATACAAACCTAATAAGCTTTATTTTTGGTCCTTTTCACTGAGACCTCTGATGTGCTGGCTAGACCCTGTGTGTAGAGGCTGTATCTTGGCGCTCCTTAGAAGCGGCGGCGGTTTCACAGCTAAGGCAGGGGTTAGACTAGTGTTTTTGTGGCTCGTTTTTATACGTTTTTGAATACGTTTCATGTCCCTATTACACAGAAATGCGTTTTTTGGCGTTTTTTTGTGGATACGGCTGAAACGCTAAATTGTGTTTGCGTTTTGGAGAACCCCTAAAAAACGCGCCGACAACAGCCGTGTAGTCTGCACGGAGCCGTTGTTGCGAAAACGCCCATGCGCAGTAGATACCATCTGCGTGCCCTTCCGGTGACAACAGTGTGTGTGTGTTGTGGGTGTGTGTGTGTTTGGGACATAGCTCCGTGTCCCAAATAGCTTCAGCTACCATGTGTTGTCAAGTTATTGTTATAAGGACCCCAGTCCAAGCTACAACAGTCTGCATTCCCTTAACAATTGTTTGTATTGAGCCGTATTGTATTGTACCCATATGCAATATGTTAAATAAAGTTTACATCCATTCATTCTGCTAGCATTACCGATTGCATGAGCAGCTGGCTAACGTGAGCTATCAGGATTCAGACCCTGTTAGCTCAGAGCTCCTCTTTCAACTTAACAAGCATTAAAAAAAATGGCCCAGTCATCTATTCACCTTTGTTTAATACACACAGCGTTGTCTCTAATGTTATCTAACTACTGATAGCATAGCTCCCGATATCATCAGTTTGGTGCTGGCTAAGTAGCGTGAGCTAACGTTAGCTTCTAGCCACAATGCTATACTGTTATAATGGCATACTCCATTGACGTTAGCATGCAGCTAACAATGCTACCGATCTTTTTTTAGACTAAACTATCCGCTCTTGGTGGTCACTTGTGTTGATGTTAGTTTTGTTTCATCAACAAATGACAGGCAGAACACACAGTGAATGTATCCATTTTGTTTATTGCACTTTTATTAGGCTTTGCTGAAAAAGAATTGCTGCATTGGGTAACTAGGCAAAAGATGGTGGCCGCCTTGTTGACATTTGCTTTGCAGGCACATTCAAGTTCTGATTGGTTGAAATTGCCTTCATGTTTGCCACCTATTGCCACCTACTGCTTTGGCAGTGTACTACATCAGTGTGCTCAGGTGACAAAAACGAAAGTGTGACTCGAGGCTGCGACGTTGCGGCGAAACGCATATGACAATGAAACGAAAATGAAACGAAAGGTGTAACCGCAGCCTAAGATTGCAGGATGTAGTGTACTCCACTGTTCCTATTTCGAAATGCCGACTGAGGTATGGACCGATCATAACTCACGTGATCCAAACGTGGCGTAATGTACAGAAGTCGTGTGGGGTTAAATGCCCATGGCACCTGGACTCTCCAATTTTTAATAATCAGCAACTACTTGTTGCGCACAAGCTGGATAGTATTCCTCAATGGCAAAGGAGGGGAGTTCATACTCTGGAGGATATTTATGATAAGAACGGCCTTCGGGCGTTTCAGGACGTTTTATGATCTTCCTGGCGAGTCCTTCTTTCTTTACCTTCAACTAAGGTCAGCGCTGAGGGCGCATGGTGTGCCGTGGGCTCAAGCTTTGCAACCACACCCCTTCCTCAGGCTCATAGTGGACAGGACGACCTCCAGAGTGTTTGTCTCAGACTTTTATACGCTCTTAATTCAATCCACGTATAAAAATGTGTCATTGGATACAATCTGGCGTGTGGATATCCCGGAGTTGGACCCCGAGTTTGACTGGGATGATGTTTGGGCAAATGTGGCATTGTCTTCCCGCAACCCCAATCACCAGCAAATTAATTTTAATTATATTCATAGGACCTATCTTACACCTAGGAAGCTATTTGCTATGGGACTGGTAACCGACTCTCGGTGCACTTTGTGCTCTCAAAGGGCCGCTGGCACTTATATGCATATGTATTGGGATTGCCCACCAGTGGCCCGCTTCTGGAGGTCAATAACGGACAAACTTTCAGATTTGTGTGGCTTAACTATCCCATTCACAGCTGTTACGCTACTCCTGAACGATATAACGACACTACCCGCGTCCGTACAACTAAAAAGGGTTGTCCTAGTGTAACGGAGGTGCCGCAGTATATCCACAGTCACGGGTACAAGTAGTGACGTGGCTGTGGATGGTAAGCGGTACTGCAAGTAAACTCACTCCCCAGAGGCATCCAGACCCGGAAGCAAGAAGTGAATTCACTTCTTGCTTAGTGGTCTGTGATGCCGCCCGCGATGCGGGCGTCCGGGGTTCAACTCCCACTCAGGGCGATCCCTTAACAGGGGTCGAATCGACTATAAACACAACGCAGACAAGATCACACCGGCTACACGTGGTGCCGTGACCCGGATGCCCTGGGTGGAGTGAGTTTAGGGGGGTGAGTGTAACGGAGGTGCCGCAGTATATCCACAGTCACGGGTACAAGTAGTGACGTGGCTGTGGATGGTAAGCGGTACTGCAAGTAAACTCACTCCCCAGAGGCATCCAGACCCGGAAGCAAGAAGTGAATTCACTTCTTGCTTAGTGGTCTGTGATGCCGCCCGCGATGCGGGCGTCCGGGGTTCAACTCCCACTCAGGGCGATCCCTTAACAGGGGTCGAATCGACTATAAACACAACGCAGACAAGATCACACCGGCTACACTAGCGGGCGTCACAGCAGCGAAGAAGCTAATAGCATTGAGATGGAAGGAGCCTGAGAAGCTCACAGTGATTAACTGGTCCCTAACACTGTTGGATGTGATTTATCTTGAGATATCCACGGCGCGGGTGATTGGGGTGGGGCAGGCTGGTATTGACCTGTGGTTTGCAACAGCTGAGAAGGTCAGGACCGCCGTTTGCGGCTGAGCGGAGTTGAGGTGCTTGTTCGGGGGAGTCCGGCGGTCTCGTGGGAGGGGGAGGAGGAAATGTCTTGTCTGTCTTGTCTTTTGTCTTGTCCTTCTTAACTTTAACTGGGGGAATTTTATTGGGGGGGAGCTTTTTTGCTATTTTGCTATTTCTTCACTGTTTGGGCACTTTTGGTTCCTGTGAGTCTATGGAACACTCTGTAGGTTTTTGTTTTTCGAAAAGGTTCATTGTTTTGTATTTCTGGTCGGGTACTCAGGGGCAGCGTTTTTCTACCTCAGCATCACGCTGGATTCAACCGGATAAAATGTGCCGGAAGGTATGGGTTCTTACCTATCTCGATGTGATTTATCTAGAGATATCTACCGCACGAATTTTAGGTGTTAATGAAGCCAGCATAGCAATCTGGTTAGATGTGGTGGAGAAGATAAAGGATAGCATATGAACTTGTAATCCCTGGTGTTAAACGGAATAATGGATGGATAGACCAAGAGGGGGTCCTGATGGGGGGGTGGGGGGGAAGTGAAGGAGAAGGAAAGAGTGAGGAAGAGCAAGCAAGAGCATATGTATTGTATTGTATTTATTATGTGTATATCTTTTAATCTACATTTATTTCGATTTAAGTAATGGACTGTCATTATTGTTATTATTATGTCGGTCATAGTCCTGTGATTTATTGTGGATTTCTACTGTTAATGTATTGTGTGTCTAGTTTTATGTTAAAAAAGGGAAAATAAAAAACATTTGTTAAAAAAAAAAAAAGGTAAAGTACAAATCCCCCAAACCAGTACTTAAGTATTGTAACAAAGTACAATTACTCAAGTACTTTACACCCCTGGTAGAGGGTCATTATACCCCTAAATGACAGTGTCGATAGGTTATGTATATAACCTAGTTATATGAGTACTGGCTGAGCGTCTTGCTCTTCGCCATCGAGATGTACCTCATCTCCAGTACCTACTGTACTTCATAAACGAACAAACAAATGCACCCAGCATCTGACCAGGCCCCGCCCCAGTGGCTTCCGGGCGTGGTCACCACTCGCCCTTCCTCGGAAAACAGTTTCCATCAGAAAAGTTCCCCAATGGACCTCAGGGCGCGCTAAGAGCAAGACGCTCAGCCAGTACTCATATAACTAGGTTATATACATAACCTATCGTTATATAGACGTACTGGCGAATCGCGTCTTGCTCTTCGCCATCGAGATATGGGGACAGAGCAGACGCGAGGACCGACAAATGCACCCCCTGAGGACCCGTAAGCCCACATCAGGGGGGAGGGGAGTCCCTTCACCCCTCCTTCCTAGTGAAGAGGGGGCGGCAGTCAACTCCACCCAAGTGCAAAAAAGAGGGAACTAGAAACCTCTAAACGCACAGCACAGGCAGGACCACGTGTGACACAACACCTTGTGGTCCACACCCACACATCCCTGCTAACCCACCGAAGGTGGGAAGCAAGGGAGGTTCCAGACCTCAGAACCGCCTGGGAGACAGAACCCCCGGTCATGTCCATGAGGTACAACCTTACGAAGGGACCCGGGGAGGACCCTGAGGCCGCAGCACAGATGTCCTCCACCGAGGCCCCTCCTAACAGGGAGGCAGAGGCCGCCACCCCACGAGTGGAGTGCGCCCTGACACCCCCAGGGGGGGCCAGCCCAGCCAACGTGTAGCAAAGGGCAATGCCCTCGCACAACCAATGGGACAGGCGCTGTTTCGACAGTGCCTTACCAGCGCTAGAGCCACCGCAACAGACAAAAAGTTGATCGGTAGCCCTGAGGCCGTGAGTACGGCTGAGGTAAACCCCCAAAGCCCGGACCGGACATGACAGGTGAAGGCTCGCCTCTAACTCACTAGCGTGAGGAGGCGGATGAACGCCTGAACCATAATATCCCTGGAGCGGAAAGAGCTCCGGATATTCTTTGGCACGAAGACTGGATTAGGCCTCAGAGTGGCACCGCTATCGAAACGAATAGACAGACACTCAGGCCACACCGAGAGAGCACAGAGCTCACCCACGCGCTTAGCGGAGGTGATGGCCAGCAGGAACGCAGTCCCAAAGGCCTTGCTCAAGAGGCTCAAATGGGGCCTCGGACAACCGACCGAGGACCAATCGAAGATCCCAACTCGGAGCCAGAGAACGTTTCACCGGCTTAAGGCGCCGAGCGCCAAGCAGTAAACGCTTCACAAGAGGGTGGCCTTACACCACTCTTGGAAAATACGCCACCTACCCGCGTAACCCGCGATAGTGGAGGGAGCATGCGCGTTCCGGATGGTACCAACCACAGAAGAATCCATCCTCTCCAGACTCACCCTCTCACCAGCCAAACCATCAGCGGCTGGCCCAGCACAGGGAACTAACACAGAGACCTGTGCGCTTGAGAGAGGGCCCACAATGACCAAGGAACAGGCCATGACGGAGATACCAAGAGCTGGATCAGGACCGGGAACCACACAGCTGCGCCCCGGTCCGGCGCAATCAGGATCAAGGACCTGCGCTCCTCAACGTACCCGCCCCAACAACTGACCTAACAGAGGTATGGGGGAAAGAATCCCAGGCGGCACGGCATCGGTCCCAGACCTGCCTGACTATGTCCGGACGTAATCCCCACCCGTCAGGGTGAGGACCGCCCCGCGACATCACACCTGTACCCACATTCACCCTGCCGGGGATGTGGAGAGCCCCAGGCTGCGCAGATGGAGAACGCCCATAGCCAGCCGCCCGCCGCCCGGTGCAGACGGGGGGAGCGTACTCCTCCCTGTCTGTCGATATACGACGTTGACGTCGTATTGTCCGTCCTGATCAAACACCGTTTGAGGACCAGAAGGACCGCCTTCAATACCAACACATTGAACGTAGAGCAGACCGGGCAGCATGGCTTGCCAGCTGCCCCCTACTGCGGTGGCCCAACGCGTCTCCAGCGAGGGAGGCGTCAGTGAAAAATGTGATGTGTGATAGCCTACTGCCCATAGGGACCCCCCTGGTGAGGACCCCACGCCCTCCCCAGGGGGCGAGGTCCCCCAGTACTGACACAGGAACCTTAGCCGCTTCCACTTGCCTCTCACCGGGTCTATTTCCATACTGGAAAAAAACCACCTCCGTAACCTCCTCCTGGGGTGAAGAAGAGGCCAAGAGGGACCACGGAATGAGCAGATGCCATCATACCAAGCAGGCGTATCACGGACAGCGCCATAACCGTCCTAGGACGGAACCTCCCGAGCGTGTCGACAACACGCTCTGAGAGGGATGCCCATAGCACTCCACCTGTTGACTGGGAAGAGGAGTACTCTACTTCCAGTCTACAGCAAACCCCTGCCTGGTATGAGACCTGACGATCTACCTTGACCGCCAAGGACCAGAACGTCGTCAGGGCAGAATACACTTCGTAACCCCTGACGACGCAGAGGCCCCAGTGCGGCCTCCACGCACTTGGTGAAGATGCAGGGAGCCAGAGAAAAGCCGAACGGCAGCCTCTGGTACTCATACGCTAAACCCTGCAAAGGAAGCGTAGGTAAGCCCTAGGATATAAGATCGGGGATGCGAATACGCATCCTACAGGTCTATGGAGGAGAACCAGGCCCCCACCTGACAGTGTTCAACAGGTAGGAGATGATCCAAAAAATGCGGAACCTTCCCATGGGACAGGTCCAGCATGGGTCTGACACCCCCCCTCCCGATTTCTCGGGCACCAGATAATACCGGGAGGAAAAACGCCACGACGATGGCTTGCTTCGTCCACAGAGATTAGATCTCGTCGACCAGAGCTGTCACTGCTGGTGACCCTGACAATAGGGTCTGTACCAAACCCGAAAACGGGTGGGGTTGTGTAAACACAAGTCCCCGCCTCAGCGTTCTCTCCATCCACCTCGACATATGGTACTGCTGTAGCCATATGTGATGATACCCCCAACGCACCCGCCGCCATTTGGCGCAGGTCCGCTATGAACTGTAGATAGGCGGCCCGGTCCCACCCGCTGTGCGTAGCCAACCCTGGACCCGTGCGAGCAGAGCGTTCCGTGGAGTCGGGACATTTGACCCTGACACTACCCACGAGGCAATCGCACCCAAGGGGGGACCCCAACAGAAAGGGATGGTTTGATACGGGGGAAGCTCAGTCTAGGTGACAAAAGCTCCCCCACTGAACACCCCTCCAGAACATGCTGAGGAGTTGTTCTGCAGCTGGACATGCAAGGTGTGAGGCCCCCATGGGTTCCTACACACCGTAGCCCTGCAGTGATATTACTACCACCCAAATCATGCGCGCCTGCGAGACCACTGCCAATCTTTCAGGAGTGGGAGGCACCAACATGATACCCGGCCTGGGGAAGGCGAGGTCGGGGAAGCCCGCACCGTGTGCCTCAAAAAGGTCTCGAGCCCCCCTGCTGACAACACTTGTAGTTGACAGACGTAACACCAGGCTCAACCAAACACAGCTTATGGTGTGGGAGCCGCTTGACAGCACAACATTCTCACGGACAGACCCAGGCTCAGCCATCAACTGGGTGTCAGCCCCTGTCCCCATGAGAAGCGAAACGTGGGGCCGCATGCGCTTCAACGAAGGCTCGCGGCCCGCAGCCAAAGGAAACAAATCAGAGCCCCTTTTCTGCTGGTGTTGGGGGAGGGAGTGATCAGAGATGGATGGCAGGATGGCAACGGTTTCTCAGGCCGTGCTCATCCAACATGGCCGATCCCTCGGCCGTCAAGGCTGTCGGCCTTGTGGACACCTGTTGACTCAACGCTCAGGATACCTCTGGCGGGGGAAACATGGCCGCCTGTCGAGGGCCTCGCCATAGTCGCTGACGAGGCCGTGCTCTCACCTCTGGCTGCTCGGCGTGAGGCGGTGTGGGGCCTAGGACAAATACCGCCCGCGCTCCAGCGGAAGACCAATATCCTCTGCGGAGACGGGAGCTCTGAGGAGGGAACCTCCCTGCGGTTATAGCTTGCGGCTAGGTCAAAGCTAATAACGTCAACAACCTTGCGCGATGTTTCGACGTCGGCTGGCCCTCATGGCCCCGCCACCAGACACCATTTTTGACAGAAAAAACAGCAAGTCGAACAAAGTTACTAACCGCTGCCAATTCCATACCGTGGCGCTACAGGCTTTAACAGCCCACCAGCCACTCGCCGGGCCGACCCACCTCATGGCGTCGGCCGGGCGGGGCACTGTTTCAACATGTCAGAGGCAAAGGACTGATGCTAAACACGGATCACCAGTGGTGATTGCAACCAGCAACCTCCACTGTGGTGTGCACCATGAACGCCCGTCCTGTGAGAGAGACGGGCGTTGTCTGCCCATTCTTCCCATCGATCGAGGCTTACGTGGCGCGTGGACAGGTAATATCCCGCATCGTTGGCCTTACCCCCTCCTACGTGCCAGTCACGCGGGTTGTGGGTTTGGTCCAGGACGGGGTGCCTCGACTTGATAGCCCGATGGCATCCATCCTTTGCCCCGAGATGGTGTGGGAGCCATTAAGAAAGCCAGTTCCCCAGGGGAAGTCGGCTAGGCAGTTGGCTTCATGGAGTGACCAGGTGTACATCGCCTCGACACAGAGCCTAGCTGCAACCTCCAACATTGCGCAGCTGGCGCGCTACATGTCGGGGCTGATGGCGGGCCGGGCGGTACTAGATGACCATCAACGGTACCTCCACGCCCAGGCGGCTGGAGCCATCCTGCATCTGACCCAGCTGCAGGCGATAGCCGCCGGGAAGGAGCGCGCCCTGGCCACTCTCATCCAGCGCCACCTTTGGCTGGAGCAGGCGCAGGTGCCGGTTGGCTATGCAGCAGATGACGGCAGCCTGCAGAAAGATGGAGGAGGAGCGCTCCGTGCTCCAACCCCATTTTCCCCGACCCGATGCCACCGGTGACGTGAGGAGGAGGCAACGCCGGCAGAGGTCTGCGGCCATCGCCACCATCACCACCGCCGCTGCTGGGCCTTCTGCGAAGAAGGTCAGGAGTGAAGGAAGTGCCGCTACCGCTGCAGTCAGTCGTCCTGCGCCCGGGGGGAACGGTAGGATCGACGTGACCAGGAGGCTCCTCAGCACCGTCTCTCCGAGCCGGCTTCCCGTGGGGGCAAACAGCGTTCTGCACGCGGCAGGCGACGCTAGTGACTCCCCCTCCTGGTGAGGGACTGTTTTTTGTTACAAAACGTCTGTTTATTCACTATATATTTGGGGATACGGTGTGAACCCTCAGCTACTGCTGGGGTTGTGTTCTTGCTTAGGGAGTGGTGCAGTTTTCTCTGAAAATAGTTTTTTGGTCGCTATTATGTATGACTTAGCAAGGCCTGTAGCTAGCACTTGGTCAAGGACTTATGTCTTCTCTCGTCATAAAAGACGGCGTTCTTCTTGCAGTAGTAAGAGTGAACTTTTGCCTTTTTTATTGTATGAAGGGGGTTGTGTGTATTCATGTTCTACGTTTAAGTAAACGTGGCATTGAGTGTTAGCCTGCAGAAGTTTTTTTTTTTACATATATAGCTATTGTACGAAGGTCCTTTGGACCCTCTCTTTAGTCTGTTGTCTTTTCTTTACTTTAGGGTAAAGGTATACAAATGCAGGTGGCAAGTTTCGCACATGAGCCTAAGCCTTGTATAAAAGCTTGTTTTTTACACAAACGAGGTTATCGTCTGTGGCTGGGGTGCAGAATGTAAAGCTATTACCCTAACAGGTATATGCGCTTTCATGTAGCGCGCTAACAACTGGTGTCATGGCGCTGCTTTGTTGTTGCATCGTATCAGGGGTGAGGGGTCATATGGGGTGAACTGATAAACCCCTCCCCCTTTACTGATTGGCCAGGGGGTTGGGCCTCCTGTCTGTCAGTCTCCCTGTCGGGCTCTGGGGTCAGCGGGTCACAGGGAGGGGGAAGGGGGGGGTTCCCTTTTTTCAGGGGGTCCTAGTCCTCAGGTTGTCCTAGGGCTGGGACCTCCTCCGCGCTCCGCTGCTGCAGCCTTGCCACAGGGTTGGGTTCTTGACCTTCGACCCTGTGATGTTGGGGGCTGTGACGTTTTTTTTTTGCTTCCTGTCCGTTCCCTGGTGGCATGTGGGATGCGCGCCAGAGTGGTTGCGGGTTCCTCTGAAATCCCACGGTCTTCTCACCCTGTGCGTTTGAGGTGCTAAACCCTCTTCGCACAGTCGGATCCAATCTCCTTCCCATCCTCCACTAGGGAGGGCCAGGGGGCTCGGGTCCACCCCGGTTCTGATGGTTGTAGGGGGCCTCAGCGGGTACATCTGTCGAGCTTTTCGCTCTGGTCAGCTCCTTTGTTCCAATAGAGCAGAGCGTAAAGCTATATGATCTATAACGTAAGGTCATCCTATAACCCTAGTTTAATAGCGAGCGCTCTGCTCTGACTCACTGAGGACCCCATGGTCTTCGCCTTCGGTGGTGAAAGACTTGGGAAGGAGCTGATTGTGTGGCCACGACCCCGCTTATATAGGAGCGGATGTGGGTGTGGCCAGGCGGAGGTAAATAGGTGTGTACATGTGGAGAAAGTTTTTCATTGTTAGAATGGATAAAGGGATAGTTCCAATAGAGCAGAGCGCTCGCTATACTCATATAACTAGGGTTATAGAATAACCTTACTTTACATAGTGTCATTGTCATTGAGCATCCTGATGGCCTGGGGATAGAAGCATCAATTTCTTCTCTGTGCGTGTTGTTACTTTGTGATATCATAGCGTAACTTGTTATCTATACGAGAGTGACACTATAGGGCTGCCAATTAGATGAGTAAACAACAGATCCCCCTGCAAGGTTATTCATGTGATTCTCATTAAACCTTAGGGATCAGAAGATGTTTTGGAGGATTCTGGCCATTCGGGGCTGTCAATTTCATGGCCCTTCCAGAACACCCTTAATACCATGAATTCCTGTCTTGTTATTTTTAATGGTTAAGAAACTGTCATATCAAACTGTAGGAGTCAAACGTCTGCTTTTTAATCCACCTAACTAATTTACTGGGGCAATTCCTGTTATTATCTTTTTGGCTTTTCAAGGTGTTATGCTCATAATCTTGAAGTTGTTAAAAGGGTAAGTTCAATCAATCATCAATTATTTTCTCAACGAGTCCTTTCTCTTATCCATGCTGTGCCTCTGGATACCCAGCTCTTCATTTGTTAGCCATAACTAATGGAAAAGTAAAACGGGGGGCGGCTGGGTGGCGCAGCGGACATTGCGCTCGTCACCAACGCAAGAGACACCGGGTTCAACTCCGGCTGTCTGCGCTGCCTCCGGCTTGGGTCAGCCATCATACTAACTCAATTGGCAGAGTTAGAGGGTGGAAGTCGATGGGTGGTAATCTGGACGTTGTGGACATCGACTCCTACAGGTCGGTTGGGGACGCCTGCACAGCAAAGACAGGAAATGGCAGGGGTAGTGTGAGCCTCCCACACGTTACATCTCGCCAATGAGAGTCCGCACTGGCAGGTGAAAAGATGAGACAGGCTGCCTCCTCGTGTACCGGAGGGGACACGTGATGCAAGGCTTCTATCCTCCCTACAACCGGCCTGTGGGGGGCATATGCGAGCAACGTTCAAGACAGGGGAGGGAAGAATTGGCACAATGGAACTGGGATGGGAGAGAAAAAAAATAGAAAAAGTGGACAAAAAGTGGACAAAAAAAAATAAAAGTAAAACGGGGCCACTATAAAAAACACTTAAATATCCTTGAAGAGAAACTAACTTTGCTTTTGGGTACATTGTGCAATAGGTTTCAGCATTTGTTACAGGGTGCGTACAGACTTTACTTTAGTTTTTTGGCTAACTATATGGGGCTGCAGGTAGGCCTGAATAGATACAGCCTGAATAGATACAGCCTGAATAGATAGAGCATTAATTGAGCTGTAGCAGGCTTCCGGAGCAACAGATCTTGTACGGACCAGATCGCCACCTTGCACATCATTAGAGCAATCCATCGAATGGAACTCTCCATTATATATAAACTTTATAGACTATGAAAGAGCCTTTGACAGTGTGGATAGAGAGACTCTGTGGAAACTGCTGAGGCATTATGGTATCCCAGAGAAAATCATCACTCTGATTCAAAACACCTATCAAGGAACATCATGCAAAGTTTTACATGCAGGCCAACTGTCAGAGAGTTTTGAGGCCAAGACTGGTGTGCGTCAGGGATGCCTCCTATCGCCCTTTCTCTTCCCCCTAGTCATAGACTGGATTATGAAGACCACCACAAAAGGAAAGAAAAACAGCATACAGTGGACCCTATGGACACAACTGGATGACCTCGACTTTGCTGATGACCTGGCTCTCCTGTCACACAACTACAACCAGATGCAGGACAAGACAACCAAGCTGGCAACTACATCCCTTGAGACTGGGTTGAGAATAAACCGGAAGAAAAGCAAGCTAATGGTGATCAACATCTCTACCAACAACACAGTCACAGTAGCTGATGAATCCATACAGGAAGTCAAATCCTTCACTTACCTAGGCAGCATCTTGGATAAGAAGGGCGGCACAGACGGCAACGTCACAGCCAGAGTAGGCAAAGCCAGAGCAGCCTTCATCATTCTGAAGAACATCTGGTCCTCCAAGGACATCGCCATGACAACCAAAGTGCGGCTCTTCAATTCAAATGTAAAATCCGTCCTTCTCTACGGTTCAGAGACTTGGAGAATGACGAAAAGAACATTGCAAAAGATACAGACCTTTATAAACAGCTGTCTGAAACACATCTTTGGGATCCGGTGGCCAAACTAAATCAAGAATGAGGAACTATGGCTGAAAGGAAGACAGGAACCAGTAGAGAAGCAGATCCTGAGACGAAAGTGGGGATGGATAGGCCACACTTTGAGGAAACCGGCAACCAGTACTACAGGCCCTGACTTGGAATCCCCAGGGGAAGCGGAAGAGAGGGCGGCCTAAGAACACCTGGAGGCGGGACACTGAGGCGGAGCTCAAGAGACAAGGAACTAGCTGGGGGGGGGGGGGGGGGGGGGGCAGAAAGGACAGCCCAAAGCCGTGTTGGATGGAGAAAAGTCATAGATGGCTTATGCTCCATTGGGAGCGATGGGCCTAAGTAAGTAAGTAAGTAAGTAAGTAAGTAAGTAAGTAAGTAAGGCCTGAATAGATACAGCATAAATTGAGTTGCAGGTCTGAATAGATACAGCCTGAATTGAGCTGCAGGCCTGAATAGATACAGCCTGAATTGAGCTGCAGGCCTGAATAGATACAGCCTGAATAGATACAGCATGAATTGAGCTGCAGGCCTGAATAGATACAGCATGAATTGGGTTGAGAAAGGACTCTCAACCCAACAACATGAGCAGTAAGTACGGAATAGGACCAAAGACTAGCCTGTTAAATGTTCTCCAGTATTCTCTTTTCTGACTACAGACTAGCCTATTAAATGTCCTACAGTATTCTCTTTTCTGTGTGTAATCTTTAAAGGTGATGGTGATTGGAGGGTTCTCCATAGATAACTCTTTCTTTCTAACGTTATTCCTATGGAGATATCTATGGAGCTTTAGGAGAGTGGTGCATGTTCACAAATATTGACTGAACTGTCCTGGGGCACAGGAAGAACATACTGACTGAACTGTCCTGGGGCACAGGAAGAACATACTGACTGAACTGTCCTGGAACACAGGAAGAACATACTGACTGAACTGTCCTGGGGCACAGGAAGAACATACTGACTGAACTGTCCTGGGGCACAGGAAGAACATACTGACTGAACTGTCCTGGGGCACAGGAAGAACATACTGACTGAACTGTCCTGGGGCACAGGAAGAACATACTGACTGAACTGTCCTGGGGCACAGGAAGAACATACTGACTGAACTGTCCTGGGGCACAGGAAGAACATACTGACTGAACTGTCCTGGGGCACAGGAAGAACATACTGACTGAACTGTCCTGAGGCACAGGAAGAACATACTGACTGAAATGTCCTGGGGCACAGGAAGAACATACTGACTGAAATGTCATGGGGCACATGAAGAACATACTGACTGAACTGTCCTGGGGCACAGGAAAGATGTCTCAGCTGCATAATAATGTGGCAGTTGGTGTGGCAGTTGGCACCAGGCCACACAGTGGTTGGAGCCCAGCCTCAAAACGACTTAAGATCTTGAGGTAGAAAAATGCTGTTTTTGAGTACTTGATTAGAAATACAAAACAATGAATTAAAAAAAATATATATACAGAGGTGTTCCATAGACTCACAGGAATTGTGTAAAAGTGCCCAAATAGTGAAAGAAATAGTAAAATAGTTCCCCTTTAAGCTATATTATGTCCTAAAGCCAAACCAGTTGAATCTACTTGTTTATGTTTACCTGCTTGACGGTTCTGTTTAGGTGTGGCATACTTGTTTGTCACAAATAGTGAGCTTTGTGTGAGAAGACTTGAAGAATTGAAACTGTGCAGTGCCAGCTCAAACCTCGACCCTAAACCTATATTATTTATAGTGAAACTTTTATATAAATTCGAATTCTATCAGAGATGAATTACAAACAAATGCAGATGATTAACAACAACATTAAACACAAAACATGAACAAACCCCGTTTCAGTTTGTATGAAAGGTCCCGCAAAGACATCTCTCAAATAATAATAATGGTTCAAATAACATGGAATATAGTTGTGTGTGCATGAGCATGCTGTCTATACAACACATGGTGCACAGAGTGAGACAGTGTACCACAGATGTACTCACATGGTGCACAGTCTGGCAGTGTACCACAGATGTACTCACATGGTGCACAGAGTGAGACAGTGTACCACAGATGTACTCACATGGTGCACAGAGTGTGGCAGTGTACCACAGATGTACTCACATGGTGCACAGAGTGAGACAGTGTACCACAGATGTACTCACATGGTGCACAGAGTGAGACAGTGTACCACAGTTGTTGCAGTTGCTGCATTTGGTCTGTGTATTTTGGTCCTTTAAAACGTCTCTATATATAGAATAGAATAGAAAAACTTTATTTATCCCGAGGGGGAAATTCAGCAGAAATACAGAAATTGGCAGCCATTTTTTATTTTTGCCATACCAGAATATTCAAAACATCAATATTTGAACTCTAGTTGATTCCTCACACAGTATTGACTTAAAATAGCAATACAAAATTATATTACACAGCATCTATCTACTCTAGTGGGGTGCCTGGACACTCAGTAATTTCAAATTGATGCGAAAGTTTAGTTTTCACTTCTAATTTGAAGATAAGGGCTATAGAACAATTTTGGCTAGAGTGTCAAGAAACCAGTTTGGATTTAATTTTATTTTAGGCCCATTTTCCAAAATGGCCAAAATGGAAATCATGCTATTTTTTTTAACTGTCTTAATTTTCACACAATTGCTGTGTAATATCATCTTGACTTCATTGACGGTGGAGTACTGATACATTCACTTCCTGGTACAACTGTCCAAGGGAAGACCTTTGATTCCTATTTCGACAAGGTATTCTGCCCAAGAGTTCACCATGACTTGAAACAATCGACAAGAGTAGACATCGTCTGGGACCAGTATCGTGCGCTGACAATCAACTGAGGCACAAGGGGAAAACGAGGAACAGGCACCCGACAACGCGTATCTGGTACTGCCAAAATCCCAGGAGAACGTTGATAACAGGAAAGAACTTTTCTCATTCCTGTCAAATAATTTGTTAACAGATGGACAGTTCCAAGATGACAAGGATGTCTACATCACTGCAGGTGATCAAGCCTACCATGTTGGAAACAGTCCACCAATGGATCAATGCAACCATGAGGAAGCTGACACTCGGGTCCTATAGTAGCTACATCTCCTCCACGCCCTCCAAACATTATCACTGCGGAGGGTGCATACTGGAGACACAGATGTTGTCGTAATCCTTCTGAGTCATTTCCATCACATCAAGGCTCTGAATGTATCAATGTATCAATGGCTCAGGAGGTACAGCAGTCGTCTGGTAATCCGGAGGTTCTGGTTTCGATTCCCACTCCTCCCGGGCAGCGCGTCAAAGTGTCCTTGAGCAAGCCACTTAACCACTAATTGCTCTTGATGAACAGATTGGCACATTGCATGGTTGCCTCCGCCGTCGGTGTGTGAATGTGTGAGTGAATGGGTAAAATATGAGGAAAAAAATTCGAAAGCGCTCTCTTCCACATGAAGCCGGTGTGATCTCGCTCTGCATTGTGTTTCGATTCAACCCCTGTTAAGGGATCGCCCTGAGTGGGAGTTGAACCCCGGTCTCCCGCGCCGCGGGGGCGGCATCACAGACCACTGTACCAAGAGGTGAATTCACTTCTAAGTACTGGGTCTGGATGCCTCTGGGGAGTGAGTTTACTTGCAGTACCGCTTATCGTCCACAGCCACTTCACTATACAAGTCCCTCGTGACTGTGGATAGACATGCGGTACCTCCGTTACACTCACCCCCCTAAACTCACTCCACCCAGGGCATCTGGGTCACGGCACCACGTGTAGCCGGTGTGATCTCGCTCTGCATTGTGTTTCGATTCGACCCCTGTTAAGGGATCGCCCTGAGTGGGAGTTGAACCCCGGTCTCCCGCGCCGCGGGCGGCATCACAGACCACTGTACCAAGAGGTGTATTCACTTCTAAGTACTGGGTCTGGATGCCTCTGGGGAGTGAGTTTACTTGCAGTACCGCTTAACGTCCACAGCCACTTCACTATACAAGTCCCTCGTGACTTAGTAGGGTCATCTGTGGCACTTCCGTGACCGTGGAGAGCGAAGGTCCGTTTCTCAATGGATTTGTCATCTAGAAGGGTTAATAAACAAATTTAGCCGGGGTGTATTTTTAAAAAAGGCGGAAAAAATTCGTGAGAGACCAAAATCCAAAATGGCTGCTGTGGAAATTAACTTTTTAATGGTTTGACCTACAATGACGCACAATTAGAGCTGCCGCAATTACCGCATTACCGGGGTATCGCTGTTACATCACGGCCACCGCAGAGTAGGCTGAATACCGCGTCACCGCTGTTTTTTATAATAATAATAATAAATTACCCTCCTCTCGTTGGGCTTGCGGCTCTGCAGATATACCCTACTCCTCTATCGAGGTTCCAAGCGACCCTATTGGGTACCAGAAAAGTCATGTGAAACATTGCAGACCACTGATTGGTCAGAAGAGAGACGCGTCACACGTTGTAGCGTCATGCAGTGTGTTACCACCAATCGGCAAGCGCGTATTCATTTTTTACGTCCTGAATGTCAGCTCATCACAACACGGCTAATAACGTTAGCTTTAACTCTCCGCCGGAGTGGACTACCATCGCTCCTCAGGAGTACTAAACGAGACATAATGATTTTACTGTCTGCAACGAATGTTATAATAAAAGCCCTTCGTTCTATACACTTGTCTGATAGAAAACTTTATTAACAGACCGCAGAATGGGACAACTCAGCACGCTCTGAGCAAAGAAAGGAACTGAGATATGAATAGAGTATTGCTTGCCTTGCTATGGTCCGGTAAATACGCTGATGTTATTGAACGTATAACTATATAATGTTAATGCCACAAAACGAATGCCTTTATTATAAAGTAGTAACTTTATAGTAATAATAATAAGAAAGGGTCGGGGGGGTTAGGGGTAACCACCCCTGCCCGCGACACCGAGTGAACTGCGCACGACCAGAGGGGAAACTTCGAATCCGTGTTTCACTTTCAATAACTAATGCGTGCTTGCCGAATCCCAAACAATATTCATGCTGCAAAGTCATCCTCTAAAGATAGACATTTAGACTAGAGGCAGGCTATATGCTATAAAGAGTAGACTACTACTACTAAAAAAAAATGCATTCATAACCGCGGCGGTAGGAAATATTTTGCAAATGTGTGCGGTAAGGAAAACATCAATACCGCGGCAGCTCTACGCACAATACATGGTTTCAGAGCTTATTTTGATCAAGGAATACATATTTGGTGTTTATATAATGATTTGACCTATTGTTGACCTTCAAATGCAAGATGGCTGCCAATTTTGAGCTCCAAAAGGGATTTTTTTTCAAAATCGTCACAGAGCCTTCATATTAGGCTCTAATGAAAGCTCGGCTCATGATGAGTTGCATTATGAACAGAGGGGATAGGTGGGTATCTTCCACCATACTCCATCCATCTGTGAAAGTCTGAGACATGATCACCCCTGTTTGCTTCAGCAGGGTGGGTTATTGGCCCCAGATGCTGTTTCCACAAGGTTGTCTGACTGCTTTGTCTGACCTCTCACCCGGTTTGGTAAAACCTGCTAGGAGTTTCCTCCTACTGGCATAGCTCTCAGGGTTCACTGAGGTACTCAAGCTACCTTACTACAACAAGGTGAACAGTCAAAAGGGAGGTGTTTTTTTTCTTTTTTTTTATATATATTTTTTGTAACTATGGTGCTTCAACAAATAGCACTCCAAAATAATAATTGATCAACTAGTAGCGTAATGGCCTCAAGGGCAGATTTGGAGGCAACAGCATCTCCCTCTGGCTGACACAGCAACTGAACCATGTAATGTCAAACTGAAAATATAATTGTTAGAATAAAACACACTAATGTTCACATCACAATATAAAAAAATAAAGGAAATAAGGGTGGAGAAAAAAGGCTGGTAGAAAACACAAACTTCAGAGTAGGGATGGATATAAAGTAAGCTAAGCAGACGATATAACGTAACAACTTGTTGTTGATGGATGATGAGAACCGAAGACAGAATCACTATTCTTCATCAGAATCTGTTGATTCTCCACACTGACTCCATTCATCATCACTGCTACTCTCATCTGAGCAGTCATGAGATGTGAGCTGCTGGGGCAAGAGGGGAAGGGTATGACACACTGGCCGGCACCTCCCATTCACTAGTTCCCAGCCATGACCAATGGGGGAAGGATGTTCTTGAAGGTTGTAATGGAGCTGGCAATATGTAATGTAGTTTGTCCTTTCCACATGAAGATCCAAGGAGTCCTCATCAGGTGGGAGACGAATCGTACACTTCTTCAATTTGTGCCACTTGGAAGCTCTGGCCTGGCCACACGTAACATCTGCACTCTCAGCGTAAACAATTGAGAGGACAAATGCTTTCATATCTGCTCTCACTTCATCTTTCAACTCCAGACTCTCACCCACACGTCCCAGGAGCTCTCTTGCCTCAGGAACAACCATCACCTTCTCCAACACCTTCTTCTCTCCATGCCCATAGAAGCCTGAGGTGTGGTCACTGCCAGTGATCACATGGAGAGGTATGATGATGTCTGCAACCTCTTCAGAGAGCATTGCACGGCAGTTGATAAATGCATTCTTGCGCTTGATCAGCAGATCACCTCTGATTTGTTGCTAGACATAAGCTGCTTGGACAAACACGTCTGTGTCTCTGCAGTCTAGAACAACAGGTCCAGTGTAGTTGGTGGTCCTCACCTTTGCATAGGCGGAGAGCAGCATTGTATCTGCCTCTGGGTGTTTGAAGACATATAGTCTCCATTAGGCACGCCAGTGCTGAGGTTGGTTGACACTTCTCCCTCACAGTATGATATCACCCTGCACTTGACCAACTTGTGTTTTCACCTGTTCTTTCACAAGTTTTTGCATTCTGACCTTGTTTCCTGAGTTGACCATGAGTTCACTGGATTCAGCAGCACCTGGGAACCTGTCTTCGGGTTTTGGGAAAACATTTGGGACGTGTGGATCACAGTAAGCTGTCTGTAGAGCCTCTTGAGTTTCAGTCAGTGCATTCCGCAGAATGTTGAGGTTCTCCTTGATGTCTTCCGATAGTTCTTGTGCTCAAGCATCTTTAACAGTTGATTTTGGATAAGAACCTCTCTCAAGAGCAGGCTGCACCGCACTCCCCGTCTGTAGTGCTTTCCTCCTAGTGCTTGGTCTACCGACCCCTCCACTACTACCCCTGCTGTAACCAGAGTGTCTGCCATTCCAGAGCCCTTGAATCTCTTGTAGATGGCATAGATGTAGGACATCAACTGGTGGAAAGCTCAGAGGATTGGGATGATGTCCTTGAACATTTCTGGATTATCCGCCTTGAGCCGAGTGATAGTCTTGTAGGTGGGCAGGTCACCAACAAGAAAGGAATATTCTTCAGCCGCATGGCCTCCACATATTTCACCATGATGTCATTCACCACTGACTTGCTTGGAGGTTCATTGTATGTTGTGTGGTAGTAAGGCTTGCTCTTGTTGGGTGGTGGATGACAGCAGGACTGGGCACCACTGTATCCTGGAACTCGCTGCTCTACAGGTGGTGGTCTTGTACCATGATTGTCTACACGAGACAGTGCATGTATCACAGAGAGAGCATGCTGCGGAGCTGACCCATCCACTGGTGGATCTACCCTGGGACGAGCAGGTGGCTCACTCTTGCTACCAGGGGGGCATCTGTACTGGCAAACCTTTGTCAGTTCTGCACACTTCTGCTTTAGCTGTGCAGAGATTTCCTTATTCTTGGTGAGCGTTTCAGCAGTCTCTTTGCCTGGTTTATTTTCATAGCTCTCTGGCTGCATGTACATGACATTTGTTCGATGGGCTCCTGTAGAGTCACCTGTCATAGTGTCAATCTTGAAGTCGTCATTGTCGAAGATCACGATAGCTGGCTTGCTGTCTGCGATCTCCTGTGGGCAGGTTGCTGATGCCTCCATATTCATCAAAGCCCAGTGGTCATAGAGGAGCAGTGTATCTGCATAGCTGATGCAGACACCACTCTTGTGCAGAGTGTCTATTAGATCTTTACTCCTTGTCATGCCATGGACATTTACGCCTATGCATCATCTGTCTTGAAGACTGTGTGGTGGATATGCTTCATCCAACAGGCATAGTGGTACATTATATAATTTGTGTAAGGATCTGACTGATCGTTGACTCAATTAGTTGTGTGAGACAATCCCTGAGCTCCTAATCTTCTATGAGGATTGTGTGGCGCTTGAAGGAGCGCCATGCTGACGGTGTGTTGATTCTTAACAGCTTGCCTTGTTTCCTGTTCGAGTGCCTCATGTCCGTACCTTGCATACACCACACACATTTAGTTTCGTCATGGAGAGGCCCACCCACTGATGAACGAAGGCGCTTTGGTGACGGTCCCTCTGCCTCTTCATCACATAAAGCACTCTGAGCAGGCATTTCAGATCTTGAACACAGAGCAGTTTTACTTTCGTTGTCTTTGTGTCACCTGGCTTGCTTAAGCACAGGTGTACAATACAATATTCCTACACAAACCGAGACATTCCCACACAAACATAGATACATTGTATCATCTTGTGGGGGGCTGGGAGAGTGGCATAACAAATTTTCTCGCAGCAACACCAATAAATAACCACGGTTTGGATTCCTGTCAAGTTCATTCTGATATATTGATTTATTTCCATAATACAGTTCTAAAACCCACAAAGCAGTTTACTCAATAAAGTGTCTTCATATATTAGCCTGTTATAGTCAGATTGCATAAATATTTACCCATTTTCTTCAATATGGGGAACAGCATGAATGAATATAATCCTATTTTCGATTGAATAAATATGTATATTGTGTCTTGGGGCTATATGGGGACATATAAAATAAGGTTTGATATGGGGACTGGTTATGATAAGTAATGAAGTACAAAACTGGATAATAATCCTTATTTTTTTGGGGTGGTTGGTACTGAGTTACACAACGGGTCCATTCGGACCCAGAGTTTTTGTTAACATCAAAGTAAGATAAAGCAGCGCACAAGGGTTAAATTCAGCTCAAGCAACTAACCTTGCTAGATTTGCATACAGCATACTATTTTATTATAGTGCAAAATTATTTTTGGTTCATTATGAAAATGTGATGGGATGAACTGGACACCATATTCTCAGTAGCCTACCCTATTTAATGGAAAACTGTGAGAACTGGGGTCTGGAGCACAGCCCAATTGCTGAATACACAGGAGAGGAGATAGGAGTGGTTTCAAGGGTGTTTAATGAAATGAGCAACACAGGAATTGGGGGGAATAGAACAGGGTTATGTTCTGTCTTGTGGCTGCCGTGGCGGCAGCGAGCGAGCAAGCGGTCCTTGTGCTTGTCTTGGAAGCTGCTGGGCTGCAGCGGGAGAACAAGTGTTCCTCTTCGGGGACAGGAGACGTCCAGGCAGGGACGGCGGTCCTTTGGTGCACAGGAGAGAACAGGTTAGAGTAGGCAAATACAAGGATGGAATCCAGCAGAGCTTTAGGCAGAGACGTCGTACCTGGGTAGTGGTAATTAACACTTTGGCTGCGAAGAGCCGTGTTAAAGCGTCATTCCCGGCCATGCTCAAGTTGCCGGAGGACGCTTTACAGCGTCCTTATATCAATATTTCAAAAATCTGCGATCGGATTCATATGTCCCCTCCGCTGGCCTGAGATCCACCAGGAGGACCCACTGAGCTCTCTGGCGGTTCAGGAGCGCCATCTGGTGGCCGATCGGCGCAATCGCTTAACAGGAAGTGGCATAGAGGTTGTGCTGGACGGCCGTATTACTTCCGGGCACTCGCTATAGGTCCCGGCATTCTAGCTCGTCACAATACACAGTGATCGATTGCCAATACCTCGATAAACAACATGATTTGGACGTATATACCATTATACAAGCTGGAGATGGACCGGGTAAATCTACATCCCATAATAATCAAATTTCTACTCTACGATGATCGCCCAACGGCGCGCGGAGACTGGGGTGAGTTTTAGCGTGTAACGTTACCGTCTTCGATACTAACTGCTATTATCAACATTTGACCCACATTAGATGATTGGTATAACGCTGCCCACGGAATTATAAACGCCCCCTAGCCCATCCGGTCAACATCAGATGACGTGTAGTAACTTCTAGAAGTACGTCTAGTTGGAATTTTTTATATCGCGCTGATTGCCATAAAACTGTATTGCATCATAAATATAATGCATTTGGGGCTATAGATCACGTTCTGGAGAAAGCTGCAGAAAGAGATGAAAACATACTTATACATTAGACCATACTTTACTATGAATATGTGAATGAAAAAGTTTAACGTTGCTACACAATGAACAATACATATAGGACTTTGAATGGGCCCTAATAATGGCAATGTAGCAATAGAATTTAAAAAGTTATAGCCATGCAAAGAAGGGGTACTTCTCCATAGACAAATAGAGCCAGCAACCTATGGTATATCATGAATTTAACCCATGGCAACCAAAGTGTTAATACCACGACAGCTTCTGGTCAGCGTCGAGGAGTAGAAGTAGTCATTCCATCAGGGGAGGATTGAGTGCAGCTGTGGAGAGTGAGGTGCCTGACCGCGTGTGAATTAGGGGGATGGAGTGCAGCTGGGCGTATGAGGGTAAAGGGAGGGGTGGATGGAGAAGGAGAGGATGAGGAGGAGTGTGTAGTAGGTGGAGAGGGGGATGAAGAGGAGCGTGTGGAGGACGTGAGGGGAAAAGGAGGGGGAGTGTATGCCCGTGCTGTGATTATGACAAAAACCGCAAATCAGCAACTGTTGTTTACACACAAACATTGATTTAATTGACCTCAGAGATTACTTCTGTGTACTTATACTGTATATTATTCAACTCATCATGAGCAGAGCTTTCATTAGAGCCTAATATGAAGGCTCTGTGATGATTTTGAAAGAAAATCCCTTTTGGAGCTCAAAATTGGCAGCCATCTTGCATTTGAAGGTCAACAATAGGTCAAATCATTATATAAACACCAAATATGTATTCATTGAACAAAATAAGCTCTGAAACCATGTATTGTGCATCATTGTAGGTCAAACCATTAAAAAGTTAATTTCCACAGCAGCCATTTTGGATTTTGGTCTCTCACAAATTTCCCCCGCCTTTTAAAAAAATACACCCCGGCAAAATTTGTTTATTAACCCTCCTAGATGACAAATCCATTGAGAAACGGACCTTCACTCTCCACGGTCACGGAAGTGCCACAGATGACCCTACTAACTAGGGATGCCCCCCGGACCCCGGTTCTAAACGGGAACCGGTACTAAATTAGAAAAAAGCGGAGTATTGATAAGCTCCGACGTTATCGGTACTGCTATCGATACTCTAGAAATTATTATTACTATGAGTTTTTTTTCGAGGAATTTAAACGTTGCGAACTATCTCTCCTCTCTCTGTCTCTGCACGAGAAGCGAGCCGCAGCGAGCCATTATTACTCACACTCAACTTTTTTTGCCATTGCTATGTCTACTATACATTGGTTTCTTGTTCGAATGCATTTATTTCTATAGACCAGTGGTGCCCAACCAGTCGGCCGTGATCGACCGGTAGATCAATGACATGCAATATAATTGATGCAAGCAATGTTAGCTGCTAACTAGTAATACATAGGCTAAGCTAACTAGCGTTAGCTTAGCGTTAGCCGCTAACCCTGGAAAACGCTCAAAGCGGACTCCACAACACCAGTTCCATTCGTGAGAAAAGGGGGTGGGTTATATTGACAAGGCTTGACAACAGAGGTTCAAATATAACTTCATATTTATTGGTTATTTGTTTCTTTATATCAGCATCTAGTTTCCACCACCGTGTGTTAAAACTCTTCCTGTGTTGATGTTAGAGCGTGACATCATCGCTACGGCAAGCTTACACGCTCAAAACGCAAACCGTAAACAGAACCCGAAGCGCACCAAGACACACAGCCTCTACTAATAACATGGAGTATTGAACCGTTTTTAACAGCTGGGTATTGGGTGGGACGTTCTGATTTAAGAACTTTCTAAATAAAATAGAAAGTCCCAAAATAGTTAATTTATCTGACTGCTTGTATTAATTTATCAAAATGTGCAGTAATATAGTTATATAAAAGAATAATAAAGCAATGTCGATTATGTTCTTAATAAATTAGTTTTTTGCTAAATAAAAAAGAACCGATAAGAGTATCGATAAAGTACCGAACCGTTAAGCAGTATCGATAAGAGTAGTATTGATAAAATCCTAACGATACCCATCCCTACTCGTGACTGTGGATAGACATGCGGTACCTCCGTTACACACGCATTCACTGGATCAGACAGCACATCTTCCTTCAAGTTCAAGGGTAAGCGATCCTGCTGCAACTTGATGCACAAAGTGCCATTCCTCATGGAGGAATTTGCAACTATCGTTGACACGCCATTCCTAACATCGCCATGGCTGAAAGAAATGGCGACAAACTTTGTCTGTAGGCTATAAACCAATGAGTCAAACTTTGTCTGTAGGCTATAAACCAACGAGTCAAACTTTGTCTGTAGGCTATAAACCAACAAGTCAAACTTTGTCTGCAGGCTGTACTGTACACCAACGAGTCAAACTTTGTCTGTAGGCTATAAACCAGGGGTCAGCAACCTTTTTGACATGGAGTGCCTGTTTGAAATATAATTGTAACTAGTGTGCCTCAACAATATTCCATGCATCGTACATTTTTTTTCTCATAATCAGGTATTTTTAATGATAATGTTTACATTATTACATCATTATTGTTATTGTTATTATTAACAATATTATTATGATGGTTGTATCAACCCTAAATCTGAGTTGGGGGGGGGGGGGGGTGCAATGCAGACAAACAGCTGCATACAGTGCGACCATTTCACTCACATTTGCCCATTCATTTTTGGACACATCACACACCATCGGTGTGTGTACTAGTGGTCTGCAAGGGCCTTGAAATAAAGCCAGAGCCCTGCCCGAGCCCGTGAACTTCAGGCCCTGCCCGAAAATACGCCTGACTGTAAATAATATTTTAAGCCCTAGCCCGCGTGAAAACCCGAAAAAAATTATTATTATTAAAATATAAAAAAGAATTGTATTTGTTTTAAATATTCGAAACACGGTTTTATATGAACGTAATAAATAAACAAAAACGAAAATGTCCAATAGGTCTAACTAAATAACACATATCATGCTGAAAACTAACAACCATTCTATAGCTATATCCAAATATTAAATTATTTTTTTGTTTTAAATATTCTAAACACTTTATATATTAACTTAATAAATAAACAAAAACGAAAATGTCCAATAGGTCTGCCTAAATAACGCATATCACGCTGAAAACTAAGAAGCATTTACATAGCCTGTTTCGCTCTTATTAGAATGCCGTCTCTCCCAGTGCTCGCTTATAGACTGACTCACACATCAGCCTCGTAAAACGTATTGAAGGCTATAGAATCTTCTTTGACACACACACACACACACGACACACAATAGCCTACTCAGTCACTATACAAACAAACAGAAAACAGAAATCAGATTTCGAGCAGAGCAACATAATGAAAAGCACAACAAAACAGGTAGCGACCCAGCAAATAATAAACATCACTCACCACGACGTCAGCAACGCGTTGAACAACGTTAACAAAACTTCGCCAACCGGCTACATACATCCCAAGAACAAATTAAAACGTTCGCCAACTGGCTATATTCCAACACAACCAATCGAGTTGAACTTGTCCCCTGATTTCTCCCTGCGCGCTGCGGTAATTACATCCAAATGTTTCTCTGGCGCAAAAGAGAAAACGAATCTTAAGGAAAACGAAGGTTATCCTATAACCCCCTAGTTATATGAAGAAAAAAAAACTAAAAAAAAAAAACGGCGGTGCCCGGGCCCGGCCGAGCCCGAATTATTTATTAAAAAAAAAGCCCTACCCAGCCCGAACCCGCCGGGCCGGGCCGGGCCCTGTCGGGCCTGGGCAAGGTTGCAGTGCACTAGTGTGTACTGTACGTGTGCTGTCATAGCTCCACCTACAGGCCTACTGGAGAACACCAGGAAAACACCAGGATGTGAATGGAGGGTGAATGTGAGGTATATCGTGTAAATACGTTTTGATTGATCGCAAGACTACACTGTAAAAAAATAAATAATAATAAGTTACCAGAACTTTGAGTTCAGAACTTTGAGTATTGAGTTCAGTTACTGTGCATTAAGGTTTTCAGTTTTCAATCCATAATAAGTTAACAGAAAAATAAGTACACAACCACATTATTTCAACCTAATAAAACTATGTTTATTGTCATTGTTTTAAGAACACAAGTTGACTTGGTAATACTCACATTTTGAGTAGAAAAAATGGCTTTTAACATGTGCAATGGTCAATGAAATAGAAAAATGCAGGCACGCATGCCTAGGGTTGCCTACCCCTGCTATAAACCAATGAGCCAAACCTTGTCTGTAGGCTATAAACCAACAAGCCAAACCTTGTCTGTAGGCTATAAACCAACGAGTCAAACCTTGTCTGTAGGCTATAAACCAACGAGTCAAACCTTGTCTGTAGGCTATAAACCAACGAGTCAAACCTTGTCTGTAGGCTATAAAACCAACGAGTCAAACTTTGTCTGTAGGCTATAAACCAACGAGTCAAACGAGGACAATGATGTTGATCTTCGAGCATCGAATGAGGCTATTCTCACAGAAGACCAGGGATGTGGAGAGAATTCCCCCAACAAGTGATGTTTTGGATCAACATCTCAAAAGGAGTGTCTTCCAAGCAAGCATCTGTACGACAGCCCAAAGGTATGCATCTGTATGCAAATCAAATCAAATGTATTTGTAAGGCCCGACAACACACTTTAATGTCCCCATGGGCCGGACACGTCTTCTTTA
>NC_140166.1:29499090-29661467 GCF_963971535.1 Notolepis coatsorum
TTTTCTCATTGTGCTGGTGGAGGATCGTAGTTGGAGTGACCTACGCAGGGGTTCTCAACCTTTCTGCTGCCAAGGCACCCCTGTGTCCAATAAAATATTCCAGGGCACCCCTACATACGATAAAGACTTTTCCGGTCCTGTCTTTTTTGCTACAATGATGACAAAAGTGCTTGTTTTCAAAATAACGTTTATTTAACCCATTGAAACCGGGAAACACATTTGTGTGTATATGCAGGCTATATAATGCATTATTAGCAGGCGTTTCAGGTCTAAATGTATAAATAAATATAGCAATAGTGTGACAATTTCTTTTTTAAATACAGAAAAGGATCACTAACGTGCTATCTGTTGCAGCTGCACTGTTTTCCAAAAAATAATAACTAGTGTGACCATTTCTCAAAAATCAAAGGATCACCAAGTTACCATTTCTCAAAAAATATAAATAAATTCAGAAAATAAGCACCTGTGGACATTTCTAGCTCGGAGCGAGGTCTGCTGCTGCTGCTGGCTAATAATACTGTCAATACGTGGGGAGATCGACGACAAGGCAACACGCATGTCATCCTCAAGGCTCAACTTGGCCCTATATTTTGTTTTCAGAGCTGTCATGGATGAAAAGCCAGCTTCACACAAATATGTGGTGCTGAATGGTATCAACACCTTAAGTGCTGCATGAATGAATGAATGAAAACTTTATTTAACAGATTGCAGAATGGGTACAATACAGTACGGCTCAAGACACACAATTGTTAAGGGGATGCAGACCAGAGAAAGACGTTTGTCTTGTTTACATCAGGGTCCCCCATTCGCGAGTTACTTGGTACTCAGCACCACACTCTGACCAAAATGTTTCCAGGGGCACTTCACCGAAACGAGCTCTCCAGGTGGCATCAGATGATATATTCATTCATTCATTCACATTTTGTATCATAATAATCATAACACAGCGGCTGATACACTCACGTGTTCGCCGTCGGTAGCACTTTTCAGAAGCTGTGTGGTCCGGTCTTGAACTTTCCATAATGTGTCTCGATAAGTCCATTTGATTAGATCCAGCACTGAATGCATTTAGTGATTATTATCAATTTTCAATGACGACGATTGCCGATAGCCGCTTTGCATTTCCTTGATAACGGACATAGGACCCGTGATGTCACACGAATGCGACTGGTTGGTAAAAGTAATGACGCCTCCCGCGGACGTTAAGTTGGTGAAGTTATTATTATAAGTCAAGAGCAAGACATTTTGATCGATTTCTTTTTTAGTTCATGTTATTAGATTAGGCAATTATTGTATACACATGAAGCACTAGATATACTATTTGTTTAGTTAAATAGTTGTCATTCTATATTTTTTAAGAAACATTCCCAGGCATCTCGCACCCCTGTCGCACCCCTGTTGAGAACCGCTGACCTACAGTATACACTGTACAGGTATGTACCTCTTTTGTCCCTCCCCTGATGTGCAGGTGTGCAGGTTATGTTTAGCACTGATTCTTGAGAGTTGGGACAAAACATGTCCTACATAGAAAAGTCTAATTTATATAAAAAAGAAAGAAATTCATAATGATTGACATACTCACAAAGTTACATCTAAAGGTATTGTGTATACTGATGTTATGTTTTAGCACATATATTTGTTTTTTGGGGGATATTTGTTTAAATGTATAATCTGTGGTTAGAAGCTCCCATGTTAATTATCTTGTCCTCAGCAAGGGGTCAGATTATTGACCAGCCCAAAAAAGCTTGAAAGACCTCTCCACTTGTGAAAACATACATATCAAATCAAAGATAATGGTTATACATGTATAAAACAATGCATGCCATGAAACTCAAATAATATTGCCCATAAAAATCTACCTATCAAAGAGATAGCATGGCTAGCTCTATCCCTGAGTAATAATAATAATAATTCATTTAATTTATATAGCGCTGTGGTGAATGCAACACTACCACACATGGTCTGGTAAGTTTTACACGTTTTGATATTTTAGACAAACAATGTCAATATTCCGATGGTCACAGCTGGAACATGTCAACACCGTCTCTCCGTTATTATACTTTTAAAAAAACAATAGTGGATTGAATTCAAGTGTTTCAGTGAGATTATTAAGACAGCTAGCAACTGCCAAAAAACTAGCTAGCTGCAATGCACAATACAGGCTTGGAGGGAAAATGTGTGCCCTTTTGTCAACTCCGTCAGACGTCAACTCCATCAGATTGTGTGTCTGACGGAGTTGACGTGTAAGCTGATGGAGTTGACAAATCCATCAATAACCTCATAATATGCTATTATTATACTATTTTTGAACATGGTAAAGGATTTAAATGTTATTTCAGAGTTTTATCTGCACAGAAGTGTGCATATAATAGCATGCATCAGAGCATGGGCAGGCTGTGGTCTGCTTATTGAATAATTGTCTTACTTTCCCAGCACATGTGTTAATAAATAAATATAAATATATCACTTGTCTACGTTGATTGATTGATTGATGTAAAATATGGTGCAGTGTGTAGTTTTCACTACCAAACATCTACACTCTTGCCTCTTATAGAGCGGGGAAGGAGTTCCATGTTGCCCTTTCATATCCCAGAAGGGATACAAGACAGAAGAAAACAGTTATTCTTGTTATTATACTGTTTACTTAGATCATCAGAGCAAAGGTGCACGGTGGTAAACTGTGGATATTTGTTAGGTTTTAGTGAGTTTTTCCTTACCTTCGCGTGGGGTATGTCTGGGAGTGCTTGCATTCTTTCATTTATTTGCATTTATTTTAAATTTGTTGGACCTTATGGTGTTCTTGTTCTGTTCTTGACTTATTGTTATGTTTCTTCTTGACTTGTTTAAAGAAGACGTGTCCGGCCCATGGGGACATTAAAGTGTGTTGTCGGGCCTTACAAATAAATTTGATTTGATTTCATCTTAATATCTTTATAATAATTCTTAATATAGGACTGGTTCATGCGTGTCTAGATTGCTGCATCATCCTTTCTCTGACTTTCCATCCATAGTATAATACATTATGGTATGGAGTGATCAACAGGATAATTCTTTGCTAGTCAGTTGTCACAATCTTATCAGTTGTAATTAAGGCTGTCAAAGTTAACACGGTATTAACGCGTTATCGCCCGATTCTATTAACGCCACAATTTTTTTTAACTCACGATTAACTTTTAAGATTATTATTATTTTTGTATTACTAGACTTCACTCAGGTGTATTATTGATGCTCTCATTGATACTATGTTTGTTTCTGAAGTGTGTGTGTGTCACTCTGTTTTGAATTTGATGCAAATTTGCAATGCATGAGGGTCATCCTTTTGTGTTAAATGGCTGCATAAAGCAAGCATTTGTTGACTCATGTTGATAAGATTATTAAAACTTGGAACTTGAAAAATATCTGTTTAAGGTAGATAAAAAAAGATATGTTAAAAAAATGCAATTAATTCATGATTAATCACGAGTTAACTATGGACAATCATGCGATTAATCACGATTATATATTTTAATCGATTGACAGCACTAGTTGTAATATACCCTAGGATTATTGGAATGAATGTCTTCTTGAATTTTCTTGAATTTTCTCCCACTGCTTCCACTGAACATGGATTTTGTCTGCACAAGCCAGTGTGAAGATGTTTGCAACATCTAGTTGTAGAAACTACGCACTGCAGCTTTAACGTCAATCAATCAATCATGTTTAGTAAATAGACACCTGATTTTATAGTCTTATTCTAATACATTTTCATGACTTTTGTATTATAGGAAAGCATGGCTAGACAGAAATTGTCAGTTGAGGAGCGAAGGAGAAGAAATAGAGAGTACCAATGAAAGAGAAGAGAAGAATTACACAGTGACGAAGAGAGCAAACATGTCATGCAAGAGCAGGAAAGACAAAGGTGGAAAAAGAGGGTTCAAGACAAAAAAGTAATAGAAATAGACAAGATGGGAGACAGGGCACAGAGGTATCGGAGAAAATATTGGAGAGAGGTCCAGAAAAGGTGCAGATAGAAAAGGTCCTGTGAAGGTGCAGTGCTGGAGGCAGACACCCCCCCAGATCAGGATATTCTAGATAACAATGCCAGACAGCGCAGAGAGTCTCTCAGACAGGAACAGAAACAAAGTAAAACACAAAAAAGACATTCAAGAGAAATACAAACTTTAAAAGAGAAGATTACAAATGTAACAAAGCAACAAAACAACCTGAGAAAAACAATAATGTGCTGAAAAAAGGCTACAAATACTGTACATCACCACTGGACTCTCCAGGCACGGAAACAAAGAATATGCTATCAGGAAGCAAAGTAAGGAATCAGAAAATCCAAAAGGCCCTGCTATTCCACCACATCCTCAGAAGAGAGCTGAAGACAAACAAACAAACTCCTGGCCCACGGCGCCAAAAACCAGCACTGAGTGTGTCATCTGGCACGATTCTTAAAAAGTATCGTCTTCTTCAACAAATGAAAGACTTTGGCATGTGGCAACATTAACCAAATGTTTTCTTGCACCACGGGACCACCAGGTTAGTCAGTGATAAAAATAAACATGCTAGCTAGCTAACATAGCTAATGTTACCATGCATCATCATCATCCCCAGTCACTTTTTTCCCCCATAAATCTTTTATTCAACTTCAGTCCTGATCATTACATTTTAATTTAAAAATGTTCTTGTAATGTCAGATTAAAAATGAAATACTCTAACTTTTCTGATAAGAGTTGTTATGTCTGACATTACAAAAACAAAAAATCCATCAAAATCAGTGTTGTTGCTAATCATTGACACATGATGATTATAACAATTATTAGCCTGTAATAATCCCCCCCAGAAAAATCCACTTTGCATATATTAAAATATTAACATATTAACACAAATATTTAAATGTGTGTGTTTTTTTAACAATCATTTGTGATGCCATCACAAACAATGGCATTTAAAGGGTAAACATTTTAAAAGTCCTGCACCAGCATGCAGGGAATTAAAGGGGCTATGCACTGCTATTCCTAGCACTATTTGGGCAACTTTACACAATTCCTGTTAGTCTATTGAAGACATTTGTAATTTTTTTTCAAAAAAATTCATTGTTTTATATTTCTAATCAAGTACTCGAAACCATCATTTTTCAGCCTCGAGAAATCAGGCTGTTATGGCCTGGCTCCGCCCATAAGCACTTTGAGTGACAGTCAGACCACAGTCTGCACTGGTAGAGGGAGGGAGGGAGGGGGGGGGGGAAGAGAGAGAGAGTTCAGTTCAGTTCAGAGTTTTTATTTGCCACATGGAATAATACAATCATAGTTTCTTCATTAAAAAATCATAAATAGTCATTCCATGGACAAAAGGAGCAGGAAGAAGAATAAATCTTATAGTATATAGTTACCTGCCCCTTATTCCTAAACTAACATGTATTTTCTTAATGGTCGGCGTATAATTTACACAAATAATCATTTATACCATGAGAGAGAGAGAGAGAGAGAGAGAGAGAGAGAGAGAGAGAGAGAGAGAGAGAGAGAGAGAGAGAGAGAAAGAGAGAGAAGCCCCTCCCTCTCTCTTCCTTTTTTTCTTTCTATCACTCTCCCGTTTGGAGGTGTGTGTCGCGCGGACCTCCGTGCGGCAGGTCCCCCCCCCCCCCCAAGTGCCCCCTCTCTCTCCCTCCCTCCCTCTCTCTTCCTTTTTTTCTTTCTATCACTCTCCCGTTCGGAGGTGTGTGTCGCGCGGACCTCCGTGCGGCAGGTCCCCCCCCCCCCAAGTGCCCCCTCTCTCTCCCTCCCTCCCTCTCTCTTCCTTTTTTTCTTTCTATCACTCTCCCGTTCGGAGGTGTGTGTCGCGCGGACCTCCGTGCGGCAGGTCCCCCCCCCCCCCAAGTGCCCCCTCTCTCTCCCTCCCTCCCTCTCTCTTCCTTTCTCTCGGCTCCCTCTCGGCTCTCTCTTCCTCTCGGCCCCGCAGCCCCACTCGCTGTCTAGTCTAGGTAGAATGGGGGCGGGCATTAGCTCCAACCACAGAGCCAATCGCATCACTGTGTCTATCCACAGCGCCCAGTGACGTGCTCAGGGACTTCAAATCAAAATGACCCGATTTACTAGAGGCACAGAGGGGGTGGGCTGAAACGGAGCAATTCGCCAATATGGTATTTAGACCCTAAAACACATTGATACGAACTCCTATTACTATAATACAATGCTAGAGACTGAAAAATGACATTTATAATGCATGGGACCTTTAAGTCTTTGTAACAAAAATCTTCCTGGTGGGGGACCCCCAGACCCCCTGCTTAAAAATTTGCCTGACTTGGGCTATATTTCGCACTATATTTCCTGGCCTGAATAATTCCCCCAGTCCGGCCCTGCGAAGGGGTGAAAAATTGTCAAATCTGCCATTTTTAAATCCAAAATGATGTAAGTTAGAGTTATCATATCCGAAAATGTTTCCTATATTTTAATTCCCCACAAGAAACACATATTTTAGACACCCCTCATGTTAAGATTTCTTTAAAATTCATGTTTGCACAAAAGTATGGCCCGCCCTAATATGATGACCACTGGTGGCTAGCCAAGATCATCGATGTGGATACCAACAAGATGTAAAAGTGGAATTTCTGCATCCCCATGGTCCAACAGAAAAGGTTCCGTTTCTGCCCAGTTCAAGACATCATAGTGAAACTAATCGGAAATGTAGAAGGAAACGAAGAGGAGAAGTGCAGGGTGAGAAAGTGGAGATCAGGAAGTTGGGTAGATGAAAACAGGGACGAGAAGAAGGGGTCCAGCGGTCTCCATTACTGTTTTTGTTGTTGGAAACAGTGCATTTTGTAATAGTTGGAAACAGTGTATGTAAAGTTTATTGTTATTACAATTGAGTTAACAAAATGTTCAGTATAAGACAAGGAGTTATTAGTTCTTATCATTGTCACTTCCATCTGTTTAAAAAAATACATGTGTTCATTTATCAGAGATGCATATACAATTTTGTCAACTCTGTCAGTTTCTCGTCAACACCGTCAGATCTTTGTCAACACCGTCAGATGTTTGTTTTTGTTAATTCTGTGGAAAATACAAATTCCTTCTTCAGTTTATGTTGTTTAAGTAATAAAGGAGCATCAGATCTTCATCCTCTTGTCTTATTTACTTAATGATCTTTTTTTTTATCATATCAAAATTAAAAACAAAGTTTGAAAATGCAAATATTTCTAAATCTGGGTTTTCAGAATAGTGTGAAATTACACCTGAGGTTTATATATTATATTTGATTGCATACCAGAGTAACTAAACACTATTACAACATACTTCAGAACTTTAGATTCTTGTTGGACTGGAATAATTAGAATTATATACTTTTTTGTGTGTCTGACGGAGTTAACACAAATCAAGTTTCAAAGGGAAACATGTGAATTTGTTGAAAATGTTTTTCTATGTAGAGCCCGCACCTTTACATGGTTAAATAGCTCAGACCTTTATCTACACATGAATATACAACTCTAATCAATATAGTGTGCATTCTCAAAATATAATATTAAAAAGTGTTTTGTCCTGACTCTCAAGAATCAGTGTTAGAATGTTTTAGATTAGTCACCAACACCGGAGACACTGGATTCGCCTGTTCGAATCCAGCTCACAGCTCCGGCGTTGTCACCAGCTTGGCTGGCCGTTCACACTAATACAATTGGCTGTATTAGAGGGTGGGAAAGCTGGCGGGGTGGGTCCGGGTCGTTGTAAACAGCGACTCCTACAGTTCGGTCGGGGCGCCTGCTCAGCGCGGATAGGATCTAAGGGGGGTAGTGTGATCCTTCCACACGTTACACCCTCTCAGTGAGAGTCCGCGCTGCCAGGTGAAAAGAAGCGGTTAATTGGCTAGACGTGTGTCGGAGGAAGCACGTGATAGCCTCCACTCTCCCAGACCGACTGTGGGGGGTAAGTGCGCAGCGACCAGGAAGGGGATTGGGAATTGGCATAACGACTAACATTGGGATGGGAGAAAATCGGAGGAAAAAGGAGGGGGAAAAAGATCAATAGATTAGAATAACATTTTGCACTTATCCACAGTACAGAGTTAAGACTGTGTGAAAGTGAGATGAGTGAGGGCGGCTGGGTGGCGCAGCGGACAAGGCGCTCATCACCAACGCAAGAGACACTGGTATCGAATCCAGCTGTCAGCGTTGCTTCCGGCTTGGCCGGCTGTCATACTAACACAATTGGCAGAGTCAGCGGGAGGGAAGCCGGTGGGTGGGTCTGGGTCGTTGTGGACAGCGACTCCTACAGTTCGGTCGGGGGGCCTGCACAGCGAGGGAAAGATCTAAGAGAGGTAGTGTGACCTTCCACATGTTACACTCTCCCAGTGAGAGTCCGCGCTGCCAGGTGAAAAGAAGTAGTGGGCTGGGTACACATGTGTCGGAGGAAGCATGTGATAGTTTCCGCGCTCCCAGACCGACGGTAGGGGGTAGAGTGCGCAACGACCAGGAAGGGGATTGGGAATTGGCATTACGACTAACATTGGGAGGGGAGAAAAAAGGAAAATGATTTAAAGGGGAACTATTTTACTATTTCTTTCACTATTTGGTCACTTTTACACAATTCCTGTGAGTCTATGGAACACCTCTGTAATATATATATTTTTTTTATTCATTGTTTTGTATTTCTAATCAAGTCCTCAAAAACAGCATTTTTCTACCTCAAGATCTCGAGCTGTTTTGAGCCTGGGCTCCTAAACCACGGCACCGTGCCGGCCCCCCTGAACATTAACATGCAGCCTGGGCTCCTAAACCACGGCACCGTGCCGGCCCCCCTGAACATTAACATGCAGCGGTGACTATATGACATCACATATAGGCACATTTTCAAACGACTCAGTTCAGTGAGGGTGAATATTGTGAGAGGAGAATTGGAAGAATGCGCCAATATGAGAATTTTGAGACATAGATCATATTAATATAAGTTCACATAGCTAGGAAACAATGCTAAACACTCAAAAAGGCCATTTATAAGATAGTTCCCCTTTAATTATATAAATTATACTTTTTTTTTTTTTTTTTTTTATATAGCTACTGTTTTATATATACTGTTTTTTAGTAATAACTAGAAAGTAATGGTATTTATTCAACAACAGGTGATTGATTAATGATACTAATACAAATCTATACAATGAGTATGGGGCTGCAGCACTGCAGATATACCCTACTCCAATGATCCACACGGACATTACACAGTGTTGCACTCGCTACCCAGTGGCTCTGCAGATATACCCTACTCAGTCTACAAGGCTCCGTTGAAGTAGAGGATCTGTTGTGATTTTTGCACAATAAATATTCAACATTCTCTTTTGAGACTCCGCCTCAGACTCTTATCATTTGGCACTAAAAGCTAAACATTGTCACTGATATGGCTGTCATTAATTGTGTACGCGAGGTGGTCGATCAGTGACTACGTTAACGTGAGCTAGGTTAGCTAGCATGAGCTACCAGGAGATGGAAAGACTAACTTTACTGGTGAAAATGTGATTTACGTTGGAATACTCCTTTGCCAACTTGCTGTACTTTGCTTGCAGGTCTGCAGCCATTATTGCTGGATTATGAATAGCCCCAACTTTAGCCAAGGTAACGTTATGGCTAAACCTTTAACGTTAGTTAATGCTAGCTTTCGGTTAGCTGTTCAATGCTAATAACACCACCAAGCGAACCCATCAGAGCTCCCCGTCAACACCGCTCTGTCGGGAGGATGGCATTTAAGAAAGTATCTGCTGTTAAAATGACAAACAGCATTGACACTTTAATTCATGGTCGGTTAAACACACGTTTGTTTTATAATGCTCACAGCAGACCGCAGTGTTGTTGATAAATTACGTGGGGCCGGGGGGATTTAAGTTCCGCAAAAAAAGGTTCCGCACCGTTGCAATCGTACGGTGCACAGCCCGTACTGTACCGGAGGACCACATTGACGCGGTACAGTACGTATCCGCATACCGTTACACCCCTACTATATATGCATTTATGCCTATATCTCACGTTCTAGGAATTACTGCAGAAAACGATAAAAACATATTTATATTCTAGACTGTATTTTTGTATGAATGTGTGAATGAAAAAGTAAAACGTTCCTACATCCTGAACGATAGATAATCGATGTTGAATGGGCCATAGTAATGTCAATTTAGCAATACAATTTAAAAAGTTATAGCCCTGCAAAGAAGGTGAACATCTCCATAGACTTACAGTACTGGCAGAGAATGGTATAAGATGCTGAAAGTGCGTGGCAGTTAATGTGTTAAACATGACCCTTGTAAATCCCTTCAATTTTTATTTGGAACAGGTTTCCTCATAGTGTCTGCTACCCTGTCGTCCGTTGGACAGTAAACCAGTGTCATTCTTTCTTCTCTGATGACAGATCTGATGAGATAATATTTTCTATATTGACATGTTTACATCTATGTTGACACACTGGGTTCCTAGTAGGGATGTCCGATATTATCGGCCGACCGATATTATCGGCCGATATCGGCAGTAAAATGTGATATCGGAAAATATCGGTATCAAAAAAATAAATAAAATAAACAATATTTTTTTTTTTTTACATTTATTTAACCTTTATTTACCCAGGCAAGCAAGTAAGAACCAATTCCTATTTTATTTATTGTCAAAAGTATGCATGTTGGTTTAATTCAACAACAAGAGATATGTAATGTTAATTTTTACTTTTTTAATTATCATATTTTGCACAGATAATGCTTACATTTAGAAAGCCTTTTGAATGCATCCAGTGAAATTATTAATTACCTAAAATTATTCAGTTTTTTTGGGGGGAAACCCTGCATATATCGGTATCGGTTGATATCGGTATCGGTATCGGTATCGAAATTAAGAGTTGGACAATATCGGAATATCGGTATCGGTAAAAAAGCCAATATCGAGCATCCCTAGTTCCTAGCAATCACAATGGTTCCCTGGTTTCCCTCATAAACAACAGCTTTCATATGTATACCGTGTCCATCAGTTTTAAATGATGTTGACAAAATGCCCCCCATCTTCAAGAACCACCTTATTTGGTATAGAGGATACATTCCAATTACCTAGTACATATTAAGCAATATACTCATAATCTTATCTCCATCACTTCTAGCAGTTGTTCTGGATTTACACTCATGTATGGTCATAGCTAGAGCTGTATATTCGGCTTCACAAGTTGATAGTGCCACTGCGGGCTGCTTCTTTGTTTTCCACGAAACCAGTGAGCTGTCTGTATTCAAACTCACACAATATCCTGTACCTTTAAGATAACAAAAAAAAACATGTTTGGCTGTAATCCAAATGCTGTGGGGTCAACAAAATGCTGTGACAATCTACTCACTACAAACCATTGGTCAGGGCGGGTACATATTGTTAAATAAATGTGGCTACCCACAGATTCTCTGTATATTTTTTACATTTGTCAGTTTCTGAGCATCCTCCTGATAGTCTAGTCTTTGAGCACATGGTGATTCCCTTGATACATTCTTACATGTCTAATAATGCTGTCAAACGATTAAAATATTTAACTCGATTAATCGCATGATTGTCCATAGTTAACTCGCGATTAATCGCAAATTAATCGCATTTAAATTTTTTATTTCTTTTTTACCTTAAACAGATCTTTTTCAAGTTCCAAGTTTTAATACTCTTATCAACATGCGAGTCAACAAATGCTTGCTTTGTGCAGCCATTTAACACAAAAGGATGACCCTCATGCATTGCAAATTTGCATCAAATTCAAAACAGAGTGATGCACAAAATAACTTAAGAAAATAATAATTTAAAACAATGAATAAAGTGTGCATGAAATAATAGGGGAAAGAAAACGTTAGGAACTTGTTACATTCACACACACAAGGGCTGATTAATCACACACCCCCCTCTCTCCCTCACACACACTCCCAGATCTTTTTCTCTTTTGCCCCTTCCTCATCTCTCTCACCCCCCTCTCTCTATATATCTCACACACACACACACACACACACACACACACACACACACACACACACACACACACACACACACACACACACACACACACACACACACACACTTCAGAAACAAACATAGTATCAATGAGAGCATCAATAATACACCTGAGTGAAGTCTAGTAAAAAAAAAAAAAAAAAAATTTTTTTTTTTTTTTTTTTTTTTAGTTAATCTTGAGTTAAAAAAATTAGTGGCATTAATAGAATCGGGAGTTAACGCGATATTAACGCGATATATTTGACAGCCTTACGTTTCAGGGTCTTTCCCACATAGTTACATCATTGAGAACATGGTAAGTCATCCACCTTTGTATTTAAACATGGTAAATCATCCACCTCTGTACTTAAACATGGAATTAAACATAGGATCCATTTTAATATTTAGACATGGACTCTAATCAGGTATCTACTCCTCCCGTATTTAAACCTAGAGTATCATCCTCCTGCCTTTAAGCAGTGTAACCACCCTCCTTCAGTATTTAAACATGGAGTACCCTCCTTCAGCATTTAAGCAATTAGTCACCCTCCTTCAGTGTTTAAACATGGAGTACCCTCCTTCAGCATTTAAGCAATTTGCTACGAACCATACTTTGTATTTGTCGTGGCCTTCAATACCCTCCTGGATTGAATACACCCATTTCCCTCCCACTGTCTGTCTGCCCTCTGGTAACTTGGTTGAATACACCCATTTCCCTCCCACTGTCTGTCTGCCCTCTTCGGGGGACAATGTGACCTCTTTAAAGGTCAGGGTTACCCCACTGACTACCCTGTAGCAGTAAACAACGGGGGTAGGTGTACTGTCCTCCTCGTCACTCCCTTTCTGGGCATAGTCTGTCAGATACTTTGGGGGTTTGTGTTCCCTTGAGGGATACCTCCCACTGCTTGGGGCACTTGACGTCACCCTCGGGTGCTCCTCGTCATCGCCCTCTGTCTGCCTGCACGACCGTACTAAGTACACTGGGCTGATGTGTCTCTGTTTCTACACACCTTACTCTGGAGTCCAGCTCTGGCTCCTCTGTCTGTGTCTCGCTCTCACATGTTGCCTTTGTGACAAACTTGATTAGTATGTGTTTCTGCACTCTCCCTTTACCGGGATGATAAACTATGAGAGCGGGGCTTCCCTTGTCGTGTCCTACGAAAAGTCCTTTTACACATCTGGACTCGGGCTTTCCCCTGTCCTGCAGGTACGCATAACACACTGATCCAAATCGGTGCATTCTGGCTAGATTACACTTCTTTCCTGTCAACGCTGTATACGGGGTGGTGCCAGAGTGCTTATTAAAGCACCTGTTTCTGGTGTAAGCGGCTTCTTGCACCGCATAATTCCATAGGCTCTTAGGTAAGTTACTATCTACTAGCTTACACCTAGCCATTTCGAAAAGGGTGCACCATTCCCTCTCTGCCACCCCATTCTGGTGTGGGGGATATGGACGTGACGTCTTGTGTCTTATCTTGTACCTTCTCAACAGTGATTGGAACTCTCTGTTTGTGAACTCGGTTTTGTTGTCGGACCTCAAGCATCCTACGTTACCATAAGGGGCTACGTCTGTCAGGAATTTCTCCGTGGCCTGGAGTGTGTCACTCTTTGCTTTGAGAAAGTAAACAAACACTGCCCCTGTGCACACATCTGTAAAAGACTGTACATATCTAAAGCCTCCTATGGACTCGTTGCTTACTGGGCCGGCTAGGTCTGTGTCAACTAATGCAAGTGGTACCCTTACTTTTTCTGTGGAATTTCTGTATCTCGGTTGAGTAAACTTCCCCGTTTTGCACACTACACAATTTTTGTCAGGTCTACGCTTTTCACCTTCAATGTGCATGCCTTCTGTCACTGCTTGCAGTTTCATTAAATCCTCGTAATTACAATGACCCATAATCTTGTGCCATGTCTGAATATGGTGACTGGCCGTCATGCTACACATATCATTATTATCATTACACTTGTCGTTGTCATTACACTCCGTTTGCAGATAATATATTCTCTGGTACATCTTTATGTCAAACCGTGTACCGTCAGGTTCTACAAGAACATTTTACCTTTATCGAAGAATACCTTGGCACCGCTTGCAGTAGCAGCTATTACAGAGAATAGTCCTTGTGGGAGCTTTCTTTAGCGTCACCGTATGCCGGCGCCCCCTACTGTCCGTGAGGCATACCTGTGCGTCTCCTCTCTCTTGCGCCAATCCGTAGGTGCGTCTCCCGTCTGCCAGCTCCATGCTGTGCCTCTCCGGGTGGAAAGTGTCGTCAAAGTTCTTGAACCGACTCCTGTCGTTGATGACATGGGACGACGCACCTGTGTCCACGATCAGCCCCCTCCTCTGGGCCCGCTGCAGCTGGCCCGGTCCGGTGATGCACGCCGTCCGCGGCCCGAAAGCGCAGTCTTCTTGTCCCGTTATTCTCCGGGCATCGTCTCGATCCGTCTCACGTCGCCGCCATCGTGTCCGCTGTCGTCACCCTGTCCACAGCCGTCATCTTGTCCGTAGCCGCCATCTTGTCCATGCGCGTATCGCGCGCGCTGGTTGTGTTTCTTCATGCACGCTCTGTCTGTGTGCCCCGTGGATTTGCAGAAGTTACACCAGACAGTCTTTGTGCAGTCGCTTCTCCGATGGCCTTTCTCTCCGCATCGCCAACACGCCAGTTCCGTCGTGGTCCTGGTCCTCTCCCTTGGCGTCGCTCGGGCCTTTAGCACCCTCTATCCCGCCTCTGCGGCGGCTGGGTGGATATCTTCTGAGGCCTCGAAGTTTCTTAGCTTGGCCTTGAACTGTCCCAGCGTCATGTCTGCTGAACTGTGTGTTACCAGGAGTGTGAACGGTTTGTACTGCTCCGGTAGTCCTCTCATCATCATCGCCATCATTAGCCCATCGCTTGGTGCTTCTCCGGCACTCCTCAATGGCGTCATGATCTGCTCCGCTCTGTTGACGTATTCGGTCACAGTCTCGGTGTGCCCCTTCCTCAGGGCCGTTAGTGCTATGTAGAGGGCCACGACTCTGGGTCTTCCTCGCCCGATGTAATGCTCTCTCAACACCTCCAGGCTTTCTCTGCCTTTGTCTTTTGTGTCGCGGAATATCAGCCCCAAGCTGGTGTCGTCGAGCAGCGGCGCTAACTCACAGTACGCGTCTGCGTTACGCTGGTCGTCCAGGGCTTGCTCTTCCGCCGTCAGGTCTCCCGTGGGGGCTGCCAGGATCGTCTCCTTCAGTCCCGCACCGTGCATGCAGCATAGCATGCGCTCTTCCCAGAGCTCATAGTCCTCTGCTTTTCCATTGAATGAGGGCCATTTGCCCCTTCCCTTGTTTTCCATCCTCTTCGTTGGTGGTAGGTGTAGCTTTAGCTCTTGTTGGCCTAGCGTCTAGCCACGCGGTGCTCCCGGCGCTAACCTGGCCTATACTTCAGCTAAGCTTGCTACCCTTATTATTTCGCCCCGGCGTTATCTGGGCCCATAACCTGTTGACAGAATCCGGCTATAGGGCGACAATAATGTGGTCAAGAGGCATGGTTTCCATCTTTGGTGTGGTTTATTTATTCACATGGCAGAGCAGCAGTTCTATAGTTCTCCTCTCACTGAGAGGCTTGGGGAAAGAGAAAGAATGGGAGGAGACATCTCTATTTATACTCGCCACCTGGTGGTGTTCCTGAGTGGCTCCGCCTAGAGCGCCCTCTAGTGGAAACAGTTATATATGCAGTTAGACAGTTACTAGTGGAAACAGTTATATATGCAGTTAGACAGTTACTAACAATCCTACACCGAACCTCTGACTTCAACAAGGGGGGAAAAGGTCATAAAAAAAAAAGAAAAAAAGAAAAGTGAGATGAGTGAGCGAGTGAGTGAGTGAGCGAGTGAGTGAGTGAGTGCATGTTTGGGTATGTCTCTGTGTATGCGGTTCAAATTGACATCAACATAACTATGTTGGGGTACTGACTTAACATGTGTACTCGATTTATCTTTCTTTCACATATTAAATAAGGCAAGGCCATGGAGTTTCTGGTTGAAAAACTGCTTTCTTCTTTCAGCAACAATTTTAAATGGGTCAATTTGATCCGCACACCACATACAGGTTAACGGGGTGGACAGAGACTGAACAATACATAATATGAAAGTGTAACTATTTGATATGCTATATGTTCTCTTTTCCCGTATAGGTCCAGCATTTTTCATCGCAGCCTATAGTGCTCCATCTATATACCACCGTGGGGGGAGGTGGGTCGTTGGGTGCAGGTGGGGACGTCAGCCAGGGAATTATCAACTATAATAATGGCTAAAACCAGCACGCCTACATTTTTCATTTAAATGCCCGTGCACGATTCTGTCTCACCGACCTCGTCACAGTTGTCTCCATATTTATACGGCACCCTGGAGCCGAGACGCACAAGCGTGGATGCTGTGTATCCAGTGACAGCAGCGCGCAGCTTGCGACCCGAGGAGCGAACAACCTGCACAGCCGCCGCTGCAGAACAGAGACGGAGTTTTATTCCAACTTTACAGCAGCACTACTCCTGGACCTATATCCTCAGGTGTAAGTTGTCTTTTATTCATATCTACCTTTTATGCAGAGAAGCCTTTTTGAGGAGGAAAAATATGCTGCGCATGTCGTCGTGTTTTACACCGGCGGGTAGGGATTAGTAAGTGCTGCCTCCAGGTACGTCTAAGTTTTTTCTTTCTTTCTTTTTTTCAATAGCACAGGTTGTTGTTGTTGTTGTTGTTGTTGTTGATAAAATGCTGATGTGGGGGTGCTGTTCGTGTGCAAAGCCGTGGCCGTTATTATTATTGACCACGTATTAACATAACTAAAGCAGAGATGAATTGCAGGTCGTTTTGTTAACCACATTTTAATTAAACGTGTTGCTGATCTGGCATTAGAGACAGACAGGCAGTCAGAACACATAGTGCATGTTGTCTTTTCTTTCCTATCTCAACGGCTGCTTTATAGGCTTACTCATTGTGCTAAAAAAAAACATATTAAGAAGTCCTTCATCCCACATGCCATTGCTGATTGCTCTGATGAATTCTTAGATTCGAATAGTAAAGTAACCATGGTACTGGTTGGTACACCTGAAGCTCTGTCCCTGTTGTTGTTGTTTCTCTTTTTGTATATGTATATTGGGCTGTTTTGGGTCAATGTTTGTTGTGCCTGTGTGGTGTTTGTATTGTGTTGATTGATTGCATCCATGGTGATGCCAAAGACAAATTTCCATGAAAGTGGACAAATAAAAAATATATAATATCTATCATGTTAAGAGCCAGTAGGTTCGAACTTTGGTCATTTCGATGAAACGAAAATATAGAGATATAGGTGCGTTCTGAGTGAAAATAAACAGTAGGACATCACCGTATACCTGTAGCCTGTTTAGTGATTGTTCGTGGGAATCGGATCGTTTGCTAGTTATTTTAGTAGGTGTAGGTGGCCTACTGTAGGCTATACTGGGGGATTTAGAGGATTGCAAACATTATTTCACATAATATGCGTTGCTTCATAACTGCTCTTCTCTCTGCAGAGAGCCTCCATTAGCCACACGGGGATGCTATGCGTGGGTGAGATACGCAGCCTGGAGATATCTTTTTTTTTCCACGAGGGGAACCAAATATGGCAAAGCGTAGGTAAAAATAAACAAATAGATTCAACTGGTTTGGCTTTAGGACATAATATAGGTTAATTTAAAAGTTGTCCACCTCTTCGATCAAAGCAGCATAATCGATTTAAGAGTTACCTGCACATCAATCTCGAGTTTGTGACGCGTTCCATCGCAAATACATTTGTAATATAGAAATATAAATTGTAAGCAGCTAGATTATGTTTAATAAAGTGTGTTTGTTGCTAAGGTATCAGCCGTAAATTGCCGAATTAATTCCGCAGCTAAAACGCAGTTTGGATGAAGCAGGCTGCAGGTGCTGAACGGCTCCAGGTGACGCAGGGGTCCCGTCCTGGCGCCGACTGACTGACAGCAGGCTGTTGACACTATCTATGGTTGAAACGGTGCTGTTGACATAGGCTACTGTGCAGCCAAGGCAATACCTCCCACACACCTACGGTAGCTGACACGTCTCAAAAGAATAATTTAGCTACTTGATAATGCCTTCGTGTCAAAATAATCATCTTATTTTGGTTCTTGAACGTCTTTGTCAGAGCCATGGGCCTTATTAAGTTAATTTGAGTCTTTGAGTCTGTCACACTGAAGCAGACTGGGAACTGTTGATTCATATGACTTGTTGACTGGAGGGCCTTCTGTGGTCTTTTTTTCTTTGACCTAAAGTAGTTTTTCTTGATTGTGCAAAGTCCACACAGCAGCTAGATTCCATCCAAATCAACAGAACAGACAGAGGGTTGCAGAGATACAATCTGCTCCACTTTATCTGAGGACCCTCTGTGCACTGGCTTTACCTCATAATGAAATTAATCATCTCAATACTATTATTTGCTCAAATAATTGAAGCCAATTTAATTTGGCTTAAAGCTGCAGTTGGCTGCCTCAGACACACTCCTATCCGAGCTCCAGGAGGGTCATCAAAGAGAAGCCACCTATTCTCGGTCCTCGCTCCACCATGGTGGAATGAACTTCCCACCACAGTCAGAACAGCCAAATCCTGACCAATCTTTCGCCCCTTTTACTAAAAACACACTTCTTCGATCAATATCTGAAATGGAAAAAAGAAAAGAAAACCCCTAACCTTCTTACTGTCCTATACTACAGTACTACTCCTACTACTATACTAATATGTCTTATATCTATGCACTCAATACTGCAGCACCAAAGTTTCAGCACTGTTTGATCCATTGTTACTCATCTGAAAGAGTTGTACCCTTCCTGCTGACTTGTTGTCGTACATAAATTGTAAGTCGCTTTGGATACAAGCGTCAGCTAAATTACAAAATGTAAATGAGCAAGAGTGAGTTTACCTGCCCAGCAGAAATAGAGCAAGTGCTGCATCACTTTTCAAGACCACCATCAACTAAGGCCACCAATTGACCTGTCTCAAACCCTGCCCCTTTTCTTGATCCTCCAATCACAACTGTCGCTTACCTCGGACAAACCAAGTTTGTCCGAGGTAAGCGACAGTTGTGATTGGAGGATCAAGAAAAGAGGGCAGGGTTTGAGACAGGTCTATTGCGTTCCTCGTCAAAAGGTGTACACTCTGGGAGTCTGGAACACCTTTGTTGCTGCATGGGCTTGAGAAGTGGACTTGAAGGGTGGGGGTTAGAGAGAGAGAGAGAGAGAGAGAGAGAGAGCTCTCTTGTAGACAGAGGGGGTTAGAAAGAGGGAGAAGGGGGTCCACCTCTCTCGTGGACAGAGGAGGGTGGGGTTTAGAAAGAGAGAGAGAGAGAGAGAGAAGGGGATCCAGCTCTCTTGTGGACAGAGGAGGGTGGGGTTTAGAAAGAGAGAGAGAGAGAGAGAGAGAGGGGGGGATCCAGCTCTCTTGTGGACAGAGAAGGGTGGGGGTTAGAAAGAGAGAGAGAGAGAGAGAGAGAGAGAGGGGGGGATCCAGCTCTCTTGTGGACAGAGAAGGATGGGGGTTAGAGAGAGAGAGAGAGAGAGAGAGAGAGAGAGGGAGAGAGAGAGAGAGAGAGAGAGAGAGAGAGAGAGGGGGATCCAGCTCTCTTGTGGACAGAGAAGGGTGGGGGTTAGGGGGTGATTTGGGGACACTGGCTCTCTACAGTAGCTGTGCGATTCAAGCTATTGTTTGGACAAACAAAGGTATTCCTCCACATTATGATATGCATCAAGGCACAGTGTTGACCTGTAATCTATTATCATCACACTGGATATTGTAGCACACAGAGATGCCCATGGTGTCATTAGTTTGATGTGTGTGACACTATTCCTCATATTATGTTGGGGCTTAATGACCTGTGTAATATCACCCCTTGTGAACGCATTGCAAACACTTCAGTGACTCACACCTTCTTCGGCTGATTTAATGTTTAAATCATTGGCTGATTGACTGTTTAATTTGCACATTGTAAACATATTATCACACGTCAAGGCTATTTCCTGTCCAACTAATAGAAATGTCTCTATCCCCCCCCTCAGATCAGAGACCTGGGGACACACATACTCTCACACACACACACACACACACACACACACACACACACACACACACACACACACACACACACACACACACACACACACACACACACACACACACACACACACACATACTCTCCACACACACACACACACACACACACACACACACACACACACACGCACACACACACACACACACACACACGTCCACATCCCCGGCACACATACTCCCAGGCGCCATGCAGGAGTCGGAGCCTACAGTGTGCCAGCTGCAGCCCAACATCATCTCTGTGCGTCTGTTCAAGAGGAGGGTGGGTGGCCTGGGCTTCCTGGTGAAGCAGAGGGTGTCCAAGCCGCCCGTCATCGTGTCTGACCTGATCCGCGGCGGCGCGGCCGAGGAGTGCGGCCTGGTGCAGGTCGGCGACATCGTGTTGGCCGTCAACAACAAGCCCCTGGTGGACCTCTCGTACGAGCGGGCGCTGGAGACCCTGAAGAACGTGTCGCCCGAGAGCCACGCCGTGCTCATCCTCCGCGGACCCGAGGGCTTCACCACCCACCTGGAGACCACCCTGTCCGGGGACGGCCGCCAGCGCACCGTTCGGGTCACGCGGCCCGCCTTCCCGGCTTCCAAGACCTACGAGCGCTGCTGCCCGCTCAGCCCGGGTCAGAAACAGAGCAACAAGGAGCCCCAGCTCAGAGCCATCGAGAACCTGTCCTCCCCGTCCCTCACCCCCTCCAGGCTCCAGAGGGGAGGGATGCAGGCGCTGATCTCTGCCCAGGACCTGCTGAGGGACGGGGGCCGCGGAGCGCTGCTCCTCAACGGGGCGGAGGAGAACAACGAGCTGCTGAAGGAGATCGAGCCGGTGCTGAGGCTAATCAGGAGCAGCAGGAGGGAGATGAACGGAGAGGGCCAGAGGCCCGTGGAGAAGAGGGACGCCGAGGTCCAGGTGGAGAGGTAATGCTCAAGATTCAAGAGATTTATTTGAGACGTGTGGTGAAGAAATGAAGGTGGCCATGCTTCATGCAGATTGTGCAAAAATACAAATAATAAAAATAAAATAATAAAATAGACATGATAAAAAGTAATAAGAATAAATATCCATCCATCCAATATCCAGCAACCATCTCACACAGCACTGCATTAGCATTAGCCATCAGGGAGAGAGAAAATACTAACTTGTATGTGTTTTATTGTGCATTTAAGACTTGTCATCAAAGCTTACGTCAAGATTTGTTAAGTTTTCTGACTGCACTTCTCACTGGCAGATACTTTAGCTTGTTTCAACTGCCTTGATAATATGACTTGTTTCAAGAAATAATCCTTCAACTATAATCAGCACAATTTCTTGAAACAAACCACATTGTTATCTTGAGTCCATGCAGTAAGAAAAAGTATGTAACATGTCTTGATAAGTGTCGATGAGTCTTACCACAAAATATAATCCGTTGCTAAGCTTGTCTTTTTTTGCAGTGAGCTGACAAGCAATGCAAAGTAATAATTTTTTAGGGAGTTAGGTCCTTCAAATTCTTTCAATAAGAAAAATTAATCCTTTGGTTTATCTTGGTGCTGTCATTGAGTCGTCTTATGTGTATGCTGGGTTTAACCATTATGGTGAAAATCAAAGCAGTATTCAAGTAGTTGCTTCTACATGGTTCCCATGGATTGAAAGTGTCAGTGTCAACCAATGACTTGTTGTGTCGGAAAAGGTCCACAGTACACAATCAGACTGAAGCTACTAACCCTACTACCCTCAGTACCTACACATTCAGACAGAAGCTACTAACCCTACTACCCTCAGTACCTACACAATCAGACAGAAGCTACTAACCCTACTACCCTCAGTACCTACACATTCAGACAGAAGCTACTAACCCTACTACCCTCAGTACCTACACAATCAGACAGAAGCTACTAACCCTACTACCCTCAGTACCTACACAATCAGACAGAAGCTACTAACCCTACTACCCTCAGTACCTACACATTCAGACAGAAGCTACTAACCCTACTACCCTCAGTACCTACACATTCAGACAGAAGCTACTAACCCTACTACCCTCAGTACCTACACATTCAGACAGAAGCTACTAACCCTACTACCCTCAGTACCTACACATTCAGACAGAAGCTACTAACCCTACTACCCTCAGTACCTACACAATCAGACAGAAGCTACTAACCCTACTACCCTCAGTACCTACACAATCACACAGAAGCTACTAACCCTACTACCCTCAGTACCTACACAATCACACAGAAGCTACTAACCCTACTAACCTCAGTACTAGGGCTGCCCGATTTTGGGAAATAATCTAATTGCGATTTTTCTGACAGATATTGCGATTGCGATAAAATTTGCGATTATAATAAAAAAAATTAAGCAGCCCCACAGAGGTTTATTGTAAAATGCGGCTTGAAAATGTCTCTTTTTACCTGGGAATCGATACCGGTACCCAACGGTACCTTTTTTTCTGTACTTTACTCTCCCTCTCTGAAGTCTAAACTTCACAACACAAAATCTAAAACCCCTTACCTCCCTCTCCCAAAACGATCTTGTATCTCAATGGGACTTCCTGGTTAAATACATTTATATAAAAAAAATTAAAAAAAAATTGCGATTTTCTTTTGTTTTGCGATTTGCTAATTGCATCATCCCAAATCGCGATTTCGATTTAAAATCGATTAATCGTTCAGCCCTACTCAGTACCTACACAATCAGACAGAAGCTACTAACCCTACTACCCTCTACACAATCAGACAGAAGCTACTAACCCTACTACCCTCAGTACACACACAATCAGACAGAAGCTACTAACCCTACTACCCTCAGTACCTACACATTCAGACAGAAGCTACTAACCCTACTACCCTCAGTACACACACAATCAGACAGAAGCTACTAACCCTACTACCCTCAGTACCCACACAATCAGACTGAAGCTACTAACCCTACTACCCTCAGTACCTACACAATCAGACATACACAATCAGACAGAAGCTACTAGCCCTACTACCCTCAGTACCTACACAATCAGACAGAAGCTACTATCCCTACTACCCTCAGTACCTACACAATCAGACAGAAGCTACTAACCCTACTACACTCAGTAGCCTACCTACACAGACAGACAGAAGCTACTAACCCTACTACCCTCAGTACCTACACAATCAGACAGAAGCTACTAACCCTACTACCCTCAGCACCTACACAATCAGACAGAAGCTACTAACCCTACTACCCTCAGTAGCCTACCTACACAGACAGACAGAAGCTACTAACCCTACTACCCTCAGTACCTACACAATCAGACAGAAGCTACTACCCCTACTACCCTCAGTACCTACACAATCAGACAGAAGCTACTAACCCTACTACCCTCAGTAGCCTACCTACACAGACAGACAGAAGCTACTAACCCTACTACCCTCAGTACCTACACAATCAGACAGAAGTTTCAAGTTTCTTTAATAGTTGTCATACAGAAGTACAGAATACTTTTATACAAAATGCTTCTTACTGTTGCGCTCCAGAGACTGTGCAAGACAAGATAAGTATGAAATAAAATAACATAGTAAAATTAGAAGTAAAAAAAAAATGAGGTCACAGTGTTCAGTTTAGACATATGTACAATGTTCGATGCAGAATAGACGTAGTTACCATACAATATACAATACTGTGCAGTGTACTAATATACAATACTATATAGTGCAAGGCAGAAATGGAGAAATGGGACGAAGTGCAATTTAGGTACAATTCACAGTAGGTGTACGAGTTGTAGTGCAAATCCTTTATCAATAAATATAAAGTGTAAGTGTGTTTGTGTGATCTAAAGTGTGGAGAGTGGGTGCTGCAGTGTGTTGTTTGTTTGAGTGAGTGTGTGCGTGTGGGTGTGTGTGCTGTGTGCATTTGATGGTTGTTGCATAGTGATTATTGTTCGTTTAGCAGCCTGATGGCCTGGGGATAGAAGCTACTAACCCTACTACCCTCAGTACCTACACAATCAGACAGAAGCTACTAACCCTACTACCCTCAGTACCTACACAATCAGACAGAAGCTACTAACCCTACTACCCTCAGTAGCCTACCTACACAGACAGACAGAAGCTACTAACCCTACTACCCTCAGTACCTACACAATCAGACAGAAGCTACTAACCCTACTACCCTCAGTACCTACACAATCAGACAGAAGCTACTAACACTACTACCCTCAGTACCTACACAATCAGACAGAAGCTACTAACCCTACTACCCTCAGTACCTACACAATCAGACAGAAGCTACTAACACTACTACCCTCAGTACCTACACAATCAGACAGAAGCTACTAACCCTACTACCCTCAGTACCCACACAATCAGACAGAAGCTACTAACCCTACTACCCTCAGTAGCCCACACTCTATGCCAGAGGTCAGCAATAGGCGGCCCGCGGGCCGACATTGGCCCGCCAGCAATCATTTCTGGCCCGTCAGATTATTTTGAGAATATGATATTTATTTTACGCGCGAGAAATATTCACTCGGGACGCCAGAGTGTCTTTGTGAAGCTGTATCTATCTACCGCGTGTATATTTCCCTAACGCACTTTCACTTCCGCGTTCGAGATGCGAGCGAGTAACAAAATGTGTTAAAAAAAAAAAAACGTCTTTGGATAGCTTCTTTGCAACGGGGAAATACCAACTGATGAGCCAGAAGAGGAGCCTACGTACGACCTCCAAGACACATAGCGCTTCTTTTACTAAACAGGAGTCATACTTAAAATACGGGTTTATCGCAACTAGGGCTGACCTTCAAAGCTTTTTTTGGCAATCGAAGCTTCGGGGCCGAGCTTCGATTTTAATTCGAAGCTTTGAATTTTTATTTTCTTTTTATATAATTTTTTCTTTTTCTTTTTTTATCTTTTTTTTATTATTGCAAAACAAAAATGATTAAAAGTCAGTACTCAACACACAATGCATAATGAAACTTTCAGTAAAGGTGGTTAAAATATATGCAAGTACAGAAACAAGATAAAACAAAATTAGTCTATAATAACATTTTAACCGTATACAGTGTATATCCAGCGAAATTACAATTATATAAATGTTAGTATATAATATACCCCTAATACCTATTTTCTAAAACCCTACACACATATGCTCCAGCTCGAACCCCCCCCCTCCCGGACCCCCTCTTGGATAGTACCTCCATTATCCCTCACTCCTAACCAGACACTACCATTATAAGCTAGCTTTTATTCTCTCCACCACTTCTAACCACATTGACATTTTGGATTCATTGAGACCCAGAATTCTTGCTGTAGATATTTCTTGATATATCACATCGAGATATGTAAGAAACCACACTTTTCGGCAAATTTTTTCCGGTTGAAACCAACGTGATGCGATCAGTTTTTTAGCTACTGTGATACCCGATAAAACCAATCTCTTTAGTTGTGGATTCACTGCAAACTCAAAAACATCATTCAATAGTAATACCGAGGGGTGTACAGGTATATTCCAAGATACGAGTATTGATAATTGTTGGGACACATCTTTCCAGAATGCCTTAACTGGTGGGCAGTCCCAATACATGTGCATAAATGTTCCTTCGTCCCCATTTGTACATTGGGAGCATTTGGAGTCTTGTTTAAGCCCCATTTTGCACAGCCTTATAGGAGTCAAGTATGTCCTGTGAATATAGTTCAGATTGATTTGTTGATGATCCGGGTTCCTTGATGTAAGTCGGACATTTGCCCAGGCTCCTTGCCAATCAAAGTCATTTTCCAGGTCTGGTATATCCCTCCTCCAGACAGTGTCTAGTTGAAGGGTTTCATACGAGGACGTTAGTAATTGATAATAAAAACCTGATACAAAACCTCCCAATGTTTCTCTTTCATAGAAAAATTTGTGGTATCTGTGGTGTTCAATTGGTATGAGTAATGGAACACCGTGAGACCTCAGACAAAGTCGTAACTGTATGTAAAAAAGCCATGTGGACTCGGTGAGGTTAAACTTTGTGCATATTTCGACATAACTACAGAGGCCCTTGTTATTAAAAATATCCCCTAATGAGTGTATGCCTTGCTCTTCCCATATAGGGAATCTTATAGGGCGTTTTCGCATTAAGAGTGCATTGTTATTGAATATGGGAGTGTGATTATGCCATTCTTGAGGGTTAGGATATTTCTTTTGTGTTTCCCGCCATGTTCTGATTGCATGGGTAATTATTGGGCCAAATTCTCGCTCACAATGCTTGATTGAAAGTTTAGTGTGTGCTATGTCTTTTAGTCTCTGTGGGGCTACTATGTTTTCTTCTAAATCTCTCCAAGATACCAAAGCCTGGGGGTCAAACCATATCTTCAGTGGTCTTAATGTGAAGGCCTTAAAATATTGTAAAAAATCTGGAACTGCCATGCCACCGTCTGCTTTATTTCTCTGTGCGGTGGATCTTTTTATGCGAGGTGGTTTGTTATTCCAAATAAATTTGTATGTGGAGGTTTGTAATCTTTTCCAGTAGCCCTCTGGAGGAGGTAACGGAAGCATTGAGCTGAAGAAATTGATTCTTGGTAATACATCCATCTTAACTATTGATACCCTTGCCTGTACTGAGTTTTTAAGTTTTGCCCACCTGTCCAGGTCGTCTTTGATTTTGTTCTGTATTTTTGTGTAATTGTGCTTCACCGTTTGTCTTATGGTGGGAAATATTTCCACTCCCAAGCATCTAAAATGTTTGACCATGGGTATCGCACCTGGGAGGGTTGTGTCTTTTTTTGCACTGATGTTAAGAGGAAGAAAAGCCGACTTAGGCCAATTTATTTTAAATCCCGATAAATCACCAAAGTTCTCTATCAACTTGAGTATATGCGGCAATGTGTTGTTGGGGTTTTGCATGAACAATATTACGTCGTCCGCATATAAACAAATTTTATGTTGTGTGCCCTTGATTACTATTGGTTCTATGTGTTGGGATTGTCTTATAAATTGTGCTAAAGGTTCTAATGATAGATCGAATAGTCCGGGACTAAGAGGGCAACCCTGTCTGGCTGAGCGTGATACCGGAAAGATATCGGAGATGAATGTGCCTGTTGTAATCCTGGCCGATGGGTCCTTGTATAGTACTTTAATCATATCAATGAATCCTTTTCCTAACCCCATCCTTTCTAATACTGCCCATAGAAACGACCATTCCAACCTGTCAAATGCTTTCATAGCATCCAGGGATAGCATCGCCTTAGGTGTGGTGTCCTCTTTGTCTGCGTCTAGTACGTGCAGTATTCGCCTTATGTTATCATTGATCAGGCGACCTTTTATGAAGCCTGTTTGGTCCGGGTGAACTAAAGACGTCATATGCTTTTGCAATCTGATGGCTAATATCTTAGAGTACAGTTTGAGTTCCGAGGAGGCTTAAAGGTCGGTAACTACCGCACTCAGTGGGGTCTTTGTCTTTTTTGTGAAGAACTGAAATGAGTGCGATATTTTGGTGTTTATGGAAGCTTCCCTCTTTGACTGAGTATAAGATCATATTTAGTAATAGGGGTCCAAATATGTCCCAGCAGGAAATGTACATTTCTGATGGGATACCGTCAATTCCGGGAGCCTTGCCGTTTTTCATTCCGGATATGGCCTTCTTGAGTTCTTCTAATGTGATCGGTGCTTCTAACTGTTTAGCGTCGTCCTCCGAAAGTTTAGGGAGAGTAATTTGATTAAGATATGTGTCTAATTTGTCTTGATCAAAGGTTGTCTCTGAATTATACAAATCGGAGTAGAATTCTTTGAATGTATCGTTTATTATTTCGGGTTCTGTTACTAGAGCTTGTTGTTTCCTAATGGCAGTTATATCTGCAAATTTTGCATTAACTCTTAGTCGCATGGCTAATAGGTGACTAGGTTTAGATCCTTGGAAGTACTGCTGTTGTCTTGTGCTGCGTATTTGCAGTTCCGATTTTTGTCTGTATATTGCTTTGATCTCTGTCTTTAGAATGTTAACTTGGTTTTCTAGTCTAGTAGAGTTGTTGTATTTTAAAGAATTAAAAAGAGTTGAGTAAAGCGTTTCCATTTCAGACAGTTTTGTGCTTTGATTTTTGCGCAATATGGAGGAAAATCTATCCGTGAAATCCTTGATCATACTCTTTACCGACATCCATAATATTCTGGGATCTTGCACCGAGTTTGCATTATCCCGTAGGAATATTGTGAGAGCTTCTTTAATTTGTGTAATGAATTCCTTGTTGTTAAGCAGCATAGAATTAAAACGCCATCTTGGGGCCCGGGAAGATAGTGTACCAAATGTTGCTTTCAGGATTAAGTAGCAGTGATCTGATAACGCATTGGGTGTCATTTCCACTTCATATTTATCAAATATTCTCAGGGATGCAAAGACGTAATCAATTCTGGATAGTGTGTTGTGTCTCGCCGAACGACAGGAGTACTTGCGGGTCATGGGATTAAGTGAACGCCATAAATCAATTACCCCTGTTGATTTTGACCAATCTTTTAATGCTTTAGAATGAATTTTTTTGTTCGCTGGAAAAGGTAAGGTAAGTTTTGTCCATCCTTGGGTTCCAAATGGCATTAAAATCCGCACCTATTATATATGAGTACTCGGGATGGTTTAACATTTCTCCGGTTAGTGAAGTAAAGAAACCCACTTCGTACAAATTTGGGGCATATACCGCTGCCAACGCAATTTTCCTGTTATTGTGTATAATCCTAGCTATAGTTATGCGCCCCTCAGCATCCGACCATACCCCTTTCAATTCGATATTTAATTTGAGTCTGACGACTATGGCTACCCCTCTAGTTCTCGTAACAAAAGATGAGTGACTAATATTATGGTATATGTTATCCGCTAACGTATTTATGTCTTCCTCTAAAATGTGCGTTTCGCTTAATAGAGCCACGTCCACATGTTCTTTTTTCATCAGTGTGAGCACGCTTTTGCGTTTGTGTTGTTTGTTTATCCCACCGGTGTTCCATACCATTATATTCAAACTAGCCATAATCTATGCATGTTTTTGTGTAGTTTTTGGTAATGCTTCTGGAGTGCGAAGCTACAATAGATGTACATCCAATTAGTGAGGTCCCGTTGAGAGCTGAGCTTAAAAACATATATATATACAAATAAAAATCCCCTATTTTCCCCTCACCCAGAAAGTCGTACAGGCCTGTGTTCCAAAAACACATCCTCCGCGATTGACTTTCTCCCATAGTCCGCCGGATTGCCCAAAATGAGCATTGTAATCTTAATCTTCCTATGCTAATTGCCATAGGATCTAACATTTCCATTCTATTGCAATAGAATGTCGCTTTTGGTCTTGCACCTTCCCTTACTGTAATGAAGTATTGTGATAAATGACAAAAAATAAAAAATAAAAAAAGAGAACAAACTTTCATCGACATATTCATTTGAACCCTCCACTAACGTGTGGGAAAAAAGGAAAAAAGGAAAAGATTGTAGAGCAATATTGACACCTTAATGTGAAGAACAGTGGAAAAGAACAATGTAAGGTAAAATATATATAAAAAATAGAGTAATGAGAAGAAAAAATTAAATAAAATAAAAATTAAAGGAAGGATATAGATAAGGAATGAGAGATAGAATAATTATCAACGTGGAGAAGCCACTAGAACCGAATTAACAGATTAGATAAGATAGATAAGCAGAGCCTTTTAGAGCTTCAATGTGCCAGTCACCATCAATGGAGTGATTACTTAAATTGTTAGAATAACCTTGTAGTGTTCATACGTTTAGGTGTGGTTAATTTTTAAAGTATTATTAAGGACAGATTGAACTTCATTCATTTGATTATCTCTATGTGTATACACACCGGATGTTTATTGTTAGAGTTGTAGGCCTTCGTTGTCATGGTGCCTTATATTCTAGAAGGTTGTAGAGTATACTAGTGCAATAGACTATTTTTATGTTCCAGAATGATCTAATAGACCCAGGGCATTTGAGCGATAAACCCAGAATATTCCAGATAGATCTTTTTGCTATGATATGTATTTGTCTCCCCAGAGACCAGAGTCTGAAATTATAATGTATTACGAATCGTATTATACACAGTACACATTGTTATAGACGGCTTGCATATCGTCTTCTACCTTGATGAACACAATAAAGTCATTCTAACACTGGTATACATTGAGAAAGAGGCTTATCTGTTTCCGGCATTGTCGTCCTGCCTTGGGTTATTAGCTCCATTTCGCTTCAGAAAATCCTCAGCTTCTTTAGGTGTGTATACACCAGACCTGAGGCCGTCACTGCCCACGAATGATAACAGCGCCGGGTATGATAACCTTGGCTTGTGACCAGATTTGAACAGCTTTTGCATCACCTCCTTGTATGGTAGACGTCGAATGATGGCTTCTTTGCTCAAATCTTCGTAGATAAATATTGGTTTATCACCATAATTCAGATTCCCACGTTGGATGCGAGCAAATTTGATGATGTCATCCCTTGTTGTAGTCTTCCGCAGAGTGACAATGATGACTCTTGGCCCGATGCTTCTATTCCCCCGAGAACCGATTCTGTAAACATGGTCCACTTCTGGCAGCACTGTGTTTGGATCGTTGTTACCCAAAATCGTTGATAGCACTGTTGGAAAGTTGGCATCTTCGCAGTTTACTGTTTCATCAAGCCCCACAATGCGGATGTTATTCCGCCTGTGGTAGCGTTGGGATTCTAGTAGCCTCTCCGTCGCTTCGTTTTTAAGCACTTGTATTTCTCTCCGGTATTCTTCTTTCACACTTTCTATTTCTTTTTCCATCTTCTTTTTTTATCTTATGTTGTGGGACTTGTACAGCACTTTGGTAAACTTTGTTGTTTTTAAATGTGCTCTATAAATAAAGTGGATTGGATTAATGAATTAAGTAGCCCCTTTCGTGACTGTGACGCAGCCAACAAGGTTTCACTCGGCTGTGTGATTTAATTCTAGGTGGATCGCTGTTGTCGTTTGAACAACTTCAGATTTCATGGGAACTACCAATCCCCCAAATCAAGAATGTTTAAGATGAATGACGTAAGATTTTTATTATTTGAAATATGGCCTGTGTAGACTAAACTATGGACAGAATTATGTCAGTCTACAAGGTCCGGATTCTACATGGTCTGGCAATGTAGACCTTGTAGACTCCACTACAGACCAATTATCAGTGAATGTTCATGCATTTTAAAGAAGGGCTACTTCCACCAAAACATCTCAGTAGCACCTTATCTAAATGTTCTATTTCATATATGGAGATTCATATTTATTTATGTATTGCATGCATTTCTACATTTTATTTCCTATTTTGTTTATTCATCCCAGTATCTTTCTTTCTTATGTGTGGAATTCTACAAGGCATTTACATTTAGTCATTTAGCTGACGCTTTTATCCAAAGCGACTTACAAGTTCTGTACGACAGGTCATCAGGAAGGATACAACTCTATCAGCTGAGTAACAATATTCATCAAAGTGTTGCGTGTTACAGTGTAGGTTAGTTTATTAGGACAAGTGCATGACAGTAAGGTTAGTTAGGGTTAGTTTTTTTTTATTTTTATTTTTTTCAGATAATGGTTGAAGAAGTGCGTCTTTAGTCGATGGCGAAAGATTGGACGGGATTCGGCTGTCCTAACTGGGGTGGGTAGTTCATTCCACCATTGTGGGGCAAGGACTGAGAATAGGCGTGTAGGTGGTGTATATGTGTTTGAGGATGATATCCTTCAAACAGGCAATAGTGATGATATAATTTGGGCAATGCTGAGCTGGGTTACTTTCCTCCAGTGTATTTGTCCCCCGGCCCCACCCAATGGCCCGCTGCGCGCGCACGCACACACACACACACACACACACACACACACACACACACACACACACACACACACACACACACACACACACACACACCGAAGTTAAAAAAAAATTGAAATTTTTTTTTTTGAAAAAAGGATATTTTGATTTTTTATATATTTATTTTTATTTATTTTTTTAAACTTCGATTTTTTTTTAATGTTCGAAGCTTGTGCCATCGAACGAAGCTTCGAAGCTTCGAAGCATTTAAGACAGCCCTAATCGCAACAGGTCGGTGATTCTTGTGTGCCGACGTCCTCTGCATAATATGTAATGTGGCGACAACAACAACAACAACGAGGCAATGATGACAACTGTGTTCAAGTTGGCAGATAAAGTAGCTGCATTCAACGCCAATCTGGAATTGGAGGGCGGTGAGTGGCTATTTGACATGTTTCAAACATTAGCAGGGATTTTGGGGGACTGAACAGTGAACAAGCCCTGCGCAGTTATGGTGAGTCGTGTTTTCATGCATTCTGACCTGGGCCCTATTCCCCGTACCTGGTTCAACTAAGTCGATCAAGAGTCCCATTATCCAGCTTCAGTTAACCCGATGTTTGAAGCCGGGATTTTCATGTTCCTCGAAGGTGGATTCAGTCTCGTTAACTCCAGAGAACCAGATCTGAGACCCAGGATAAGTGCGCGCGGCCGCTTCAGTTGAAAAGCCATCACGTATCGATAGCAGAGATCCTGATTTTCTAACGGCATTGATTGATTAATTGATTTAAAACTTTATTAACAGATTGCATTACGGCTCAATCGCCTCGCCGACAAGTTAAATGCGTTATCTATAGGCTAATTTTAAGTCCCTCATTACCCCAATCAATCAGATTATATTTCTTTAAACTTGCCTGCTGGCAGTAGGTTTATGGAATGGATAATCAAATGAGATCTTGCTAGCGAAAATAATTAGTTAAACTGTTATACGGAATAAGGACACGGCTCTCTTACCCATTGATTGATGTATGGTGGATCTTTTAGTTATCTACACTGTGGTGTAACGGTGTCTGCTTTTGACTTTCACACAGGCGGCCCGGGTTCGAATCCCACTTCTCCTAGCCTTTCCTTCTTTTTGCAATGTAGGAATAATTCAATTTGGTGCACGTTGAGAGCTATATAAAGAATGACATCCTCAATGCATGTAGATTTATAATATTTTAACTTAAAACTAGGCTACTTTTGCGTATAATCATTAATATTATATTCCAAAAAAAATTATATTGGAAAAGCGGAGTTTCGAACACCGGTCGCCCGGTTGCCAAGATTCAGCACTAGCCGCTGCGCCACTGTGCCAGATGGGATATACTCATTGTTTATGCATTAATGGACGAGAGACCCGTGTTTAGAATATTTTTCTTACCAAAAAATGAAGTTTTATCTCTTTATTCTCAAATGCATTAATGTGACGTCAACGGCTCATTCAATTTCTCAAATCCGTCAAACAGCGCATCTCATCAGACATTTTAATCCCAGTTACAATATCACACAAAAACCACAATCCCCGCATAGACACTTCAATTTTATGCTTGAATGAAACACAATCCGGCGCTCCGTTAAGCAAATCTACAGCGGAGATTAATATATGAAACTAATCAGAGCCAAACGGCCGATAGGTTTCATTCATTAAAAATATCCCCGCGGGATTCACATTTGCAATGAGCCGTTATTAAAATAACCACATGCAGCGTGTATCGCGACTCCGAGCGCCGTATATGACGTGCATTATTTTATTTAGGACAAAGTAAATCTATAGGCTCAATATGATTTATTATCAGAGTTTAGTTCTATTATTATACATTTCAATTCAGAATGGTATAATGCAGATCCTAGACTGTGACTGTCACTTCTTTGCGGGGGCGTGGCCATGGTTCATCCGGCTAACTTGAACTTAACCCTGCTCTCGACCAGGCTCAAACTTTTTGATCTGTTGTCATGGTGATTTAGACAATCGCGCGTCGGGGAATGGGAAGGTCCGGCTTAAGTCAGGCTTGACCGAAAGTTATCCGGCTAACTCAGTTATCCAGGTACGGGGAACGGGGCCCAGCTGTTCACCCGCCGCGGTGATCTGCAACAGCTGATCTGCTGTTCATGAATGAATGAATGAATGGAAACTTTATTTAACAGATTGCAGAATGGGTACAATACAGTACGGTGCAATACACACAATTGTTAAGGGGATGCAGACCAGAGAAAAACGTTTGTCTTGTTTACATCAGGGTCCCCCATTTGCGAGTGCTCGCTTATGCCTGTGTTTTTTACTGTTGTGAAGCACTGTGAACTGCAACCTCTGTATGAAAAGTGCTATACAAATAAAGTTATTATTATTATTATTATTATTATTATTATTATTATTATTATTATTATTATTATTATTATTATTATTATTATTATTATTATTATTATTATTATTATTATTATTATTATTATTAAGTGTATGCATAGGCCGCGGTGCTGCATTTTTCACCATCAGTATATTAAATTAGCCATTGTTTTTGGTCCTGGCCCGCCAATCAAAGGCTTGGGGAAAATCTGGCCCGTGGCCAGACCTAATTGCCGACCCCTGCTCTATGCTTTTAGAACCTACTGTTCAGTAGGTTTACCCAGTAGGTCAACAATCAGCTCCTACTGTGCAATAGGCTGTCCCACCCCTTGTCATGGGAAACAAAATAACATTGCATGTTGTTAGTGTCAACAGTAGCAATATGCAGCATCTAACTTGGTTGGCTGTTACATCATTGTTGGCATGAGGGTTTAAATTGATCGCTTCCATGATTGTTTTGGTTGTAGAATATGTCAGTGAAGTCATGCCTTTTATTGTAATTTGAGTATGAATCCACTTCCTGAAAGTAACCATGCTAAGCAGACAATATTTAATACATTTACATTTACATTTAGTCATTTAGCTGACGCTTTTATCCAAAGCAACTTACAAGTTCTGTACGACAAGTCATCAGGAAGGGCCCAACTCTATCAGCTGAGTAGGAAGACAATACTGCCCTGTCAAGGCTAACCGCAGTAACTCGAAAAAAGTCAAAATTGAGTTATGAGTGAAATTGACCTTGTCAATAAATGTTTTATCTTGTGACCAAGTTTCAGATGTTAATGTCGCTCAGTATTGGAGATATGGCGTTTTAAAAACTGCAGTAACTACAAAATCACACTCAAAACCCAGGCAGACCGCAGTAACTTCCAAACAGTGAAAAATGGCTTTAAAGTGTTTTGACTTGCCATCCAAAATGTGTTATAGGTAGATAGATGATAGTACCCAGATTTAACATGTATTAATGAAGTAATCTTTAGGCATACAAAAATATGACATAATTATTTTAATTAACCCCAAAAAAGCAGATACTGCACTGTGCTGCACGATTTCCTTAAATAATTATACAGGTAATGTACAGGCAAAGTGCAGTAACTTCAATACAATGTTGTTTTCCCTCCAGCTTTCATAACTTAACCTAGCCATTTTGAAAATGAAATTTAACACCTGAATATATTGGAATGATGATGATCCAAATAAAATGGCTAGGTTAAGTTATGAAAGCTGGAGGGAAAACAACATTGTATTTGAAGTTACTGCACTTTGCCTGTACATTACCTGTATAATTATTTAAGGAAATCGTGCAGCAGAGTGCAGTATCTGCTTTTTTGGGGTTAATTAAAATAATTACGTCATATTTTTGTATGCCTAAAGATTACTTCATTAATACATGTTAAATCTGGGTACTATCATCTATCTACCTTTATACAACGGCATGCAAATTTCTCGATTCTGATTGGCTGAAACAGTCAATTTACACGTATGTATCCTTCACAATTCCACGCTCCTGGTCCCAGGACCCGCCCACAACCGAATTACACTCACTCCGCCGTGCGGATTTCTAGGAAAAAACAAGATGGCGGACAATAATCTTTACAAATATGTTGATAGCGTCATAACGACTAAATATAAACCGATTCTGTCACGGCGAATGTCTTAGTCTCCTACACAATGTTGGATGATGTAATTGATGGGTCATGACTCATTGTGGAACAAAATAAAAATCGCGCGGATTGATTGATTGATTAATTTGCAATTTCTTTTAAAATTTTTCTTCTCCTTTCTATAGAAGCAACTGGGAAGTGCGCTGTTTTAAGTGAGGGTGGACCGAATGGATATGTTGATAGCGTCATAACGACTAAATGGAAAACGATTCTGTCACGGCGAATGTCTTAGTTGCTTAAACAATGTTGGATGATGTAATTGATGGGTCATTGTGGAACAAAAAAAAATCGTGCGGATTGATTTTTTTTAATTTTTTTTACCTACTTTCAAGCAGCTGGGAGGTGCGCTGTTTTAAGTGAGCATGGCCTATTGAATTGATTGATTGATTGATTGCTAATTTTATTACTGTCCGCCTGGTTTCCAACTGGTTACGTTTAGGCCCTCTTTCGAAGTTGGTTAAGGTTAGAGTTTGTCTTTAGAGCATGGCGATAGACCACCAGCCCTGGTTCCAAACTCTAACCTTAACCAACTTCGAAAGAGGGCCTAAACTTAACCAGTTGGAAACAAGGCGGACAGTAATACAATTAGCAATCAATCAATTCAATAACCCACGCTCACTTAAAACAGCGCACCTCCCAGCTGCTTCTATAGAAAGTAGGTTTAAAAAAAAAAAAAAAAAAAAAAAAATTATTTGTTTTACCTACTTTCTATAGAAGCATCTAAGAATGAAGTTCTATAGAAAGTAGGTTAAAAACTAAAGAAAAGTTGGATGTGTTAGTTGGTTGGATGTCTAGGTGAAAGACAGTTGGATGTGTTAGTTGGTTGGATGTCTTAGTTGAAAGACAGTTGGATGTGTTAGTTGGTTGGATGTCTTAGTTGAAAGACAGTTGGATGTGTTAGTTGGTTGGATGTCTTAGTTGAAAGACAGTTGGATGTGTTAGTTTGTTGGATGCACTTCCGAGCTGCTTCCACATGGAGGCAACTTCTCTTTTTTGTTGGTGTGGGAACTACTTTTTCTGGCGGATGGTTTTTTCAATAAATCTTCGATTAATGTGTGTTTATTGTATAGCAATAAGGTTGGATGAATGTGGCAGTTGTATAAAAGCATTACACCACTTGCAGTCGTGATTTGTGAAAAATAAACCATGCCTAGGGGGGTCTAACGACCACCCCTAGGCATGGTTTATTTTTCACAAACCACTCCTGCGCGTGATGTAATGCTTAAATAACACATTTTGGATGGCAAGTCAGTTTCACTGTTTGGAAGTTACTGCGGTCTTCCTTGACAGGGCAGAATAGATATCCAGCGATTTTAAAGGTGTACCCAAAAAATGGCTACTCAACCATCATAATGTTACAGGTGCACCGTACACTGTGACTACTGCACCGTACTGAAAAGACTCACTGTACTTCGGTTTTCTTTTTTGTTTCTTTTTAGACATGGTCATTGATCATGTATTGGTCTGACAGTGCTCAGTAGATAAGACAACAATTGCAACATTTGTAGTGACTACTTCAGTCCCTTTCAAATGAGTCCAGTGTTTCCCCGGAAAAAAAATTCAACAGCGGTGCTGTGCTGCGCGCACTCTGCCGGAATCCATATTTGTGCGTGCGCACGTGCCGCCGGAATCCATATTAGCGCACACTGCCGGAGAAATAACTTAAAACTACCTTAGAATTGTTCGAGATAGGTTATTCATGTGAGTGTGAATTTGCTAGGATGTTTTTTTTGGTGTGTCCGCTGACACTAGAAGTGCTCTGGAGGCCCAGGTAGCTGCCTATTTGAAAATCTTATCAAGTGAAAATATCTTGTATTTGGTACAATAAGTCCAATATTGAGTAGAATTATCTTATTCCACAGATCATTTTGCTTATTTTCTTCTTGATTTTTGGTTAATTTAATCTTGTTTTAAGAAAATGTTAATCTTGTTTTCTTAAAACAAGATTAAATTGACCAAAATCAGAATAAAAACTAAATTATCTGCCAGTGGGATAAGATAATTCAAGATAATTCTACTCAATATAGACTTATTGTACCAAATACAAGATATGTTCACTTGATAAGATAATTTTTTTTAGCAGTGTAGTTGTAATCAAAGTAAATGTCAAGATTAATGACATGCCTCAACACTATTTGTATTGAACATAGATATAGATGATTTAATAGATAATATAAATACTAACATACTAACTGTCTAACATACACAAATCATAACACTACAACAGCACTTTACACCTAAGAAGTCTCAGTGTGGCATAGGCTACATTCTGCCTTAGAGCATTTCATTTTCCTGGGCTTTTGAAAGAAAAGCTCCAGGGCTCATTGGTGGGGAATTCACTGGTAGGGTTGATGCTGAGACGCATACAAGCGGCCAGATGGTCTCCCTGCAGCCTGTTCCTCAGGTCAGTCTTTTACATTAAGCACCCCCCACAGCCCAAATGAAATGATAAAAAAATATATATATTATAATCTTTTTTATTCTTAATTCTTTTAATACATTTTTTTAATAGTCTAGTTCATAGCAGCGGTGGTCTTAATTCAGCAGCGGCGCAGCGCTGAATGCATATAAGGCAAAGTAAAATATATTGTTGGATTCCTGTTGGTTGTCAGTTTGGCCATGGGTAGGTAGGGAATTTATTTTATTTTATTTTTTTATTTTATTCTTTCCCACGGCGACTATGGATAGGGAATTTGTTTATTTAATTAAAATGTTCACAACAACATGGATGCATGTACTCTGCCAGCATGTTTAATATCCATAATACTAAATGTTTGACTAAGATTTCTATGAAACTTTATTAAAAAAAAGTAATAATTTTTTTTACAAACTCATAAAATATATTGGGTCGCACCTAAATCGGCAGGGTCGGTCGGCAACCGGAAACCAACTATTAATTTTGTTAGGCCTAAGGGAAACACTGGAGTCACTATGACAAATCAGCATTTGATATTCACTTAAAAGGTTAATTCTGGATGAATGAATTATTCCCGAATCAAACATCACCAGGATTGACATGGATCTCAAATGTATTACTACTATCTGTTTTTGTCATGTGATATTGAGTGGTCTAACAAGCAAGCAAAGTGTTGTGGATACAAATTTATTTGAGGGCATTTTTGTGCAAACTTTTAAACATTTCACTGTTGACTCCCATTAATTAAGTGTTAAATTACATTTAACTAAAGTCTGTGTGGTGATTAAACCGATTCTCCGGCAAAATATCTGTAAAACATAAATTCTTCTTAGTATGCCTTTAATGCGCAGTCACTAGTGCATCATCAAAACAATATGATGTTTACAAACGCTGTACCACTGACCATAGTTCAGATCAAACATTGCAGAACAAATGGAAGCATGGAAGTATTGACTGTATGCGCCTCTGTTTTGGGTTCAGATGCTGGCGCTCTAGTGACATCAAGTGGCTTAATCTGCGATATAGCTCCTTTAATGATCACATTTTACATTATAAATACAGGGCGGTTCAGTGACAATATTTTGCCACTTTATAAGAATAGAGAAGAATAAAATTTTGATAGGTGTACAAGCACAGGGGGTGACCAAACTAAAAGGTATTTTTCCAGTTCTTGGGAACTTTAAGGCCATTCTACTGGTTCTGTACAACCAAAACGTCAGAACGTGATATTCACACACCTGTGATTTAACATTAAGCAAGTGTACTAGTATAACCTATGGCTACTAGCAGGCACCTTGCACTGGGCCACAAACCACAAACCCTCCACTCACTCAGTACGACGTGACCACCATGAGAGTTAATACTACAGCCTAAATCATTCTGCCACATGAAAACCACCAGTAGCAACGCAGGGGTATTTAAATGAGTGGTGCTCCTTCTAGCATAGAGAACACACCGGGGACAGGTTCCTCTTGCTCTCACGAGGCTTCTGGAGAGCTATTCCTGCACGGTCCCCCGCGACAGTATCCCACCCCTGACCCTCTCCGAGGGCCTGCACAGTGTCCTATTGCTGTTATTAGTCTCTGTGTTACCTCCTGCAATACACCCGCGGCCAATTGAAATTACATTTCAGGAGTACAGCCCCTTTTTGAATCAATTTTCTCTCGTTCGCGTCCCAATCCATATTATGCATCCTCCGCTCTCCTTGTGGAAGCCCCTGGAGTGATTCCTCTCTCTCTCTAGTGTAAGACATGTAACACATGCTATGAGACGCCTCCCGGGCGGGCGCCGTGAGGCCCCTGCTGATGGACACCGGCTGCCTTCAAATTAATTCTAAACGCCTCCCCTGTATCACTCCTCTCCTGTCTCACTCGTGCCCGTAGGTAATCTAAAAACATCCTGACGTTCGAGTAGCACGGGAAGACAGTTGATTAACTTCATTTTCATTCCGGGCCTGTGTCGTTTCCCCCTAAGAAAAAGGCTTTTCTGAAGAGTGTCAAATTGAACCCAGGAACCCATGATGACCAAGGCTGTAATGAGCAGAACGGGGCCCGATATTGGCTGCTCTCTCCGGGCACATTTGTGTAGCGTCATCTCCCCAATTATGCGTTGATGGTCATGTGCCTGAAATAGAACAGCGCATTAGAACTGATAGCTTGTTTTCTGACCAGAAGCTTGTCACAATTCTCTCCCGATATGAGGCTGATGCTCCCGTCTCCCGACTGAGTCAGGATTGATGACGGATGATACGCGCTACTTACTCTCCTCATTTCTGCCTCTCTGAACCCCGTCCTCAGAATTGCGGGGATGAATACGCTACGTGGCAAACTGGCAATAAAGCGCTACAGTGTGAAAGGAAGTGTGAAAGGGAGATGGGATGCCTGCGAGGATTTACAATTAGCGCAGACACGTGCTCACGAGAGAAGGGAGAGGAGGAGAGAGAGAGAGAGAGCGAGAGAGAGAGAGATGGGGAGACAGTGTGTGGGTGGGTGGAGGAACGCAAACCTCAAATCACACGCTGATGAGTTTGTCGTCTTTATTCACATCTCATGTGGTTTTGCAGCAGCGGTGGTACTGTAGCCCAACTGGTTGCCTTAAAACTCCCAGGGCCCTCTCTCTAGTCTCTCCATCCCTCTCTCTAGTCTCTCCATCCCTCTCTCTAGTCTCTCCATCCCTCTCTCGTCTCTCCATCCCTCTCTCTAGTCTCTCCATCCCCCTCTAGTCTCTCCATCCCTCTCTCTCCATCCCTCTCTCTAGTCTCTCCATCCCTCTATCTAGTCTCTCCATCCCTCTCTCTAGTCTCTCCATCCCTCTCTCTAGTCTCTCCATCCCTCTCTCTAGTCTCTCCATCCCTCTGTAGTCTCTTCATCCCTCTCTCTAGTCTCTCCATCCCTCTCTAGTCTCTCCATCCCTCTCTCTAGTCTCTCCACCCCTCTCTAGTCTCTTCATCCCTCTCTAGTCTCTCCATCCCTCTCTCTAGTCTCTCCATCCCTCTCTCTAGTCTCTCCATCCCTCTCTCTAGTCTCTCCATCCCTCTCTGTAGTCTCTCCATCCCTCTCTCTAGTCTCTTCATCCCTCCCTCTAGTCTCTCCATCGCTCTCTCTCGTCTCTCTATCCCTCTAGTCTCTCCATCCCTCTCTAGTCTCTCCATCCCTCTCTCTAGTCTCTCCATCCCTCTCTAGTCTCTCCATCCCTCTCTAGTCTCTCCATCCCTCCCTCTAGTCTCTCCATCCCTCTCTAGTCTCTCCATCCCTCTCTAGTCTCTCCATCCCTCTCTAGTCTCTCCATCCCTCTCTCTAGTCTCTCCATCCCTCTCTCTAGTCTCTCCATCCCTCCCTCTAGTCTTTCTAGTCTCTTCATCCCTCTCTCTAGTCTCTCCATCCCTCTCTAGTCTCTCCATCCCTCTCTAGTCTCTCCATCCCTCTAGTCTCTCCATCCCTCTCTCTAGTCTCTCCATCCCTCTCTCTAGTCTCTCCATCCCTCTCTAGTCTCTCCATCCCTCTCTAGTCTCCATCCCTCTCTAGTCTCTCCATCCCTCTCTAGTCTCTCCAGCTCTCTCTAGTCTCTCCATCCCTCTCTCTAGTCTCTCCATCTCTCTCTAGTCTCTCCATCCCTCTCTAGTCTCTCCATCCCTCTCTCTAGTCTCTCCATCTCTCTCTAGTATCTCCATCTCTCTCTAGTCTCTCCATCCCTCTCTCTAGTCTCTCCATCGCTCTCTAGTCTCTCCATCCCTCTCTCTAGTCTCCATCCCTCTCTCTAGTCTCTCCATCCCTCTCTCTAGTCTCTCTAGTCTCTCCATCCCTCTCTCTAGTCTCTCCATCCCTCTCTCTAGTCTCTCTCTCCATCCCTCTCTCTAGTCTCTCCATCCCTCTCTCTAGTATCCATCCCTCTCTAGTCTCTCCATCCCTCTCTCTAAGTCTCTCCATCCCTCTCTCTAGTCTCTCCATCCCTCTCTCTAGTCTCTCCATCCTTCTCTCTAGTCTCTCCATCCCTCTCTCTAGTCTCTCTAGTCTCTCCATCCCTCCATCCCTGCACAAACACAAAAACGTATCTCAGTGTGTTTTTCAATGTTACGTCCTCTCTGTATTATTATTCTGTCGCACTGAGGATGATTTGACCTTCCTGCTCCTTCAATTACCATCATCGCGCATGTTGTAAGTGAGTCGGCGACTGTTTGCTCCCTGATTCAATGCCAATCTGGCAGAGGCTCTTAACTCAGTGTTTCATTCAACTGCCGTGGGAGGAAGATGTCGCCATGTGATTAATCTAAAGTGAAGTGAAAAGATGTTTCCCGACCACATGCTTTTTGACAATGCACACACACACACACACACACACACACACACACACACACACACACACTCCCTCTCTCACACACACACCTGACAGGACATGTGTGTGTGTGTGACCTTCAGGAACTTTGGCATGGGAAATGGCACATCCCCCCAGCTGGCGTCTGATAAGGAGAAAGCGTACGATGACCCGTGGAAGAAGGACATGCCGGCGGCCCACAGCGAGCCTCACACAGACCCCACGGTATGAGCCATAGACTCCACAGCGAGCCTCACACAGACTCCACGGTATGAGCCACAGACTCCACAGCGAGCCTCACACAGACCCCACGGTATGAGCCATAGACTCCACAGCGAGCCTCACACAGACCCCACGGTATGAGCCACAGCGAGCCTCACACAGACTCCATGGTATGAGCCACAGCGAGCCTCACACAGACTCCATGGTATGAGCCACAGCGAGCCTCACACAGACCCCACGGTATGAGCCACAGACTCCACAGCGAGCCTCACACAGACCCCACGGTATGAGCCACAGACTCCACAGCGAGCCTCACACAGACCCCACGGTATGAGCCACAGACCCCACGGTATGAGCCACAGCCCCCACGGTATGAGCCACAGACTCCACGGTATGAGCCACAGACTCCACGGTATGAGCCACAGACCCCACGGTATGAGCCACAGACCCCACGGTATGAGCCACAGACTCCACGGTATGAGCCACAGACTCCACGGTATGAGCCACAGCGGTCTGAAGCAGGCCATTATGTTTCAGCTCGCTTTGAAGCATTTGTGTCAGCCCTGGAAAGACTAATGTACATACAAGGGCCTTACATCTCCTCTCTGCTACACCTCAATAACTCAAACAACCTTTACTCTTTCCCTGTGTGCCTGTTTTACTGTTTCTGTGTGGCTGTTTTACTGTTTCTGTGTGGCTGTTTTACTGTTTCTGTGTGCCTGTTTTACTGTTTCTGTGCGCCTGTTTTACTCTTTCCCTGTGTGCCTGTTTTACTGTTTCTGTGCGCCTGTTTTACTGTTTCCCTGTGTGCCTGTTTTACTGTTTCCCCGTGTGCCTGTTTTACTCTTTCTGTGTGCCTGTTTTACTCTTTCCCTGTGTGCCTGTTTTACTGTTTCCCTGTGTGCCTGTTTTACTCTTTCTCTGTGGCTGTTTTACTCTTTCTGTGTGCCTGTTTTACTGTTTCTGTGTGCCTGTTTTACTCTTTCTGTGTGCCTGTTTTACTGTTTCCCTGTGTGCCTGTTTTACTCTTTCTGTGTGCCTGTTTTACTCTTTCTGTGTGCCTGTTTTACTGTTTATGTGTGCCTGTTTTACTGTTTCTGTGTGCCTGTTTTACTCTTTCTGTGTGCCTGTTTACTCTTTCTGTGTGCCTGTTTTACTCTTTCCCTGTGTGCCTGTTTTACTGTTTCCCTGTGTGCCTGTTTTACTCTTTCTCTGTGGCTGTTTTACTCTTTCTGTGTGCCTGTTTTACTGTTTCTGTGTGCCTGTTTTACTCTTTCTGTGTGCCTGTTTTACTGTTTCCCTGTGTGCCTGTTTTACTCTTTCTGTGTGCCTGTTTTACTGTTTATGTGTGCCTGTTTTACTGTTTCTGTGTGCCTGTTTTACTCTTTCTGTGTGCCTGTTTACTCTTTCTGTGTGCCTGTTTTACTCTTTCTGTGTGTCTGTTTTACTGTTTCTGTGTGCCTGTTTTACTCTTTCTGTGTGCCTGTTTACTCTTTCTGTGTGCCTGTTTTACTCTTTCTGTGTGTCTGTTTTACTGTTTCTGTGTGCCTGTTTGACTCTTTCTGTGTGCATGCTCCTGAGACACACCACATGTATGTCCATGACTTTGTCCATTCTGTCCATAGCTGTGTTTGTCCACATGCCTCTTAGCTACACAGTGCCTGAATGCACTGCATGACGGATAGGAGACATGCGACATCATTGAGCTGAAGAACGTGCAAGTACTAATAACAATAACAACCGGTCGCGAAGACAGTGATTTTCACTCTGAGCAATCTCAAGCCCCGTTTGGAAATACTTTGGATTTTTATGAACTAGTGGAACCTCGAGACAGTTTTATGCAAGCTATGTAAACTACAGCCGGCCTACCTTTTCTTTTATGCCAACACTATTTTGGGAGTTGTAGAGTCAAGAATGTAAGTAGCCTAATTTTCTTTTTTAACACTTTATTGTAAATCATCCCTCAGGGTAAACGTTATTCAATAGAGAAAGAAGTGTCATGCAGGTCCTGTTTCATGCCGAGGAAAATATATCACTTCATGTTTATCATACCTTGTTCGGAGGCGCGTTGCTGTGTATGAATGACCGTTCTATATGCCGTAAACTATCATTAACTTGACAGCTCCTTCTCAATCTAGCACCAATCGTCCTCATGCACTGAGAGAGAGGGTGTGTGTGTGTGTGTGTGTGTATGTATGTGTGTGTTCTAGGGATGGGTACCGTTCACATTTGAACCAATACGGTACCGGTACCTGTGAATCGATACCGGTACCCAACGGTACCTTTTTTCTGTACTTTAGTCTCTAAAAATGTAATCTACCTACCGCAGTTGTAAAAAAAAAAAATCCAAACTTCAAATAACATGTGAACATTGACGTGAAGAAAAAAAAGTTAAAAAAAGAAAAAAGTTGTAAATCATTTTTCTTTTACAGAAATCTGGCACCGACGGATCTCACGTGAATCGGTACTCGGTAGTACCGACGTGATTCGGTAGGTACCTTTAAAAGTACCTAATTCGGTACCCATCCCTAGTGTGTTCGCCACACTATGAGGCTATGCTAAATTACAGGTAATTTCTCATTGTTGTGCTTGGGCTGAACGAACATCTGTCCCTTTGCGTAAGTTATATTTTGGGACGGGGTGAACGTGGAGTTTTTTTTTAAACTTTGACCAGTCAGCTGGTTCTTTTCGCGTTTATCGCTTTTTCTGGTCAAGTATGACCGACAGAAACAGGTTGAATGGGGTATAGATGGGGGGAAAGACACTCTGAGAAAATACGGCGAGTCCGGGAGTCGAACTCGTGTACCCCAGATCCGTGACGCGCACGGTTGTCCCCGACGCCGAAATAGCGTTCGAGGTACGCGGTGAGCTACTGGAGCTCCCCTGAACTTGGAGTTTTGAATAAAATTCTGCACGCAAAAAAAAAAGTTCTGCACGTGCGTTCCGTTGGTAGTTAACCGCTGCATTCGTTCGGTACACAGCCGTACTGAACCGAAGGTCCAGTCCTGAAACGGTTCAGTACGGATACTACCGTTACACCCCTACTAATTTGTAATAATAATTATTAAAGCAAAAGAAGGCCATCTATGTTATTAATCAGCATTAGAAAACCTATTGTAAACTTTGGATGCAACTTCAACTATAGCTGTGAGGCAAGGACTGTGGAACATGGGCTATTGGTCTACGTTCACCTCAGGGGTGCAATGCAGGGGTTAAAAAAAGGTTGTAGCCGACAGTATATTGTAGGGTTGGGTACCTTTCACATTTGAACCGGTACCTGTGAATCAATACCGGTACCCAACGGTACATTTTTTCTGTACTTTAGTCTCTAAAAATGTAATCTACCTACCTCAGTTGTAAAAAGAAAAAAATCCAAACTTAAAATAATTTATTATCATTATTATTTATTTAGATTCTTTTTTAAATATATATATATATAATATTGCAGCGAGCATTGTCTGCATCTAGCTTTGTAAAGTGTAACAACACACAGTTTTCGGCTTGCCATGATTGCGCAGACTGCTTTGTTGTTGAATCAAGTCAAATCCTAGGTAAGCGTGTATTGTGCGTGTGAATGTTGACGTGAGCGTGTGCCGCACTTCATAGGTTTCGTTTTGCGGTAAACGAAACGTTGACGCCATCGGACTTAAAAAATATATATATTTTTTTACACTACCGAAATTTGGCACCGTGAATTAGGGGTGGACGGTATGGTCTAAAATTTATATCACGGTATAATTTGAAGCATAGACGGTAACGGTACAGTATATATCACGGTATCAGTGTTTCGTTAGAATACTTTTTTTGCCTGATAGGCAGGCTATATAAATAATGACATCCTCAAGGCATGTAGATTTATAATATTTTAACTTAAAACTAGACTACTTTTGCGTATAGTCATTATATTCCAAATAAAATAAGTCCCGAGACTCCGTGCTGCTGCCGACTTTAAATCAAATGGGTGTCTGTGGGCAGTCGCCCGACATTAATAAACAGCAGTCTGTTATAATCACATTTTTATGAGCTAACGAATTCCGTTATATTGGACATTTGTATTAATTATATCAAGCGAAGAACTGAGAAATTTGGCAGAGAGAGAGATGGCAACATTATCGTGGGCTTGCGTGATGACTCTCTCCACCTCGCAACGACTTATTTGCAAAGAGTATGTCGCTGCAGAGCAGCAGATTCAGCTGTTTTAAGGCTCTATCTGGGGACCGCTCAACAGCGCCCCCCACCCAACAGCTGAATTGCCAATGGCTGAATTGGAGTACTGCACGGTGCCGGTACAGATGGGTGGGTTATGGTGGATTCTGCGGCTCTGCAGCTGCATATGCTTCTCGCAAAATCCAACATCCAGCTCGCGCTGGGGACCCCATCCCCTGGGGCTGTGGCGTCGGGATCCTCGCCCCTTCCCCGACGCTCCCCTGCGGACCAGACGACCCCCCCACCCAGGGATCCAGCACAGGAGTGGCCGCGGCGCAAGCACCCGTTGTCATCGGCGCCGCTGGCCCGGCCACTGCGTCCCATGGTGCCAGATCCCGAGCGGTCGCCTGGTCGGCACACAGGACCGAAGCGCCCAGGATCCCGAGCGCGAAGCTCGCTCCGTCTCTCCTCTCTGCAGGGTTCAGGTTCGGCTGGATCATTCTGTTACGATTCCTGGAACGTTTCGCTGGCATGTCGGTGGTAGAGAGGAGTAGAACCCAGAATGCAGACTTGAAGTAGTGGCGGATGAAATAGAGGAAGCACGAGTCGTGGAATAAAGTAATAAGTTCTTTACTGAACGTGGAAAACAATACAAAACTGACTCACGGGGAATACAGAGAACATAAAAGGTTGACAGCACACAGGACGAGGGTAACATGAACAATGATCCAGCACAGGAGGGCAGGGCAAACAACACTAATATACACAGACTAATTGACACATGAGGGTGATTGGGAACAAGACCCAGCTGTGTGGGAAAGACTGAAACAACCTGGGGTAACATACTGAAACATGACGAGACTAAATAACACATAGATACAGACACAGGGGGAGAATACACTAGACTAGACAATGGGGCACAACACAGACAATAGATACACAGACAACAAACAAGTGAGCACAACAGATAACAAATTAATAAACAAAGACAAGCACAAATGTAATAGGGTATTGTTCATGAGTGGTGTTGACAGTCCGATGGCCGGTCCAACAGGACCGTGGGGGTGACAATATACCGTAATTAGTTTGCCTGTGGAGAAACAGTGGCTCGGGAGGTAGAGCAGTCGTCTGGTAATCCAGAGGTTCCCGGTTCGATTCCCGAGCAGCGTGTCGAAGTGTCCTTGAGCAAGACACTTAACCCCCAATTGCTCCCGATGAGCAGGTTGGCACCTTGCATGGTTGCCTCCGCCGTCGATGTGTGAATGGGTCAAATGTGAGGAACAAATTGTAAAGCACTTTGGATAAAAGCCCTATATAAATGCAGCCATTTACCATTTACAATTTGGATACAACATCAGGAGCGTTCAACCAGGGCAGCACACAGAAGAAATGTGGCTGGAGTTTGAATGACAGGAGGGAATGCTTGGCAATTCCTTTCTATTGCCGCTTTTCGTTTTCCACTGCAGGTAGTAACCCTGTCAGTGTAGCTGGTCGTCATAGGGCGCCGTGTCGTCACCCTCAACGCGAAACACACACATGAAACCAGTGCCTTATTAGCTAATGTACGCTAACAGCAATAATAATAATAATAACTTTATTTGTATAGCACTTTTCATACAGAGGTTGCAGTTCAAAGTGCTTACGGTTATAATGGGACATCCCAGTCACATTAGCACAAAAGCAAACACAATTAGTGATCTTTTTGTGAGACTAAACTCTTTGTTCTTGGTGGTAAATTGTGTTGCTGTTGGTTTTGTTTTATCAATAAATGATGCAGAATACACTGTGAATGTATCTTTTTTAGTTTATTGCACTTTGTACTCACTGCAAACTAATAATGAATGCTAATGTTTAGTATTCGCGAGGCTATTTAAAGATGGCAGGACGCAATGTAGCGCAATGATGACGTAGTGATGATTCTCTCTTCTGACCAATCAGTGTTTCAGGTCACTTTTTGGTACCCGTTCTAACCGCTTGGAACCTCGACAAAGCAGGTAATAAAAAAAGGTACCAGGTACCATCTGCAGATTTCGGCAATGGAAAACCGAAAAGGCCGAGTAGAGTAGAGTCGAGTCGAGTAGGTACCATGCAGTGAAAAAGCGCCATTTGTTTAATATAGCAGCTAATCAAATCATTCTCACTCACATGGAAGAACACAGGTTGTATTATATATTTGCAAGTGAATGTTAGTGTAGCATTATCTGAATAATTATAGCCTGAATAATTATAGCCTGAATAATTATAGCCTATGGAGCTTGGTGCTGCCTTCTTCATATTATCAGCAGCTGTCAAAATCCAGCATCCCTGGATGGCCTGGATGTATTCCTTCTGAAACCCGCACTGAAAATCCTGCACTGAAAATCCATATAAAAATGTCTTCTTAATACTTTGATTCATTTTGGATATTAATCAGGTGAGGCTGCTAGTCTGCTGCTAGTTTAAAAAATGCAGTAAAATAAATTTTAGGCTCTCAAATAAAGTGACAACGAGCAGAGAAATGAACAAATGTAACCAACAGAGATTGGCCCAGAGTCATGCTCCAAGGTGCCTGCTGTGGCCTGCAGGGACCCTGTCTGCTGAGAACATGAAGTCATTTGGTGTTTTCAAAGACATTCTATAAAAAAAATATCCAATTTCTTACACACTAAAATTGGAACTTCAAACGCATTCACTGAAACCTGAAACTCATGTACTTGATGTAATATGTTCGATCGTTCATTGAAATGAAGCGGGCTGCTCTCGGTCCTCGCTCCATGGTGGTGGAATGAGGTTCCCGCCACAGTTGAAACATGCCCAATTACTACTATGCAGCTGCCAGAGGTGTACCCCTCCTGCAGACTTGCTGTACACAATTCGTAAGTCGCTTTGGATAAAAGCGTCAACTAAATGACTAAATGTAAATGTATGTACCAAATAACTAAACCAAGTCTGCCAAATTGCAAGCACCGTTTCTGCTTTACACACTCAGTTTTAAATTCTAAACCACACTTTTGCAAAACACTACTCCCAGTTCTCTACATTAGATTCAAATTCAAATGTATTGTAATTATACTTATACAATGTACAGTACAACGAAAATAAGTTTGTGCAAATGTAACAGTAAAGTGCAATAGCAATATACAATGTACAGGTGATTAAACTGGAGTATATATAAATGAGTATGACTGAGTAATAATGCTAATCAGATGTATGTACAGTGTTATAGTATTATTATGTACAAGTATAAAGACATTATGGTAGTAAGTCATACTGGCCACTGGTATAACTAGTAAGAGTAGGTAAGGAATATATACAGATATACATACTATCTACAGGTATGTAAAAAGGATTACATTAGGCACAACATTCCAAATAAATGAATGTTTTACATTTTGCATTTGTTTTTGTGTTTAAGAGTTTTGAAAAGATTTGCCACACAAAACAAAATACTGCATTTTGAGTAAAATATAAATGTTAGTTTTTTTGTTAGATATACATTACTGTAACAATCTTACAATCGGCTACAGTTGTAACACTGAACATGCAAAAGGCATAAACACAAGATTTCCATAGTAATGATTTGTGTCGAGCATCAGTGTGTTGTTGGTAACAACTAACAAGATATCTTCATAGGATGGAATGTGTGTCATTTTGATGCAAAAACACTTTGGAAGGAGATAACACCATTTTTAATGCAGTGTTTACTCTTTGTTACGACCCCTGTGAGTCTAAGGGTAAAGGGCTGTAACATAACAGTTGGTTGACAGAAAAGATGGACCACGTTTGTAAACAACAATGATATTTATTGGTAGATGCAAAGGAAGCACATGTAGCTCAGGGGTGAGCCCAGGCCAAAACAACAAACAAACACCACTATACTCCAAATAAACACAATCTAATCTATGGTAAAAGAGATTACATTACCTAAACTACTCTTACCTAACCAAAACAGGAGAAAACAATGTCATAAGGAAATGGCAGCTCACCCCATCTGTGCTTCCTGAGAAAGAGAGAAAAACACATTAATTATACAGAAACAAAAGCAGAATATATACAAAAACAAACTATAACTTAACAATGCTCTCTCTGCGGCCATACACACACAAGGAAATTACTACTAAGCACCAAAGGCAATAAACGAAATGCAATACTGTCAAAGTTACAGGTTTACCAAAAACACAACATGCCTAGCCTCATGCCAGAGAGAGAGAAAGACTGAAGTGAGAAGCCATGTTTTAACAGGTGTGGGGTGATCCATGATTGGGGGGTGTGGATTGAGTGTTGGAGTCTGGAAGGCCATCCACCAATCACTGCTGTGTTGCAATAATGGAAGGATTAGCCTGGCAGGGACCAATGGGGAAGGGAACAATGGCTGGAGGGAGGAAACAAAATGGAGAACACACACACATGGAGACACACACTGGGGAATATATACATTGGGATGTAACACTCTTGCTAGAGATTTGTAGAGTTTTCTTTCTTTTGCTTATTTACACATAAAAACAATTACATATAATACAATATAATCCACAAAGAGATGTGAAGGAGAATAGCCTAAAAACCCTCTAGGGCTTGTATGTGGCATTCTCCAAGAAGCAAAATTATACTCAGATAAAAATAAAATAAAATAAAAATACCCCCCCCCCCCCCAACACACACAAGGAACATTAATTCATAATACATACAAGCAGGTCTACAGATAGACACTGAAGTAGGCACTTATGCCATACGGCTTCAAGTTTAGAAAAAATAAAGTAAAGAAACGACCAATAATGACAGAAAGAAATGAACAAAATACAACAAGATAAAACGATAGGTTATAACTATAACCAAGTTCTGTGAGTAATGGTGACGCTCAGCGTCACTACTGCACTATACTTCACTCGTGCACGCGCACTGAATAAAAAATTCCACAATGTACCTTTACATCCCAACATTCGTCTGGCCACACCCCTATCAGCTTACCTTCATAAGCAGGTGTGTGGTCACCTACTCGCCTCCTTCCCAAGCTTTCACCACAAGGTGAGATCAAGGGCCGCAGCGGCGTCTGACGCTGAGCGTCACCATTACTCACAGAACTTGGTTATAGTTATAACCTATCGTTCTGTTTCGCAATGGATCTCGCTCAGCGTCACTACTGCACAAGGGAGGCTGAGCGAGAGCCATAGCCCGACAAATGTACCCCGCTGAGGCCCCCCACAACCATCAGATCGGGGAGGACCGAGCCCCCCCGACCCTCCCTAATGGAGGATACCCCCCCTATTGGAGGGTCACGGGAGGGCGACGGACCCGACCGTGCGAAGAGGCACTCAAGCAACTCAACGCACAGGGTGAGCAGACCGTGGCTTGACCCCACGACTACACACACGCACAACCCGCATGCCACCCGGGAACGAACGGAAGGAACAACCCCGTTACCGCCCCCAGAAATCACGGGGTCAAGAGGAAACCCAACCCTGTGGCAAGGCCGTAGCAGCGGACCGCGAAGGAAGACCCAGACCCACTGAAGGGACTGGATCCCCTGGAAAACGGGGGCCCGGAGAGGTCAATGATGCCAGGCATCAAGACCCCACCAGGTGGCCACTTAGTGACACCACCCCCCACATCGCCAGCGTATTCGGATAAGGCCCCTCCAAGAGCGGGCCCTTTCCCCCCAATAGCACACCGCCTGGCACACTGACCCTGCAGAACAGGCAGTCAGCATGGCCGTAAGCACACAAAAAGGTCACCCAACGGAAGCAGACAGCGCACCGGGGAAACCAGGCAACAGGCTGTAACCTGAGCCTGGAGCACTGCGGACGAGACAGGCGCCAAAGGAGTCAACTGAAAACAGCCGCCCCGGCGGAAGGGGCGTATGCTGGCGTTGTTGATCACCATGACAAAGCCTCCATTAAAAAAAACCCACCCAGAGGGGTTGAGGCAGAGAAGGCTGACATGATTGGCAGACGTCATGAACGTGCAGGGGCACACTCAACCGGGTAACCCGGGAGTTGACTCTGCTCCAACACACCAGGGAACCAACCACCTTGTCGTTAACCTATGCAGTGGTTGTTCCTATAACCCCTCAAGACAAAAAGGGTTATTCCAAGTCTACGGTATCAACGAACTTTACTTCGGACCGGACCCGGCGGCCTGGGACGCACACAGGGTTACTAGAGGAGGTCCCGAAGACCACCCCGACAGCCCTCCCTCCGCCATGCGTGAGAGAGGAGCGAAGAAAAAAGAGAACCAGCCCCCATAACAGTGCCAGGTACAAAAGAGTACCCAACAAGGGTCTCTATAACGCCTAACCTCGTGACACCCCAGGCCGACCCGTCATTTTTCCCCCCGAAAAAAGCCCAAGTCCCTCAGGGTACCAGAACAGCAGATCTGCATCCCCGGCGGACAACGGGTTAACTGATCTGGACCAGCGTGACCAGAACCAGTCCCGTGCCCTAACCACGCCGACATGCCTACTCCAGGAGAAGGGGCAGATATGCGTGTCGATCTTAAAACATGAAAAGAAGGCGCCACCCAGACGGTCGGTGCGAACCGCGCTCGGTGGCCCACCCCAAGGGCGTGAGACCCCTCTACATATGTTCAGATCCATTCCGTTATCATCCCCCAGATATGAACGAGAATCCGTCGATAACCAATAACAGGTTGTCGGAAGAGGAAAAAACCTCCATCCCAGTTGCTTTATAAAAACGCTGTTTTAACCACAAGCAACCAAGGCGTACTAGCTACCCGCATGATCTTTAACAGAACACCCCGAGCTAGCACTTAAGCGTGCGTCGGGACACAACCACATCAATGAACAGGCTAGTTAGACCTTTCAGTGAATCCCCAAGGCGCCCAGGGGAAACGACAAGAGGGGTGTGGCGCTTCCTAAACTCCAACTCTTTTTAATAAAAAAGAAGGAAGCACCAACAGACATGAATCCCATTCTACACAGCCGAGGGTAAAAACTGTTTACATTTTTACATCCAGTCACCTTTTTCACAGAGGATTTAGACCGAAATTCCCCAGAGAGCCTTCCCACGTGAGTCGTAGAATGAAAAAGCCATGGCAACTACGAGTCACGTGACCAACTGACTCAAGTTACACATAAAATCGAGCGTAGCGGACCCGTAAGTCCTACGCTCTAACCCGACACTTTGACACAACAGATCGTACGTAAAGATCTAACTCACGGAAGCCATCGTCATAGCAACGTACGTAGTGTCGTATGCCATGACGGGGGGAAACCCAACCCTCAACTCCTGTTTTTAATAGGAGCAGAGTCAGGACAACCCTTCCCCCCCCCCCCCCTCCCTGTCAAGGCGCCTAACGGCTTGGCCCTGACTGGCCTAACAGGAGATGAGAAAACCCCCCTGACCAATCAAGTGGGAAGGAGGGGTTTATTCGGCACCCCCTCACAGAACCCTTCCCCCTACACACAATAACAACTGTAGCATATGAAACCTTTGGTAGAATGCTAATGAATAGCGCAAGCTAATACAATGCACGCTACCCACAGAACTGTGAACAGGGTTTACAACAAAACCAAGTCGTGTGTGTGTGTGTGTACAGCATTCCATGTTGTACATAGAAAAACACTGATAGAGAGAGTAACGGCTAGGCCGTGGAACGTGTGTATACGAGCATTACTGCAACTAACACAACAGTGTTGTAGCTCAACATTACTTCTTGTGTAAGCAACAGACCATACAACCAGCTTCTACCTGCATGTGGAGTGTCAGGCCGAGATAGAAACCTTTCTATAACCGAGTGTATGCTGCAGACCTTGCTTAAGCTCATAACACGAATGTAACCCTTCTATCAATGTATACTAGTGCAGATTCACACTTTGCAACCTCATCATATGTTTTGGTGAAGAAACACACAGTTTGTTAACAAAAAATACAGTCCCCCTTTAGAGGGGACTTTTTATTTATGAGCAAACAATAATATGAGAGGCCGGGGAGGGGTAAACAGAGGGGACCGCAGGGGAAAAAAGTCACTGGGTCTAGCGGCGTCTGCTGCCTCGAGCGGCTCGGGCTTTGCCACTCCGAGAAGCCCCGGAGAAACGGTAGATAATCGGTTGCTGGTCACGGCGATCCCTACCGTCTCCACCGGTCGTAGGTGGGCCGGCTGCAGCAGCAGCACCGTCTCTCCTCCTGGCCTTCTTCGATGGGCCAGCAGTGGCGGTGGAGGCAGTATCAGCCACGGCGGAGGAAGCTCGACGACGTGGAAGCCATCTGACTCCACCGGCGATGACGGGAGGAGGAAAATGGGGTTGGAGCACGGACCGCTCCTCTGCCATTTCTCTGCACGTTGAGGTCATCAATTGCAGGGCCTTCCCGAACAGTCCAGCATCGGAGAGAGTGGCCGTTAGAAGAGGACCTCTCTTCTCCGGCACACGGGCCTGCTCCAGCCAAAGGTGGCGCTGGATCAGAGTCGCCAGGGCGCACACTTTCCCAGCGGCTATGGCCTGCAGCTGAGTCAGATGCAGGACAGCTCCTGCCGCCTGGGTGAGCTGGTCATGTTGGACATCAGTCAGCTCCGTGCCGCCCGTCATTATCCCAGATATAAATCTTGCCAGCTGTGCGACATTAGACGCGGCAGCCAGAGATTGTGTACCAGAGATGATAAGCCAACCGCCTAGCCGATTATCCTTGAAGAACCGGCTTGCATAACGGCTCCCACACCACTTCCGGACAGAGGAGAGCGGCCATCGGCCTATCAAGCCGTGGCACGCCCTCTCTCATACCGTCGACCCACCACCCGCGTAACCGGTACGTAGGCGGGGGTGAGGCCCATGATGTGGGACACCACCTGGCCCCGACAAACATAGGCCCCCACCGGGCGACGTTGCCAGAGATGACCTATTAGATCATCAGGGACAGGAGCAGGCAGTGGCTGCGGCAGCGGCACGCCGTTTGCAGCGGCCGCCACCGCCATAAGCACGGGGAACAAAGCCTGCAGTTCCCCCTGCAGACTTTCCTCCACCGAACCCGCATCCCTCACATGCAGCAGGCTTCGACTGGTCAAGGAGCCACAGTCTGATGTGGCTGATAGTAGGGCATCCTGCCGATGAGGCCGAGGGTCTTCCCCGACATCCTCGAACAAGGCGCCCCAAGGAGGCATTTCACCCCCCTCCAGTGTTACCTGGACGGGTGGGATACTCGTCTCTACTGGGCCTTCAAACAAAAACCTGTCTGCCTCTACCATGCAATCCTCTGTTTCCATCGGGCAGATTGAGACCGACGCATCCTCGCTGGTCTCCAGCAATTCACCAAACCCAGGCCGTTCGCGTCTGTAAGCCACCATCTTGCGACGGGAGCGAGCAGACGCAAAAAGTTTGCGTCTCAAATCCTCCGGAACCAAAGGAACCGGCCACTCAACAGCGGACGATTCCCCGGAAACAGAGGAACCAGAGCCAGGACCAGGCTATCGCAGAGACGACAGCACTGGTGCACCGGCTCCTCGGAGAGGCAAACTACCCATCGGATGCCTACCGGGCGTGGCTGCCACCCACGAGAGAGGCAACAGCCCCGCACCAGAACGCACGACGGAGGCGGGAATGGAGAACCGCTGGTGAAGAGTGGCTCTGCGACTCTCCGAAGTAGACATTATGACTTAGATTTTTCTATCGAATACTATGAGAGAAGACACCGAAGGCACTTCCTTGTGGTGAAAGCGAAGAAGGAGGCGAGTAGGTGACCACACACCTGCTTATGAACGAATGTTGGGATGTAAAGGTACATTTTTTATTCAGTGCGCGTGCACAAGTGAAGTATAGTGCAGTAGTGACGCTGAGCGAGATCCATTGCGAAACAGAACAAGCTCTATGAAAAGAAAGCCATCAGACCACAGTTTGTATAGGGAGCCCAAAAGGAAAAAATATTGGTGAGCTAGGAGATTGGATTTCAGTGCCCTTTTAAACTTCAGAAAAGAAAAATCCAAAATATGTGGAGGCAAATAGTTCTACAACTTTGACCCTCGGTAGAGTATACTAAACTGAGATGGGGAAGTGCGGGAATCGGGTGGTCTAAGAAAACAGGAGCTACGTGTGGAGTAATTATGAAATTGGTAATTGTGGGCAAACATGTCATGAAAGAAAGGGGGAAGGGCTCTTTTAAAAACTACACAAATAAACCAATCTGGAGATGATTCACTTGATAAACACTGAGGATACCTAACTTATGAAATAGAGGCTGAGAAGAATGACTTCGATGTACACAGCTGATTATTCTTGGAGCTCGTTTCTGCAGACGGTATATGAGCTCAAGTTTGGTCTGATGAGTACTACAAACTAAATTACAGTAATTGATATATGGGTAAACCATAGAGTGATATAACATAGTGGCAACCTCAGTGCTCATCAAGTGACGTGTTTGGGGTTTTGAGAAAATGAGCCAAAGATTCATGTGTAATTGTGAAAAACTGAGACCAAGGAACGTGACCGACTGGAATTCAGAGATGAAAAAATACGTCACTTTTATATAACGGCCTTTTGGTGGATTTCTTCCTCCCAGATACGATGAGGCCAATATAAAACCAATACAAGGGTAATTTTTTTTTTCTTAGCTCTATTTATAATTTTTAGCTCAATTTAAATTGTTTTCCTATGTACCTTAGATACTATGTATATATGTGTTTCATTACATATATATATACTAAAGCCGGGCCGTTAACGCCGTTACCGGGCTAAGTTAACGGCGGACTCTTATCGCGTGATAAAAAAATTACAGCCGTTAATCTATTCTCAAAGTTGGGTCTGGGAGCAATACAATACAATTACATGCATCATTGTTTACAATGAACGGTGGGGCTAGTGACCGAAAGGACTGGACACAGGGACAAGTTAGACATCAATTAATTTAATACAACAGGTAGTTTCGATCTGCGCTGTTGTGCCTATGCACCACACGGCTATTATATTATATACGGCTGTTTTCTATATTAAAATCAGCAGCTCTTCCTCCTCGTCGATTGCATGTAGCTGCATCTAATGTTAGCTAACGTTAAAACTAACCTAAAGTTAGTTGTTCACCAACAATCTCAACATTTGTATTAACGTTAACTCAAAAACACAGAACCGGACGACACAAGTTGTCCGCTCACAGATCTGCTAGCGATAATAACAATAATACTTCCGGTCGGGGGGTCTCAAAATAAAAGAGCAAAGTCTAAAACACCTGAAAAAAGGTTTATTTTGTACAGTGTTTTCCTCCACGAGTAATTCACGATCACTCGAGTATAGCATGCGATCAATCGATCTGGATTTCTCTTAAAAATTTCCATCCCTAGTATACACTATTGGACTGATTGAGTCAAGCCATGTCACATAGCTACTGAGTAGTGTTGTCACGATACTGGAATTTCGACTTCGATACGATACCTTGAAAAGTATCGATACTTCGATACCATTTCGATACCAAAAAAAAGAAAAAAAATATATATATATATATATATTTTTTAAACAAATTTAGCTTTTGTTGCTGGTTGATTCTCCTCAGCTTCTCTCTGGTACTATAAGAGAAGATAAATATAACACTTTTAAAACCCTTTGTTTATCTTTAGATCACACATTTAAAAATAACTGTTCATCTCACTTCAATAATTTTTATTGCAGAACATGGTATTTTCTCAAGCAGACAGATGTAAACACTGTAATCTGTGTTGCATGTACCTGACAAACTGAACTGTTTGTATTACAGTTAGTAACAGTTTCGATTTTTATTTAAAGATAACGAGAGAGAGAGAGAGAGAGAGAGAGAGAGAGAGAGAGAGAGAGAGAGAGAGAGAGAGAGAGAGAGAGAGAGAGAGAGAGAGAGAGAGAGAGAGAGAGAGAGAGAGAGAGAGAGAGAGAGAGAGAGAGAGAGAGAGAGAGAGAGAGAGAGAGAGAGAGAGAGAGAGAGAGGCTATGCTCGGAGAATTTTTTGTAACGTTACATTTTCAACAAGATTGCTGCTATTTAAACACTTCATGGAAACGGGGTAACATTAACCTTATGTCGACTGTAGTATTGTATGACCTCGACATAACGTTTAAACGTTAACGTTACTCCGTTTCCATGCAGTAATTATAAATGTGGCCAGCTAAGCTAAGCTAACGGAGCTAACGGCTAGCAGTAGCTAACGTTAGCTGGTAGCTGTAACGTTACTAACAACGAATCAGCTGTTGATATTATGCGCCATCAGTAGACAACGTATCATGTATTAAACTAGAGTTAATGGTTTAATGCTTCAGTCACAGTGACGTTGAAAGAGCAGCTGTCACGAACCTCTTTCATTTCTTTATGGAGATCCACGTTGGCACTGCTCTGTAACACCGCTTGCAAATAGCATTGGGGCATCTTTATCTTGTCCTTCGTTGTTTACTTCAAACCCGAAGTACCTCCAAACAGCACTTCTGCTGTTTTCTTTATCCACAAGCACAAGTTGTGGAGGCTCTGCATTTGCCATCTTCAGCTAAAATGTTTGTTTACAAACTGAAGACGGCTCTGTGAGGGGGAGGGCTTGACTCGGAGGAGGCGGAGGGGCAAGCGTGCTCTGAACAGCGTGTCAACAACTTGCAGTAGAACACTCGCCAGCTGGTACCGATACTGCAGAAAGTCGGTATTTCGGGAAATGAGTATCGAAACCATTTTAAATATTCAGTATCGATACTTCGATATTTTTGACAACACTACTACTGAGTTACTGTACTGGTAACATTATTTGTGTTCTGAATAAAACAATTTATTAAACAAAAGTACATCTTATTGAACATTATTATTTATTTCATTATCAATTATCATAGCAAAACAGATTTTTCAAACAGTCTGTAATGCATTTTGGAAACGGGAGATGGGCTCATGGTGTAATGGGCCACCTGGCCTGAGAAACGTAAGAAGTAGCCCCTTTCGTGACTGTGATGCACGCCAACAAGGTTTGGCCGACTCGGCGTGCATCACAGTCACGAAAGGGGCTACGTAAGGAGAAAAGAAAAAGTAAGGACTTACTTCTGGTCATTATTTGGGTAGAACACACATATTTTGAATGCCTTCGGCAGACTTCAAATGAGCCATTTGAATCTAGATTCATCTAGATTAACTCCAGGATTGCAGATAGATTATTCTAGATTTAAAAAGATTATCTATGCCCACCTCTAATATATACATTCATACCAATTACTGTATTCGCCTGTTCTATTCTCCATCCATCTATCATCCATTGCAACACTATATTATCACTGACATCCTGTTGGGGGATCCCCTTTGAACGGCCCATCTGAGGTGTCTCTCCTCCACACCGCCTGTGGTGCTTTTTTTTCTCCTATTGAGTCATTCCTTATCTTCATTGGGGACACTTTTTAGTTTTTGATCTATTGTGATGTTTCTTCTTGACTTGTACAAGAAGACTTCCATGTGATCCCGGGCTATACAAATCAATTTTGATTTGATTTGATTTGAATTTCTCTTGACACAGTTATGGTCACCAGCATCCGACCAGGTGCCTCTTGGAGATGTGTGAAATGTGTGTTGTTGTGTGTAGAAGGCACACGCACACGACTGTTGCATATGTTTTAACACAAGTAAACCACACAGTCTTTTCTAAATAGGTTCAAATATGTTCTAAATATATATAAATATCTTTTAAAAGTTTTACCGTTATTATATTTATCAGGAAACAGGAAATAGTTGGGGATGGGTATTCTCGGGAATCACATTCTCCGGGTGTTATGTCCTGTTATGCTACGTATAGGTTGTGACATACTAGCAGTTACATTGTAGGCTACTGTGCCTTTAATAGACGGGCGTGGTTAGCGCTCGAGGTAGGGCTGTGTTTGTAACCTAAGAGTCAGTCGAATAAAGTAATGAAACCACACGGTCGTGTGTTCATTGTCTCAACATAATAATTGGCGAACGAGGATGGCTGATTTCGTTTTACCACCGCCACCACCGTTTCTACCTGTTCCCGGTGACCCAGCGGTTCCATGGGTTAGATGGCTAACGTCATTGGAGGACTATTTATTGGCGTTGGGACTGGAGGATCTGGAAGAAGCTAGGAAGTGCGCACTTCTGCGACACTGCCTCGGACAGGAGGGGCAACGGATTTATGCTACGCTTACATTAGCCGACGATCAGTACTCTACTGCTACCGAGGCTCTGAAGTCGCATTTTAGCTCGGGAAGAAGCCGTCGGATGTACCGGTTTGAGTTCCGCCAGAGAGCACAGAGGTCTGGTGAGACTGTTTCGCAATATGTGTCTGCCCTGCGGGAGCTAGCCAAGCATTGTGATTTTAGGAACTTGGAGGATGGACTCATAGTCGACCAGCTGATTGAAAGAACATTGTGTGCTCAACTGAGGGAGAGACTGTTATTAGAGCCGGACGCCATGACACTAGCTGATGCAGTAGTGATTGGAAAACAGTTGGAGACAGCTATCTCTGAGGCGCGCAAGTTTTCCCGCGCGGTGCATGAGCCTGTGATGTCACCTCCACCCGGAGTTCAGAACGTGGCCCAGGAGGCAGCTGGCGCAGACGGTGACAACTTCGATGTGCAGAGAGTGGCAGACAGGGCGCCGAGGGAGAGGGAGAATGGACAAAGGCGTTGTGGTAACTGTGGCTCCCCTAAGCATGCAACCAGGGACCTGTCCTGCCCTGCTCTAGGCAAGCGCTGCCGTAACTGCAACAGGGTTAACCATTTTGCACGCTGGTGTCGCTCTCCTCCTGATCACGCACAGTCTGGGGCTGTTCCCATCAATACAGTACAAAGCCCACAGGCCTCATTCAGTCATTGCACATGTCGTGTGGGTGGGGCCTCCATACCACTCCTCGTGGACACAGGGGCTAAAGTGTCGCTCCTGAATAAGTCCACTTATGACCGGCTCTTCAGTCACGTGCCGTTGACTACAGCAGCAAACGCCCTGTCGGGGTATGGCCACGCCCCGATCACCACTTTAGGGGTAGCCTGCCTACCTGTGGAGTACAAAAAGAGACACATCCCTGACACCGAGTTCTACATCACACGGAGAGGGGCTAACATCATGGGGCTAGACCTGTTTCATGCTCTGGACTTCACATTGACCGACGCTGGGGGTCTACGCGTCCTGCAGGGGGTCAGCATCTACTTGGATGATGTGGTGGTGCATGCGCCCACCGCTGCACTCCACGACGCTCGCCTGGAGCAGGTCTTCCAGCGCTTCAAGCAAAACGGGGTCACACTCAACGCGGAGAAGTGTACATTTGGAGCTACTGAGGTCGAGTTCCTGGGGTTCAGGCTCTCCAGGGAGGGTATCACCCCGATCATGTCCCACACCGAAGCAATCCTGTCCCTGCCGGACCCGCAGTCGCCGTCCAAGCTGTCTTCTTTTCTGGGCATGGCTGCCTACTACCTCCGGTTCATGCCACACTATTCTGACTCGACGGCCCCTCTGCGCCAGCTGTTACGCAAGGATGCGGTATGGGACTGGACCCCGGCCTGCCGGGAGGCTGTGCGCGTCATCAAACGGCAGCTCACGTCCCCGCCAACACTGGCGCATTTCAGCCTGACCGCGCCCACCTTGGTCACCTGTGACGCCTCTGGGGTGGCGCTCGGCGCCGTGCTATCCCAGGTTTATGGAGGGGTAGAGCGTCCAGTGGCCGTCCGCGCCGTGGGAGCACATTCAGGTTGACCTATGCGGAGAGCTTCATGGGGCCCCGGCACATGCCCGCTACCTGATGGTCGTGCACAACCTACACTCGAAGTGGCCAGAGGCCATCGAACTCAGCTCCATCACCACACAGAGCATCACCGACAACCTCGTCAAGCTGTTTGGGCGCTGGGGCCTGCCCAGTGTCGTCACCACAGACAATGGGCCTCAATTCATCTCGGCAGAGTTCTCTGAGTTCCTGTCACTGAGGTCCATCAGGCACATCAGGACGTCGGTCTACCATCCTGAAAGTAACGGCGGCGTTGAACGCCTAAACAAATCTCTGAAGAATGGAATCAGAGCCTGCCTGGAGGAGGGGAAAACCTTCAGCGCTGCACTCACCCAAACTCTCCTGACCATCCGGGCATCCAAGCACTCCACCACAGGGGTCTCTCCGGCTCTGCTCATGATTGGGCGAGAAATGAAACAACCACTAGACTGCTTGAGAGCTGAACCGGCCCCTGCATGCGAGAGCCCTGGGCTCGAGAAGGCCAGAGATCAGGTCCAAAGCTCACAGGCTCAGATGAAACGGAGGTATGATGCCTCTCACAGAGTACAGACTCCCACTATGTCAGCAGGGGATTGGGTCAGGATTAAACACGCCAACCGCAAGAACAAGCTGAGCTCATACTGGTCAGCACCCCTCCGAGTGACCCGTCAACTGGGTCCGGCCACCTACAGACTAGATGATGGTTCTCGCTGGCACTCAAACCGCCTGCATAAGGTGGGTGCCCCGACACTGCCTGCATCATCCATGAGCCAAGCTGCAACCCGCAGTTGGCAGCCCCGCTTGGAAGCAACCAGGGTGGGAGGTAACCCACCACAACCACCAGACCCTGCTCCCCAGCCTGCTCGCCCTCAGAGGGTGAGGGCTCCACCCGCTTGGCATGGGGACTATGTTACTGGGTAAATGCCACGGGTTGGTGGACTGAAGTGTTCAGTTTCTGTTCATGGACTGGAATGTTCTATTGCTGTTGCAAGAGGGAAGGGGGGGAAAATGTTATGTCCTGTTATGCTACGTATAGGTTGTGACATACTAGCAGTTACATTGTAGGCTACTGTGCCTTTAATAGACGGGCGTGGTTAGCGCTCGAGGTAGGGCTGTGTTTGTAACCTAAGAGTCAGTCGAATAAAGTAATGAAACCACACGGTCGTGTGTTCATTGTCTCAACATAATAGTACCCTGTCCATGACTGTCTTTGTCCATATGTCTCTTATCTACACAGTACATGTATATCCATGACTGTCTTTTTCCATATGACTCTTATCTACATGGTACATGTATGTCCACGACTGTCTTTGTCCATATGACTCTTATCTACATGGTACATGTATGTCCACGCAGGGGCGGACCTAGCACATTTGGCGCCCTAGGCGAGATTCACCACTGCGCCGCCCCCCCCCCTCCCCCCATTTTTTTTTATTTTTTATTTTTTGTATTTTTTTTTTTTTTGTATTTTTTTTTTTTTTTTTTATGACTTTTGCCTCTTCATAGTTCTCTAACGTTAGTCTTTCTTTCCTCAATGCTCAATTCTATAAACACTTGACCGATACCCATCAATGCACAGCGCTCTAGCATGTTCTGACTGTGAACACTTAAAGCTGAGGCTCAGACCGACCGACCGTTTTAGATTTTTGGCTCATTTTGGGCCTTATGTTAGAATTTCTTTTATGTAAAAATAATGGTTGCCGATATAGAGGGGGCGCCAAAACTGCACAGAAAAAAATAAAAAATAATATAATAATAATAATAATAATAATAATAATAATACAATTGGTGCCCCCCTCTGGGTGGCGCTCTAGGCGACCGCCTATATCGCCTGTAGGAAGGTCCGCCCCTGTGTCCACGACTGTCTTTGTCCATATGACTCTTATCTACATGATACATGTAGGTCCATGACTGTCTTGGTCCATAATGCCTCTCTTACTCTCATACCATCTTCTATCTGCTACTTGTTCTCTGACCTTTCCAGAGCAGTGCATGTACGCATCTGTGTGTTCCAAGTGGACAGGTGTAAAGATCCACTCTCCTTCACAATCCCATCATCTACGGGCCATCACATCCTTCCCGTGCTTAGCCCATGGATTATTTAAGTCCAGTTTATGCACGAAGAGAGGCCTCGTTGCATCTGGGGGGTGGCGCCCGTGTCGGGGGAGAGTGTCATAATCTGCACACGGTCGGTCCGTCTTATCCGCCCACTTGTGATGCAGCTCTAGGCGCCCCGCCGTTGGGACCGGATGGTGAATCCAAGAGGCCTAATGAATGCCTGCAGCTGTTGCCCTCCTTCGCTGTCTGACACGGCCCTCTTGAAATGATCCAACTCCCCAGGCCCGCAGGGAAGTGTGCGTGTGTGATGTGGTGGTGCAAGAGGAAGTGTGTGTGTATGGTGTGCTAATATGTATTAGTGTTTATCTACAATGAGCCTGCATTGTGTCAATTAGTGTGTTGTGTTTATTAGTGTGTGTGTCTGTGTGTGTGTGTGTGTGTGTGTGTGTGAGTGTGTGTGTGTGTTTGTTTGTTAGGAACTGGAGCAGCCTAGCGTCACGAAGGCTAACAATCCAAGCTCCAGCCCTAACATTGAAATGTAGTATTGAGGAAAAGACGAGGAAACAGAATGAATAGGCTAGTTTTCAATAACAGTAGGGTAGCTTCATGTAGTATCATGAAGGAGGGAATGCTCTCTCATAGCTCTCCTCTCAGCCTGTCATAGCTCTCCTCTGAGCGTGTCATAGCTCTCCTCTCAGCCTGTCATAGCTCTCCTCTGAGCCTGTCATATTGTAGCTCTCCTCTGAGCCTGTCATAGTTCTCCTCTCAGCCTGTCATAGCTCTCCTCTCAGCCTGTCATAGGTCTCCTCTGAGCCTGTCATAGCTCTCCTCTCAGCCTGTCATAGCTCTCCTCTGAGCCTGTCATAGCTCTCCTCTGAGCCTGTCATAGCTCTCCTCTCAGCCTGTCATAGCTCTCCTCTTAGCCTGTCATAGCTCTCCTCTGAGCCTGTCATAACTCTCCTCTGAGCCTGTCATAGCTCTCTTCTCAGCCTCTCATAGCTCTCTTCTCAGCCTGTCATAACTCTCCTCTGAGCCTGTCATAGCTCTCCTCATAGCCCCATCATAGAGTATCTCTCCTCTCATATCTCTCCTCTGAGCCCATCATACAGTATCTCTCCTCTGAGCTGGTTGGTCCGTTAGATAGTTTGTATTGGGTTGGTTGGTCCGTGAGATAGTTTGTATTGGGTTGGTTGGTCCGTTAGATCAGGGGTTCCCAAACTTTTCAGGCCAGGGCCCAGAAAATAAGGCGTCAGAGAGCCGCGGCCCAATGCACATCGTCTGGCTTTTTTCTTTTTTTTTTTTTTGCCAGGCGACCGATTTTTTAAGCCAAATATCACTTCAATCCTATTAAGTTAGTTCAAGTTAGTTATTCATTTATATGTGCTATTTATGAGAGGGCTAACTTGTTGCAAAATAATAATGATAATAATAATAGCCTCATTAAAATACTATTGTTGCTTCGGTTGTTTTCAGCGTTTTATGTGCATAATCTGTTATTTAGTTTGAAATGTTCGTTGAAATAAGTAGATTTTTCATTTTTGTTTATTTATTAAGTTAATATAAAACCATATAGTCACATTTTAGAATACAATAGAATATAATTTTAGAATACAACTAGAAACACTGTCCTGGCCTGCTTCTAAGTTCAGTGGCCTGACAAAAAAAAATTATAAAAAAATAATTTTTTTTTTTTTTTTTTTTTTTTTTAAATCATCTCGCGGCCCACCCGTGGCTGCTCGCGGCCCACCTTTGGGTCGCGACCCCGACTTTGGGAACCACTGCGTTAGATAGTTTGTATTGGGTTGGTTGGTCCGTGAGACAGTTTGTATTGGGTTGGTTGGTCCGTGAGACAGTTTGTATTGGGTTGGTTGGTCCGTGAGACAGTTTGTATTGGGTTGGTTGGTCCGTTAGATAGTTTGTATTGGGTTGGCTGGTCCGTTAGATAGTTTGTATTGGGTTGGCTGGTCCGTTAGATAGTTTGTATTGGGTTGGTTGGTCCGGTTGACAAAACAAGTTTCAGGTTTTATTTATCACATCCCTATCCTTGTCCTTGTTACAGTATAAATGAGTGAAATCCCTGCTCCTTGGCTCCTCTGCTCAGCAGCAACATAAAAACAAGTGGTACAAAAGTGTAAACAATAAAAACAATGGCAGCATATCAATAACAAATAAGAGTAGTATCAGTACAGTATAGGTGTACTGTGTGCAGGTCAGCAGCACTTAGTCACAGGTCGTTAGTGTTATTTGTTCATGAGTCTGAAACTGTATTGCTGGTCCGGGCCTTGAGGCTGCTGGTCTGGAGTCTGCTGGTCCGGGCCTTGAGGCTGCTGGTCTGGAGTCTGCTGGTCCGGGCCTTGAGGCTGCTGGTCTGGAGTCTGCTGGTCTGGAGTCTGCTGGTCTGGAGTCTGCTGGTCCGGGCCTTGAGGCTGCTGGTCTGGAGTCTGCTGGTCCGGGCCTTGAGGCTGCTGGTCTGGAGTCTGCTGGTCCGGGCCTTGAGGCTGCTGGTCTGGAGTCTGCTGGTCCGGGCCTTGAGGCTGCTGGTCTGGAGTCTGCTGGATTGTTCTATGTATGTATTTCTGTGTTGGATGCTTTGGAGTCCAAACATGATGATTTGATGATCGGATGTAGTGGGTGCTGATGGTACAATGGGAGTCTGTATGCCATTTTTGTTGAACTGCTGTTGTGGGGCTCTGGTCCAGGCTGGTGTTGCATATTCAAAGATTGATGTGATATATATGTCTGATAAACAGGGGAGGAAATTAGGCCACTTTACTCGCCAAATGCGAGTATTTTTTACGTTTGGCGAGTAATTCATGAAGAGCACTCGCCAGTCTGGCGAGTACTTGTAATTACAAAACAAAGAAAAAAATCATTCTGCAATCTGCTGATTCGCTCACTGGCACAAGCCGAACTCTGACTCCCCCCTTGATTCCTCCCATTTGCGCCTCAATCCAACCATAACCAATGAACATCATCGTTGTACAGATGCGCTCTAAGCTCCTCCAATGAACACTCATTTTCTAGAAGATGCCGCCCATCTAGGGGAAGTGGACAGATCACTGCGCGCGGACCTACAGACTCCTGCCACCGGCTTGACAACGTAGACAAACTTAGACAAAAACACATCAGTGGATGAAAATAATTGCATGTAGTGTCGTCGCTTTCGGATATCAGTGCGGTCTGACATGGGGGCGAACAACAGCATGCGACGCGTCTCCTTCGAGTCGGATGAGAATGACAAGTCAACCAGGCACCAGCATTAGCCGGCTAGCTACCTAGCATGTAACAAGCTACCATAATGCGCGTTCAACATAGTGGACTATACTGAGCGGCTTTGCTTAAATGCAGCCGAGTGACATTTTATTATTACCGGGTTTCCCCCATATCACCACTCGCCCATTATGCCCTTCACAACGGTGATGTTGTCATACTTGGCATTCAGAATACACCTGCTGAACCCCTAGCGTTGTCGATTCGGTTCCAATGTATCGTCATCTTACAGCACAAGTACAGTACAACCAGAATACATTTGGCATACAACCAGAGTGCAAATGTAACAAGTAAAGTTGTTTTATTTAGCTATTACATTACAGTGAAATGCTTGGTTCTTTCACTGCCCAACTCAGTCCAACCTAGACCAGTCCAACCTAGTCCAGTCCAGCCCAGCATCTTTCACTGCCTAGTTCAGCCCAACCCAGTCCAGAATAGTTCCCTCTTTCATGTTAATATGTGATATCCTAATATTTTGAAGAGTAGAGACAGTGTGATTAATACATGTTGTATGCTAATATTGTGAAGAGTAGAGACTGTTATTAATGTTTTATGCTAATAAATATTTTAAAGAGTAGAGACACGGTGTGATTTTTACTATGATTGAAAATCAATTTAGACAAAGACATACAAAGAAGTAATTATCACAATTAGCGATTTTTTTGGGCTGGTAAAAAATCAGTTTGTCTGGTAAAAAAAATCAGATACTCGCCAGTTGGCTGGTAAGCCAAAAAGTTAGTTTCCTCCCCTGCTGATAAACCATGAGGATGATTTCCTGTGGTGCTCTATGTTCGCTGAGTGTCTGCTGAGTGTCTCATAGTTCATGGTTGTTCTCGGGTGCAGTTGTTCCTCCTGGTGATGTGATGGGCTTTAGTGAATCCAGTTATTTGAGGGTTTCTGTAAAAAAGCTGTCTAAATGGTAAATGGCTGCATTTATATAGCAGCTTTACAATTTGTTCCTCACATTTTACCCGTTCACTCACACACCGACGGCAGAGGCGACCATGCAAGGTGCCCAACCTGCTCATCGAGACAGTTCTTTCTGGGTTAAGTGTCTTGCTCAAGGACACTTCGACACACTGCCCGGGAGGAGCGGTAATCGAACCGGGAACCTCCGGATTATCAGACGACTGCTCTACCTCCCGAGCCACTGTCGCCTCCTGTCTACTGAGGGTGATTGTTTTTTTTAAATAGTTTTGGACTTGTCAACTAGCTGGTTGCAGTGGTATAGGCATGGCTCTTTGGGGGGGTTGGGTAGGTGATGGGCAAACAGATTTTCTGCTTGTGTCCTTGTAGTTGTTGTTAAACACCACTTTCAGCTAAGGTGAAGGGCCTGGGATGTACCTGGGTGGAGCACATCATTGCGAGAGGGAACAGATAAATGCCACACAAGAAGTTCAGGTACAAAAGAGCAATATTTTATTGTCTGCACACAATATAAACAACGGCAACGGGAAGCAATGGCAAGCACAATCTAAATCAATCTTCATTACGACTTTAAAAACATAGCCATTAACATTACATAGGCATACACACATCTTGCCATAGCGTTAGCAGTTTGTACAATACAACGCACGTTTTAACTATGGTAGCACTAGCCCCAGCTAATACAGTCAATGAAATGTTATCGTAGCTACAAGCTAGCAGAGGAGGGAATGAGAGTCTGAGAGGCGGGGTGTTTAAAGACAATGATAGGCGTTTATTCAACATCCAAGAAGGCTAACATACAACTGTGTTTTACTAACTCCAACCGGGACTATTGCCGCTTTCCCACTGCATGTTGATGTTATGAACTCCTCCTAACGTGACCGGAGCTGAAGGTGCCACACGCTAAAATGTCCGTGGGGACCCGGCGCCAACCCATAGATAGTTCCAACTCAACGAATTACGTAATCCACCACAGTTGCACTCAATATTTAAATAATGTTAGTCTAAATAAATGTAGATACATAATAATTTCAAGCAGAAAACGAATCCTTCCATTAAGACAATCAGGGAATTTAAACATGGTTGACATTGTTTTTTTGTGTTTATATTATAGAAAGGAAAGTCTAGTGCTGGCTGAGCATATTGTTTGTTTGCACTAAGTTAATACTTTGACAAATGTAGCCTATATTTTTCAGTCAGTTCGGTCTTTGTGTGCCAAACATTATTTAAGGCTGTAAACACTGTAAATCTTTTTATATATATATATATATATATATAAAAATGAGAAGCATGTTTAGATTTGAGTGTTATTTTTTTTTAATAAAAATTAACGTATATCGAACCGAACCGAAAACCGTGACCCCCAAAACGTGATACGAACCGAACCGTCCATTTTGTGAACCGTCCCACACCTACCGTTTATCATAAAAATTCAGTGCCCCCGAAATACAAAAAAAAGCCCCCGAAAATCAATTAAGGGGGGCAAAAAAAGCCCTTGAATTTTTTTTAAAATTTCTAACCCTGATGCAATGTACTAATATACAATACTATATAGTGCAGAGCAGAAATGGGATGAGGTATAATTTAGGTACAATTTACAGTAAGGTGTACGAGTTGTAGTGCAAATCCTTTACCAATAAATATAAAGTGTAAAGTGTGTTTAGGTGATCTAAAGTGTGGAGAGTGGGTGCTGCAGTGTGTTGTTTGTTTAAGTGAGTGTGTGCGTGTGGGTGTGTGTGCTGTGTGCATTTGATGGTTGTAGCATAGTGTTTATTGTTCGTTGAGCAGCCTGATGGCCTGGGGATAGAAGCTTCTTCTGAGTCTTTCTGTGCTCGCCTTAAGACTCCGGTATCGCTTGCCTGACCGCAGCAGTTCAAAGAGGCAGTTGTTCGGGTGGCTGGAGTCCTTGATGATTCTCTTAGCCTTCCCCCTGCACCGCTTGCTGTAAATGTTCTGGAGGGTGGGGAGCCCCCCTCCAATTGTGCGTTCGGCTGAACGTGTCACTCTTTGTAGTCTGCTACGGTCTTGTGCAGTGCTATTCCCAAACCAGGAGGTGATGTTGCCAGTCAGGATGCTCTCTATTGTACATGAGTAGAAGTTCTTAAGGATCTTCTGACTGACTTGGAACTTCCTTAGGCGCCTGAGGAAGTAGAGGCGTTGTCGTGCCTTCTTCACATCACTGTCAATGTGTGTGGTCCATGTCAAGTCCTCGGATATGTGGGCTCCGAGGTACTTGAAACTATTCACTCTCTCAACCGGTGCCCTGTCGATGCTGAGGGGGCTGTAGTCCTTGACCCCCGACCTCCTGAAGTCCACAATCATCTCTTTTGTTTTGCTGACGTTCAGGGAGAGGCAGTTCTCCTGACACCACTGTGACAGATTCTCTACCTCTTCCAGGTAGGCCCTCTCGTCGTTGGCAGATATCAGGCCCACCACTACTGTGTCATCAGCAAATTTGATGATTGTGTTGTTGTTCCGCTGTGCCACGCAGTCATGTGTGTACAGGGAGTAGAGGAGGGGGCTCAGAACACAGCCCTGGGGGGCCCCTATGTTGAGCGTGATGGATGAGGAGGTGCAGTTGCCTGCTCTTACCACCTGGGGTCTGCCCGTCAGGAAGTCCAAGACCCACTGGCAGAGGTCATAGTTCAAGCCCAGGTCCCTGAGCTTGGCTATGAGTTTGGAGGGGACTATGGTATTGAATGCTGAGCTGTAGTCGATGAACAGCATTCTCACATAGTTCCCCTGCCTCTTGTCCAGGTGTGATGCTGCTGTGTGCAGCACATGGGCTATGGCGTCCTCCGTGGACCTGTTAGGGCGGTATGCAAATTGCAGGGGGTCCAGGTTGATGGGGAGGGAGGAACAGATGTAGCCCTTCACTAGCTTCTCAAAGCACTTCATGGCTATGGAGGTGAGAGCTACAGGGCGGTAGTCGTTGAGGCAAGCGGGCGTAGATTTCTTGGGTACAGGGATGATAGTGGACTTCTTCAGACAGGTGGGGATGACAGCCTGTTCTAAGGACAGGTTGAAGATGTCAGTGAATACCGGGGCCAGTTGGTCGGCACAGACTTTTAGGACGCGGCCGGGGATGCCGTCCGGTCCTGCTGCCTTCCTGATATTCACTTTTTTAAAGGTCCGCCTCACCTCATGCTCTGTTACCCTGAACACTGAGTCTCCATCAGCAGACCCCCCCCCCCCATTGCCGTGGCTTGTAGGCTGGTGTTGTTATTCACAGCCTCAAACCTTGCATAGAAGGTATTGAGATCATTTGCTAAGGAGATGTCACTGTTCAGTTTGCAGAAAACAGTATCATTTAATTATGCTCAACTCTGCTCCTGTCAAATGTCAGACCAGTTTAATAAGTGGTCTGACATTTAAACCCTCTACTGTACCTTGAGAAACACTTATGGTAAAAAAGACACCTAGGCAAAATGTGTCCGGAACCAGGCAGGTCTTATCATGTAGTATCATGTGACTCCCCAGGTCTATAGACTGGGGGGTGAGAGTATGATTGGGTATCAAAATCTGGGAGGCTTGGACTTGATTGATCAAACAGAGGGCATAGTAGGCATATGGCAGGCTGGCTCCCACATGAGCAAGAAAGCAACTTGGACCCATCATTATTCAGATGAATCTCATCCCACTTACAGTGTTTGTCTATCATTAAAAAAGGTTTAGATGATCAATAAAAGTAATGTCCCAGAACGAACAATAGCCTTTCAACCACAGGTGTTGTTACGGTCTGGGTAGGTGTGTTGGACCCAGGTGCAGAGCAGAACAGACACGACGAGAGACAGATGTTGGTTCTCGAATTTGAGCACTGCTCCTTTAATTTGAGTAACTTGGTAGTGAAAAGGAGAGGGAGCAAGTCTCCAAAACATGCTAAATGATAATAATAATAACGCTACACAGTAAATGGGGAAAATAAAGGAGAGAAAGCAAGTCTCCAAAAACATACTAAATAATAAACACGTCACACGGCGGTGCTGCATATACTCGCAGTCAGGGGTGTAGCTCCAGATTCTGGGCCCCATAAAAGAATGTATTTGTAGGCCCCCAGTGTATGCGAGCGCACGTAAGCGCGCGAGCGAAATTTTTTTGGCCATTTTTTTATTGATGAAAACGCATAATATGGTTTTTACCTATACATTCGGATCAGCAGTTCAGCACCTGCACTGTTGGTGGGTGAGCGTTCATCTTCAATGAATGGACCAATGCAATAGTCTACCAAAGCCCCCCCTCTCTCTCTATATATCTCACACACACACACACACACACACACACACACACACACACACACACACACACACACACACACACACACACACACACACACACACACACACACACACACACACACACACACACACTTCAGAAACAAACATAGTATCAATGAGAGCATCAATAATACGCCTGAGTGATGTCTAGTAAAAAAAAAAAAAAAAAAAAAAAATGTTGGGCCCCCCCTCAGTGCTGGGCCCTTGGAATCATCCTAAGCTACCCCCCCCAGCTACGCCCCTGCTCGCAGTAGAAACACTTTAAATAACGAATGCAAAAACAAACAATAGCAAGACGTAGTCGCGGGGAAAGCTACACTTTCCAAAACACGTTAAACACGGCACGGTATCAATGACGCAATAACTTTGAGCAAACACATATCCTACTTATCTCCCGTGGCAACGAGGGACGATAAGACTCTAACATGAATGCATAGTAGTTACTCACGGCAAGGTTCAGTGATCAACTGACGATCTGAATAGTAACCAGGAAGAACATTTAAAGCCAACCTAACTATACACACCAGGTACCAATGAATGCAATCAGGGCAGATAGACAGGTTAATTACCATCAGGTAGGTAACGCTAGGGCTTTTGCACCCAGAGGAGAGCAAAACCCCAAACGTTACAGGTGTTGTTGGCAGAGACAGACATATGATGGCAGTGTTTGGTGTGTTTAAAAAATAAATAGTCCTTGTTACTCATTTCAAAAATAATATTATTACTTTACTTATTTATCTCTGGGAGCAGTAATTCCATTACGTTACTTCCGTTACACCCCTCAGAATTGCTTCCTTTCTTACCGTCAAAATTGTATGGCCTACAACAGCATACAGTAGGCTACTTGGTCTGTGCTCCTGTGTGAAGGCACTTTCAAACCAGATGCGCAGGCTGCCGCCATGCCAGAGCTGCTCTGAGCTAGATCCTTCTCACTGCAGCGCAGAGCACAGCACCTCTAGTGTGAAGTTCATTCGCTGAAAAACCAGCAGCTTTCTTCCCAACAGCAGTTTGGCTACTTGCATTTACGTTTACATTTAGTAATTTGGCCGACGCTTTTATCCAAAGCGACTTACAAGTTCTGTACGACAGGTCAGCAGGAAGGGTATAACTCTTTCAGCTGAGTAACAATGATCAAACAGTGCTGAAACGTGGGTGCTGCAGTGTTGAGTCCATAGACATAAGACATAATTAGTATAGTAGTAGGAATGCATGGTAGTGCGTTTTTTTCCTTTTTCTTCAGGCTTGATCAGAAGCACAGCTGGATTCAATTGATGAAGGACAATATTGTAGGAGAGCCAGTGTTTCAAGGTATTTGAGTGGAAAGTAGTGAAAGGGTTAACCTTCTGTAGTGTGGTAGTGAAAGGGTTAACCCTTTGCCGTGTGGCAGTGAAAGGGCCTTCTGTATTGTCGCAGTGAAAGGGTTAACTCTTTGGTAGTGTGGCAGTGAAAGGGCCTTCTGTATTGTCGCAGTGAAAGGGTTAACCCTTTGGTAGTGTGGCAGTGAAAGGGTTAAACTTTTATTCTACCAGCAGGGTCGAAGATTCAACCTGCCTCCATGAAATACATACAGTAGCCTAATTGAAGAAGACACATCAGTGCTGTTTCGTGCTTTTAGAGCACGAGAGTCTCTTAAAATGACCACCTAAGCCTTGAGCGCAGTTTGGACAGATTACAGATCGACAAGGATGCTCTTGTCGTCATGTCTTGACAAAAAAGTAATGGAGTAACAAGTTGTTTTTTGATGCGGTAACTGTAATATTTTACTGAAATTGAGGTAGTAATTCATTACTCATTACTGGGAAAGTGTAATATTATTACTGTAACGTGTTCCTAGTAACGCATTACCACCCAACAATGAAAAACTCATCAAGGAAGAAATATGTAAATATTAGGGCTGTCAGTTTATCGCGTTAATTAGATTAATTAATTACACAGCAAATTATCGCGTTATGAAAATTAACTAAACATTTATAAAAAAGAAATTTAACTTTATAATTTTTTTTTTATCTCATTCATTCCATACGAACGTAGAATAAACATTTACAGACAATTTTTTTTAAATGGTCCATTTGCATGTTCTTGGTATCTGATTCTAGGGACATCTATGGATCTCAGGGAATGTATTACCAGTGTCAGAAATACTGTGTCTGTTACTAAGCTTGAGTAAATTGTAATGAACCAAATGAGAATATCAATAAAACATCTTTTTCTTTTTTATCCACTTTTTCTCCCCATTTTCTATTTTTCTCCCATCCCAATTTCGTATTATCCAATTCTTCCCTCCCCTGTCTTGAACGTTGCTAGACTATGCCTCCCACTGGTCGGTTGTAGTGAGGATAGAAGCCTTGCATCACGTGTCCCCTCCGGTACACGAGGAGGCAGCCTGTCGCATCTTTTCACCGCAGCAGCTCGAACTCTCAGTGGCGAGGAGTAACGTGTGGGAGGCTCACGCTGCCCCCGCTACTTCCTGTTTCCGCCGTACCGGCGTCACCCAACCGACCTGTAGGAGTCGCTGTCCACAACGTCCAATCCCCACCCACCGGCTTTCCCACCCTCTAACACTTGCCAATTGTGTTAATATGAACGACCGGCCAACCGGTAGCAACGCCGAGAGCTGGGCTTGAACCCAGCGTATTCTGCGTTAGTGGTGAGCGCCTTGCCCACTGCGCAAATCAGCCGCCCTAAATTTTTTTTTATCTTTGACTGTGAATAACACCATGCTAAAATTGACCAGACCTGAAAAATCTAAGCAAATGAATAAATGGAAGATGATTAAACAGAAGGTTTTGTAGTTACAGTACTGAATTCTGCCATCCGGACACATGCAATTTGAAATATGATTATAGAATATAGAATATCAGGCCTAACATGGTTATGCGATTAAAATGCGATTAATTAGATTAATTAATTACAAATCCTGACAGCATTAGTAAATATACCCAAAATGTGGCTCCGTCACTGAGTGCAGTGCGCATACTGTACATACACACACATTCATTGTCTGTCTTTCCATATACCATATAACCGTATAATGTAATGTGGTGCGTTTCATGTGGACAGCGCACATGGAAACACACACGCCATGCCGCGGAGCAACGCACACACACGCACACAGGGGCGTAGCTGTAGATTCTGGGCCCCATGAAAGAATATATTTGTAGGCCCCCAGTGAATGCAAGCGCGCTAGCGCGAGAGAATATTTTTTTTGACATTTATTTATTGATGAAAACGCATAATATGGTTTTTACCTATACATTCGGATCAGCAGTTCAGCACCTGCACTGTTGGTGGGTGAGCCTTGTAAAGGATGTCGCATTGCGTTCATCTTCAATGAATGGACCAATGCAATAGTCTACCAAAGCCCCCCCCTCTCTCTATATATCTCTCACACACACACACACACACACACACACACACACACACACACACACACACACACACACACACACACACACACACACACACACACACACACTTCAGAAACAAACATAGTATCAATGAGAGCATCAATAAATACACCTGAGTGATGTCTAGTAAAAATTAAAAATTAAAAAACGTATCTTTTTTTTGGGCCCGCCCCCCCCCAGTGCTGGGCCCTTGGAATCATCCTAAGCTCCCCCCCCCCAGCTACGCCCCTGCATGCACACACCAAACATTCCCTCCTGTCAGTTTTCTTAGGATGTCCGAATGTCAGAATGTGCACAATCATTTCATTCCGTTTTCGTGGTTATAGCAAAATGACGTTCATTCAGGAAGACGTTCATTCATCACATCACATACACATTTATTACTCACATTGTCACAATGCATTCGCTTCGCCTTGCACTTCTCCTAGGTTGACGTGTTGGCCAAGCAGAGGCAAACATGTCCGCCAGGTTAAATGGGAGGGGTTGGCGCAAGGCAAGGATCACGTGAGCGATATTATTGTATTGTACTGTTTACGTGGTTATCTTTAATTAAAACAGTTGGAAAGTATGTGTGATATAGTGGAGGATATATATTTTGTGTGTAGGAATTGGTTTAATGTGTTAATAATAATAATAATAATAATAATAATATGTACATCCTGTTTAAAGCCTAGTGGGAGGGGCTATTGGATATAAGAGAGCTGCTTTGGCCCAGGGACGTCAGTCTTGAATGGACTGAGTTACAGTGAAGGTAACCGGAATCCCTTTGAACAACGTGTTGGTATTGCTTGAAGTGGAAGTAGTAGTGGATATTGTGTATGTAGACATTGTGTAGTGTTAAGTAGTAAGTATATTGTGTTTTGTTTATTTGTTTTCTCTTTTTCCACTTTTGTTAGATATAGTAAGTATAGGGTATTTTGTTTTATGTTACTTTCACTTTTCACCTTTTTTTGTAAAACTATATCACCTCTGCACTTTTGGGAGGCGCGAAATAAAAACCCACCAACGAGATCCTTCCGACTACGCCTGTTTATGAGAGATTCAAAGGAGTTCGAGAGAGGACCCTGTCACAGTGGACAGTCAAATCAATTCCATAATGTGGCTTTGATGACATGATAATGGCACAGAAAAGGCTTGAGCTTAATCCTCTGTTGCTACATTTCTAGACCACCTCCTCTTCTTTCTATTGCAGGCACGTGCACACATAGAGCCCAAAGGGTGCTCGGGCACCTGTCCTATTGCAGGCACGTGCACACATAGAGCCCAAAGGGTGCTGGGGCACCTGTCCTATTGCAGGCATGTGCACACATAGAGCCCAAATGGTGCTGGGGCACCTGTCCTATTGCAGGCACGTGCACACATAGAGCCCAAACTGCAGGGGTGGGCAATTATTTTTCCCAGGGGGCCGAATGAGCAACTGAAAATATGTTGGGGGGCCGGGCCAAAATTCCAAACTCAATTATGCATAATATACATTTTATTTCTATATACAAAGCAGTAAATGGCATTGTTTTGACCCCTGGTAAGAGTGCATGTTATTATTTGGCAATTAAAAGGTGAGGTTAGCTTTCAAAAATATCATTTAATCAAATAGAATTTATTTCCAAAATGATAAACAAAATGTGAAACATTAATAACAAAGGACATTTTGAGTTTCATATACTATTGAAACAAGGATTTTCTTAGCTTTCTAAAGACATCACATCATCTTATAGCAAAAATAAACAAGACATGTCACTGAACTGTGTAAAGAAAAGTGTCCCAGTTTTGTAGCCTTTTTTACTTTACATGCCTATATTAAACATTTAATGTTTTCAGAACTGTGCAAAAAAAAGAAAAAAAAAGGTCAAGTGTCCCATTTCACTTGTTATATTTCCACATTTTAGTCTTCTTCAGTTCTTTTTTTTCATTCAGTGTGAGAAATCCAGTCTCTGTTGAGCTTTAACAAGTCCATCAAAGTCAGGTTGCATGTCTGAGGTGGAGATGCGAAGCACAGCTGCCAGATGTTCATCAGTGAGAGAGGATCTGTACCTGGACTTGGTAAACGTCATGACTGAGAATGTCTGTTCACATATGTAGGTGGATCCAAAGAGAACCAACATCTTCTGAGCATGTCTCCTAAGCGTATATTGTGCGTGTGAACGTTGACATGAAAAGAAAAAAGTTAAAAAAGAAAAAGATTTTTTTTTTTTTTTTTTAATTATCATGTAATCTTTCGCGGGCCGGTCAGAATCATCTGTACAATGCCCATGTCTGGCCCAAAGGGTGCTTGGGCACCTGTCCTATTGCAGGCACGTGCACACATAGAGCCCAAAGGGTGCTCGGGCACCTGTCCTATTGCAGGCACGTGCACACATAGAGCCCAAAGGGTGCTGGGGCACCTGTCCTATTGCAGGCACGTGCACACATAGAGCCCAAAGGGTGCTCGGGCACCTGTCCTATTGCAGGCACGTGCACACATAGAGCCCAAAGGGTGCTCGGGCACCTGTCCTTTTTATGCCAAGTAATTATTATTAAATATTTCTTTTTTTGACACATTTAAGTGATAAAAGTGTCTTTCAAGGATAAGTGAGCTCCTGCACTCATTATTATAGTTCAATATTCAATATTTGATCAACAAAATCCCCCAAAAAGCATAAAAAGCCCCCCCCCCCCCCCCCAAAAAAAGAGCCCCCAAAAATCGGGCTTGCGAGTTTCGCTCACCTGCTTCGTACGCACACAGCCAAGTGCCCTTTTCAGCCTTTGCGCACCTGCCCCTCTAAAGTCCTGTGCACGTCCCTGTTCTATTGCACAGGAGAGGTGAAAAGATGTGCTGTAGTGAATTCTAGAGACACAGCCACCACCTTTTCATGATCCACGCAGAAAAATTAGATCTCGCCACCATGCCAGAAAGTAGTTTTTTATCGTCTTTCCATGGTAGACCTATAATCATGGTTTAGTAAGATTCAGGTATAAGGCAGGGTTCGAAATTAACGGGGGCTTGGGGCATAATGCCCTTGAAAATGGACAAAATGCCCTCGAAAATCAGTTAAGGGGGGCACTTAATGCCCCCGACAGTTTACTAATTATATATATATATATATTTATCCGGTAATGGAGCGTCTGTGTATCGTACGGTTCAGATGACGCGCAAATAAAAGAATTAATTTGGCGGAGCCGGTGTTCTGCACTGGCTGCAGGCAGCAGCAGCACTGCAGCCAGGTGCTAGTCAGTTTGTGTAAAAATGGCATGCACAATATAAATCAATCTTCATTACGACTTTAAAAACATAGCCATTAACATTACATAGGCCTACACACATCTTGCCATAGCGATAGCAGTTTGTAAACACAACGCACGTTTTAACTATGGTAGCCCCACGCAGCCCGCAAGCTAATACTGTACAGTCAATGAAATGTCACCGTAGCTACTAGCTACTGTAGCAGAGGAGGAAATGGGAGTCTGAGAGGCTGGGTGTTTAAAGACAATGATAGGCGTTTATTCAACATCCAAGAAGGCTAACATACAACTGTGTTTTACTAACTCCAACCGGGACTATTGCCGCTTTCGCGCTGCTTGTTGATGTTATGAACTCCTCCTAACGTGACCGGAGCTGAAGGTGCCACACGCTAAAATGTCAGTGGGGACCCGGCGCCAACCCATAGATAGTTCCAACTCACCGAATTACGTAATCCACCACAGTTGCACTCAATATTTAAATAATGTTAGTCTAAATAAATGTAGACAGAAACATAATAATTTCAAGCAGAAAACGAATCTTTCCATTAAGAACTGACAATCAGGGAATTTAAACATGGTTGACATTGTTTTTGTGTGTTTATATTAATTAAAGAAAGGACAGTCTAATGCTGGCTGAGCATATTGTTTGTTTGCACTAAGTTAATACTTTGACAAATGTAGCCTATATTTTTCAGTCAGTTCGGTCTTTGTGTGCCAAACATTATTTAAGGCTGTAAACACTGTAAACCTTTTATTTTATTTTTAATAAATGAGAAGCATGTTTAGATTTGAGTGTTAAATTTTTTTTTAATAAAAATTAACGTATATCGAACTGAAAACCGTGACCCCAAAATCGTGATACGAACCAAACCGTCCATTTTGTGAACCGTCCCACCCCTACCGTTTATCATAAAAATTCAGTGCCCCCGAAATACAAAAAAAAGCCCCTGAAAATCAATTAAGGGGGGCAAAAAAAGCCCTTGAAAAAAAATGTTAATTTCTAACCCTGGTATAAGGCCAATCCAGCTCTTGTTATTCTTCCCTTGTGTCAGAGTCAGACTAAACCCTATTAATTCAGACTTCAGGAATGACATTACTCTCTATTTCTCACTCTGTCAGTCTCTCTTCTTCCTCTCCCTCCCACCTCCTACTCACAATTCCTCCTCTCTATTCTTGACAACCTCTATGAGCAATTATACCTTTCATATCCATCCATTATTTCCAACCCGTTCACCCATGGTGTTCACTCCCTGCATGTGGCACGTTTGACAATAATAACATCTCGTTATGCTTCATGCTGTCTTTTTCTCTGTGACCTGAGAGAAAATAATAATGGTTTGAGTCAAGAGTTCCATTGCAGGGGCTACTGTTACTGGAGCTCGCACACATATGGGCACCCCCCACCACCAGGGCCATTGCTAGCTTTTTGGGGGCCCTATACGAAATGTTGTTTGGGGGCCCCTATTTTGTGAAACTATGATGGGGGGATTCCAAACCCTTTAACACTTTCATTGCCGGCCGTGTTTTCCTTTTTACCCCCTTGAATGCCTCCACCCACTTCAATGATAGCGCTCTCATATTTGTGAACACATAATCTATGTCTTAAATTATGGCTAATCTGGCCGTCGCTTATCAATGACTTGTTTGCAGTCAACATTGTCGAAACGGATTGTTTTTTAATCGGTTCATTTCCGTTTTGTAGCATTTTGAAAATCGCTCGTTTTTGGAAAGTTTCAGGAAAATAGAAAGATTCCGTGATAAACGGCATTTACTGTATACACAAAACACGTTGTCATTTTTTGGCCTATTTATGAATCGTTTTCAATTAAACGCTAGATTATCGATAGTATATGTGTACTTATGCACGCTAGAGAAGCCGGCTGAAAAATCGATTTTCTCATTTCATGATCGCACACACACACACACACATACACACATATGGGACACATTGATATAAGTGAAAACAGCTCTGATTATCCCAAGACTGGTAAAATAGATTCCTTACCTCAGATCAGATGTTCGCCAAAAAGATTATTCCAATTCCTGATCGCCATTCCAAATATCGATTGCGTTTATTGATCCAATGCTGCATACTGGAAATATGTATTCCACGCTCTTCTGATGGGCCACAATGAGTCCGATGGGCTCGGATTACTTGCCTGAGAAGTAAAATGTGGATTCCGAATTTTTCTTTTCTCATACATTTTCATTGAGTCCATTCCAAAAGGGTGCATTACCATCCGGGAGACGGTAGGAGCGGTATTTTCCCAATGGAGCTCAGAGAGAGTTTGCAGCACTGATAGAATGATGAAATATGAATTCAAATCTCATAAAAAAAAAAACGCTATATGGCGTCATTGGCAATAAACGGTCGGCATGAACAAATGACTATAGCGTTGTTGGCAATGAAAGTGTTAAGGTGGGCATGCATTTAACATTTAAATGCATCAATCTGGTGCACTTTAACCCTTTTCTCGCCAATGACGTGTTACCACGTCATTCCTCGCCATGCGTAATCTGCCAATGACGTTTTACAGCGTCTTTGAGATCAATATTTCAAATTTCTGTCATGGTATTCACATTTCACCCACGGAGTCTTGACTGGTGCTGTAGATCTCCGCTCAACTCTCCAACGCTTCAATACCGCCACCTGGTGGCCGATCAGCGAGTTGCCAAAACCGGAAGTCACCGGAAGTGCTTAGTCCGTCCGCTATTCCGTCCGGCCACTCGCTATCGCTAGCGGGACTCTATCCAGACACCGTGCATATCGATCCGTTGCCATAACTCAATAAACAACATGATTGGACGTATATTAGTATTATACAAACCGGAACTGGATCACGTAGATCAACATCCCATAATAGCGATCTTTTTGCTCCAGTATCATCCCCCATCGCTACGAGGAAGCTGCCGTGAGTTTCAGCGTTTTTGATTATTATTAACCATACAAACTGCTCTGATCTATATATCACCCATACTACATGAATCATTTAACGTCGGTCATTGCATTATAAATGACCCCCCCCCCCCTCCGGTCACCAGCAGATGACCAGTCATGACGTTTAGGATCATGTACATGTGAAATTTTTTATATAACGTTGATCGGTATCAAACTGCATTTGATCATCTAATATATGCATTTATGGCTATATATCACGTTCTATGAAATACAGCAGAAAACGATAAAAACATATTTATACTCTGGATGGTATTTTAGTATGAATGTGTGAATGAAAAAGTAAAACGTTCCTACATCCCGAACGATAGATAATTGATGTTGAATGGGCCATAGTAATGTCAATTTAGCAATACAATTTAAAAAGTTATAGCCCTGCAAAGAAGGTGAACATCTCCATAGACTTACAGTACTGGCAGAGAGGCTACAAGGATGAGAATAAGCTCCGGCAGAGAATGGGTAAGGAAAAGAGGCTAGATCCGTGAAAAAAATGTATATCTTTTTTTCTCACAAATTCAAATCAAACATCTCAAGTTGACCCCAGCAATGACAGAAAATGATAATAAATAGGAAATACTGGGGCTCCCCATCATCAAGAAACTCCTGAAAGCGTACAGGATTTACCTTTAATCTGCATTATAACATCTCCCAAATGCACATAAATGAGACAGATACTGCATTTTCCTTACATTTCTGACTTACAATATTGAAATTTTAATGGAACTATTTAAGATGAAGTTAAAGTTAAATAAAGTTAGAAAATGCAAATAAATGTTTGTCAGTAAGCTACTTACTGTATTGTTACGGTGCTGGTAGGAATTGAGTTCCAATAGTAGGGATGCACCAATATGAAAATTTGCCACTGATTCTGATTGTTCAACTAACACAATCGGCCGATACCGATATTTGTGGCAAAAATATATATATATTATAATTTTTTTTTTTATATAATAATAAGTTATTTTTTAATGAAACTACTGTATATTTGTATGTCTCTAAATGTTTTGATGAATTGAAAATGGAGGACCCTTATGTAAAAAAGCCGAAAGTCTTTTTCTGGTCTTCATCCTCTGTCACGATGGGGTTAGGTAGAATGCAATAATACAGAAAGGGAAGGAATGGAGGAGGCAGAGGCGAGGAGTGAAGCTTGGAGAATGATGTTTACTGTAGAATCCAGTGCAATACAAGGAAAATACAGAAACTAAATAACAAACTTCACAATACAAAACAACAAACACTAAGACTTACTAGAGGGAGAACGGTGCAACACGACGTGGAGGAACAGGGGGTAACTGGAGGAATGTCGCCACACAGAAGGGAGGACAGACAGAACCCTATATACCCCAACTAATTAACAATTAAGAACACCTGGCCAACACAGAATCACAGACAACACCTAGACAATAAGCAAAGCACAACTAACACAACTAAACACAAAAGCAACTCCTAACAACCCAAAACAGTGTATGACATCACACCAGGGAAGGGAAAGACAATGACAGTACACACCATGACACCACATTAATCAAACTATTAATTATAGTTAACACAGTAGTCAGGATGTCCAGTGTACTGGAGCGCACCGATTGTTTGTCACCACTAGAGGGTGGTAGGGCGCCAATGTCAGGCCGAGGGCCAATGTCAGATAGAGGGCATTGCCCAAAGTTAGGTGGAGGGTACTGCCCAGTGTTACCATCCTGCCCAGTCCAGCCAGGACCGGGCCTAGGATCCTGACAATCCTCCAGTCCACTGAGCTGTTATTGTACCCATTCTGCAATCTGTTAATAAAGTTTTCAATCAATCAATTAGACAAATGTATAGAAAAGCTTTTATTATAACCATATAACAAAAAATTATATTATTGTTTATGAAAATGTTTTAGCCCTATGCTTGACTATTATTTTAGGCATGGCAACAAATTAAATAATAATAATAAAATGAATAAATAAAATATTAAATAAATAAATAGTAGGGATGCACGATAATTATCGGGCCGATATCAGCTATTATGACGTCATCCCGATAAACCCGATAACGTTATTGATAGCTCCGATAATATATAATATATTTTTTGTTAAAAAGAAATGCGTGTGGGTGAATTGGGATGAAGGGCGTTTGTTTTTACCGTAGGCTACTCCCGTTTTGCCAGTACAGTGGTACGACTGATAGCGTGTGGTTTAGGAAGAGGGCGTTTTACACAAATCCAGCGCTCCCTTTCTTGGCTGTGACGTAGCCACGTAAGTTTCTGAAGCAGCGCGGATGTAAACAAAGATGGCGTCAGTAGTGTGGGAATAGTTTCAGAGGAAAAAAGTTTGCTTGCTATTTGTAACAAATGCAATGCAGAAGTTCCACGAGGAGGGAAAAGGGCAACAACTTATAATACATCCAACCTAACAAGTCACCTGCAACATCACCACGATGGTGTGTTAAAAGCCTACGACGACGCGCGAGCAGCTAAAGCTTATTGCTTCGTAGCAGAGCCGTTGAGCGGCTCTGCTCCGTAGTAGCCAGGTTAATTTGCACCACCAAGCACTGCTTAAAAGCTAGCGGCTTGAGCCCTTGGGTCATTTCTGTCAAACTTCTTTAATTTAGCAAACGCCTCGTCAATAGGTACAAGCGCCGCAGGTTCCTTTGTAGCTGGCTTTGGATTCACAGCAGCTTTAGCTGCTCGCGCGTCGTCGTAGGCTTTTAACACACCATCGTAGCGGTGGTGATGTTGCAGGTGACTTGTTAGGTTGGATGTATTATAAGTTGTTGACGGATTGTGAATTTTCTGATTCAAATTATATTTATTTGGAAAAATAAATATGGTCACTTTATCAGTCAAAACTGTTGTCTTGGCTTTGTTTTGTTCATAGTAGTAACGCTCATGTCATGATAAATCTGGTTAGGTAAAAACTACAGGAATCTACATTAAAAAAAAAATTGTATAATACAATAAATATCGGTTATCGGTATCGGTATCGGCCTTGAGGAGCAGAAAGTTATCGGTATCGGGGTAAAAAAATCAATATCGTGCACCCCTAATAAATAGGCTACACGTCTCTCTTTTTGTGTTACAAATTGTGCTCACCGATATGAACATAGGCCTCTTTACTTACTTAAAAAAGGAAACATCAAGAAATATGTTTATGGCATTAATTCCACCATGCCATGTGTGTTTTTATTTTATAATGCTCATGAGTCATGATTATTGCTGAAGTCTGAGTCATACAATACTCACTGGCTTTCAAAAAGGTTTATGAGTTTTAATAAGAGAGCACTATCTCTCTCAACCAAAGCAATGCAGGTAGATGGCAACAGAACAATTTTGATTGACAGTCGATTCTGCCAATTACGTCACACCGCTTGCACCCGCCTCTGCTGTTCTTACCACCAATCGGCAATCGCTTATTCGTTTTTTATTTCCGGGAAGTCCGCCATTGATCTGCATGCGAGAACCACAACAAACTAATAGCTAATAACACTAGCTCCCCGCCGGCCACGAGTAGACTACCAGCGCTCTGCAGGATGACCAAACGAGGCATAATGATTTTACTGCAACGAATGTTATAATAAAAGCTTTTCTATACATTTGTCTGAAAACTTTATTAACAGATTGCAGAATGGGTACAATTCAGTATGGGCTCTCTGAGCAAAGGAAGGAAGTGAGAGATATGAATGCTTGCTATGTTCGGGTAAATATGCTGATGTTATTGAACGTGTAACTATATAACGTTAATGCCACAAAACTAATGCCTTTGTTAATCATAAGTAACTTTGATGCAGTAGCTTGTGTGATTGATTGATTGATTGATTGATTGAAAACTTTATTAACAGATTGCAGAATGGGTACAATACAGTACAGCTCAATACACACAATTGTTAAGGGGATGCAGACCAGAGAAAGACTTTCGTCTTGTTTACATCAGGGTCCCCCATTTTCAATTCATCAGGGTGTGCAGGTCGCTTGACTGAAACTTTTTTCAAAGTTTGAAAGTGTGGACCAGATTGACGCGACACAAATTTACAGATATTTATCGGCCACTGCCATCGGCACATTCTAGCTTATCGGCCGATAGGCCGATGGCAGTCAACAAGGCACTTATCGGCCGATACCGATACCCGACCGATATATCGGTGCACCCCTATCCAATAGTAGAATGAAGAAGGAGACGGAGATGTGGTTTGCTCTTCTCGAATAGTGTGTTCTTTTTATTGCAAGAAGCACAAGGAAGGTAAAGATAACAATAAAGATGCCAAGCGTCAACTGAGAATATACATTAAGGAAAATACTAAATCATAATAGCAGCAACAAGAGGGTCCAGCACTTGTTCTGTAGCCGACTGCACGCAGGTCGGTTTGAAGCTCCGACAAGGAGACAGAGAACAGGAGGTTACTATAAAGCCACATTCCTGACATACCACACTCATCAATTAGTGACAGCATAAGTGACAGCCAGTGACAGCAACCCAGAGGTGACAGTCAATCAGTGTAGTGACAGCGAACCAGAGGTGACAGTCAATCAGTGCAAATACCAACAACAGGGTGAAGTACTCCAGAAAGGCAGTAGGGTTCTCAGTCCTAGAAGAGGACAGAAACCCAGAACGTTACAACTTATGTTTTTTTAATAAATTTTTTTATAAAGCCCACTTGCGGTCATAAGCAGTAGCCTATCGGTTAAATCTTTTAATCTGATGATTTGTTACATCCCTACAGGATATATATATATATATATATATATAGGCTGTCAAAGTTAACGCGGTATTAACGCGATTAATCGAAAAAAATAAAAATTATTAATTTGCTATTAATCGCCAGTTCTGTATCGTATGGCTCCGCTCGGCGTCACTACTGCACTGTACCTCGCTCGTGCACGCGCACTGAATAAAAAATTCCACAATGTACCTTTACATCCCAACATCCGTCTGGCCACACCCCTATCAGCTTACCTACATAAGCAGGGGTGGGGTCACATACTCGCCTCCTTCTTCGCTTTCACCACAAGGAAGTGCCTTCGGTAGATCCCCACTTGATGAGGTTGTTAGTAGAAGAAAGTTGGAAAACAAGAGATACGTTGACATCATATCTTTATTTTCTCTCTCACTATTTTCGAGAAAATACGGCGATATTGTCTTCGTTACTGGAGTGTCTGGAAGATGATGATCATTCTACAACTCCACCGGTTTTTTCGTATTAGGAGTTCACGCCGCTGACATGCCTCCCAACTACAATCCTCCTTGCTGCGGCTGGATGGGGTAAGACCCTCCAGCAACACAGCTGGACTGTAGGACGCACCGACTGTTGTGAGAAGCGGTGGGTTCCAGGTTTGGTGAGTAATGTTTGCTTGCGAGCACCACTGTCTGTTAGTGCTATGGGGGCTAGCTGACAATGTTTACGAAAAACCGGCCCCAGATTAGGGTCCTTCTGTTCAGCCTTTTAGGCGACGGCGGAGGATCTTGGTTTGAAGCCCATTATAGTCAACTAGTGGGCCACGACCAGTAACTGGTGATCCCAGGATTCTCTGGACGAGTGGATGCTTCTCTGTCACCGTGTAGGCCCCATCTTTCATATACAAATGAGAGTATACCCTAAACGAGGAAATGTGGGCATGGATGTTCGTTATCGGGAGATCCATGTTCAAGTCGGCTACAGCCCAGATGGGACTTGTGCTGGCTCCGCCGGATGTCTGGTAAAATCACTGTTGTAAACTGTGTTGACATCTCTTTTTCTCTTCTCTCTTAAAAGGTGAGGAGGGTTTCAGAACGGCGGCCTGTCTGAAGTGTGGCTTGTTATATCGTTTGTGTACAAGTTCGGGTGGTAGCTGCTTAGCAGATAGCTGCTTAGCTTGCGTGCTAGTTGTGGCCTACTGTGTTAGCCAGTCAGCTGTTAGCTGCGCAGCTGTTAGCTGCAGTGTTAGCTTGCTGTGTTTACCAGGCTAGTACACGTTAGCTTGCTGCTATCAGCCGAATGGCTGTTAGCTTAATGCTACACTGTTGAACGTTTTCTGTGACTATAACATGCCTTAAACACTCTGACTACGACGTCATCTTTGACAGAGGATGTTAGTCGAACCTACCTGGAGCCGGCCGGCGAGGACTGCGTCAACAAGGAGAACCGTAGCGGCGGGATGGAGCAGCGACGCTGCCCGTGTCGTCAAACACAGGATGCTGTGTTTACTATCGGTGCCCTGTTAGTGACTGCAGTTCGCTTGATCTGCGCTCTCGGTAGGAAGGTCCTGACCAGACCTTAAAACGCGTCTTCTTCCTTCCCTTCTAAATGTTTTGTAAATAACGATGTTTTCCAAAACGAGTGTTGCTGCACTACATTTAGGATACGACGCGAGTTGTGTGTGAATTGTCTTGTCACTGGTATTAGCTTCTCCATGCAAATCGGGTTGTTTGTTACAGATGTAAAAATGATCTGGTTTGTTGTGTTGAGAAACATCATGTGTGTTCATGTACCGTGTACTCACAACTAAGGGGGTTAAACTAACCTATAAAGCTATGCTTAGTGACATATGAGTGAAGAATGAATTCTTTTCTCAGCCTGTAATGACAATGAACAGTGTGTTCACATATTAACAGGTTTACCTGTTCAACTGGCCGTATTAAGGGTAAGGTAGGAGGGGCGTTCCCCCCGGTTCCCTGGGGACTTCCTCACCCTCCTCTCAGACATGTTGTTTACAATATATTGTGTCACTGTGTGGTGGGATACGATATAACCCTTGGCTTGATTGCTGGGGTTGTGCTAAAACTGCTTGAGGAACTGTATTTTCCTAAAAGAAAAGATTGTTTGGTCACTTTTCGTGTGTGCTTAGCAAGGCCTGTGGCCAATACTAATCGAGAATTGTGTATTCTCTCATTATGAAAAATGGCGTTCCTCTGTAGAGTGTATTGCCATTTTTTGTGGTGGTAAAGGGTTGTGTGTATCTTGTGATCTACAACTGGGTTAGGTTTGGCCACAGAAGCACATGTGTAAGTCTGGTACCGGGGCTCTTAAGGGGGCCCTCTCTATTCTGTGTTTTTTCCTTAGTAAAAATCAGATAGCAGGTTAGCACATGAGCTGTGTGAAGCTGTTAGACGCTTCATGTAGCTGACTATGACTGTGTCATACTCTTTTTTGTCGTTACATCGTACCATGGGTGTGGGGTCGTAAAGGGGTGAACTGGTAATCCTTTCCTCCCCTTCTTTGATGGGCAGGGGTTAAGACCTCCTGTCCTTCAAGGTTCCTGTCACGTTGCTGTTCGGCACGTTACAGGGTAAGAGGGGGGGGGGGAGTTTCTTGGTCCCACGCCCTGGAATATTGGGCGTGTGCACCACAGAAATTCCCCCGCCACAGAGTACGTCACTGTGCGCGTCTCTGTTGGTAAGACTTCCGTGAGCTGTTCAGGTCCATATGATGGATCTGTTTCAGGGAGGGGTCAGGGCTCCTCCTCATGAAGCTCCTACTCGGGCCTTCTGTGAGTTAGGACTCTCCTTCCATGTGAAGGAGCCTCCTCAGAGTGCAGAGCCTCCTCCTCAGATTGTCAAGGTGAGTAGAACTCCAAAAAGGAGTCCTGCTCTATTGTGTGTGTATTCGATTCAATTCGATTATTGAGTGTGTATGGGTTCAGTGCCTCCTAAACCAAAATTTTACATGGCTCAATGTTGCAATATATTCTTTTCAATCTATACAGCTCGCGTGGGAAGTCTCTCTGGGGATTTCCGCCTCCTCCCTATGGGAGGGTGGTGGGATGTAAAAATGTAAAAAAAAATTACCCTCAGCCTGCGTCACGAGGGATTCATGTCAGTCTGTGTTCTTTCTTTTTTGGATAAAAAGAGGAAGGTACATGAAGCACGGCGGCTCCGTGTCGTTCTCCCAGGCGACTTGGAGGAACAATGTTTGGTGTCTTGCTAGACTATCCATTGATGTGTTTGGGTCTCGACGCATACATAGTGCTGGCTCGGTGTGTTTCTGTTACAGGATCACACAGGGGCTAAGTGCGCCTTGGTTGCTTGTTAAAACAGCGTTTTTATAGGGCAACTGGGATGGGGTTTTGTCTCTTCCGAGCGCCAGTTTACTAGGTTGTCTCGATGAATTCTCGTTCATATCTGGGGGATGTTAACGGAATAGATCTGAACATAGGTAGAGGGGTCTCACGCCCTTGGGGTGGGCCACTGAGCACGGTCTAAATGAGGACCGTCTGGGTGGCGCCCTCTTTTCATGTTTTAGATCGACACGCATACCTACCCCCTCTCCTGGAGTGGGCATGTCGGCGTGGTTAGGACACGGGACTGGTCTGGTCACGCTGGTCCAGGTCAGTTAACCCGTTGTCCGCCGGGGATGCAGATCTGCTGTTCTGGTATCCCGAGGGACTTGTGCTTTTTTCGGGGGGGAAAATGCCAGGTCGGTCCGGGTGTCACAGGGTTAGGCGCTATGGAGACCCTTGTTGGGTACATATTGTACTCTGCACTGTCGTAATGGCTCACGGCCATGCCAACCTGTACACGCCCGATCTCGTCCGATCTCGGCCGCTACGCAGGTTTGGTCCTGGTTAGTACTTGGTTGGGAGACTGCCTGGGAATACCAAGTGCGGTGTGCTTGGGGCTGGCGCGTGGCGAAGAGGGGGCTGTTGGGGTGGTCTTGGACCTCCTCTGGCAACCCTGTGCTTCCTGTGCCGCCGGGCCCGGTCCGAAGTAATGTTTCGTCGACCCGTAGGCCTGGAATAAACCTTTTTTGAAAACTGAAACACTTGTACTGCGGTATAGCCAGTTATGCCCGCAGGTGTGTTTTGGAGTTTTTTCTTGAGGGGTTATAGGAACAACCACCGCATAGGGTAACGACAAGGTGGTTGATTCCCTGGTGTGTTGGAGCAGTGTCAACTCCCGGGTTACCCGGTTGAGTGTGCCCCTGCACGTTCATGACGTCTGCCAATCATGTCAGCCTTCTCTGCCTCAACCCCTCTGGGTGGGGTTTTTTAAAGGAGGCTTTGTCATGGTGATCAACAACGCCAGCATACGCCCCTTCCGCCGGGGCGGCTGTTTTCAGCTGACTCCTTTGGCGCCTGTCTCGTCCGCAGTGCTCCAGGCTCGGGTTACAGCCTGTTGCCTGGTTTCCCCGGTACGCTGCCTGCTTCCGTTGGTTAACCTTTGAGTGTTTACGGCCGTGCTGACTGCCTGTTCTGCAGGGTCAGTATGCCAGGTGGTGTGCTATTGGGGGGAAAGGGCCCGCTCTTGGAGGGGCCTGATCCGAATACGCTGGCGATGTGGGGGGCGGTGTCACTAAGTGACCGCCTGGTGGGGTCTTGATGCCTGGCATCATTGACCTCTCCGGGCCCCCGTTTTCCAGGGGATCCAGTCCCTTCGGTGGGTCTGGGTCTTCCTTCGCGCTCCGCTGCTACGGCCTTGCCACGGGGTTGGGTTTGTTCTTGACCCCGTGATTCTGGGGGCAGTAACGAGGTTGTTCCTTCCGTTCGTTCCCGGGTGGCATGCGGGTTGTGCGTGTGTGTAGTCGTGGGGTCAAGCCACGGTCTGCTCACCCTGTGCGTTGAGTTGCTTGAGTGCCTCTTCGCACGGTCGGATCCGTCGCCCTCCCGTGATCCTCCAATAGGGGGGGTGCCCTCCATTAGGGGGGGTCGGGGGGGCTCGGTCCTCCCTGATCTGATGGTTGTGGGGGGCCTCAGCGGGGTACATTTGTCGGCCGATGGCTCTCGCTCGGCCTCCCTTGTGCAGTAGTGACGCCGAGCGGGGCCATGCGATACAGAACGTTAGGTTATGGCTAAAACCAAGTTCTGTGAGTATTGGTGACGCTCGGCGTCAGACGCCACTGCGGCCCTTGATCTCACCTTGTGGTGAAAGCTTGGGAAGGAGGCGAGTATGTGGCCCCACCCCTGCTTATGTAGGTAAGCTGATAGGGGTGTGGCCAGACGGATGTTGGGATGTAAAGGTACATTGTGGAATTTTTTATTCAGTGCGCGTGCACGAGCGAGGTACAGTGCAATAAATAAGAGGAGGTGGTATAAGAAAGAAGAGGAGATGGTATAATAAATAAGAGGAGATGGTATAATAAAGAAGAGGAGATGGTATAATAAATAAGAGGAGATGGTATAAGAAAGAAGAGGAGATGGTATAATAAATAAGAGGAGGTGGTATAAGAAAGAAGAGGAGATGGTATAATAAATAAGAGGAGATGGTATAATAAAGAAGAGGAGATGGTATAATAAATAAGAGGAGATGGTATAAGAAAGAAGAGGAGATGGTATAATAAATAAGAGGAGATGGTATAATAAAGAAGAGGAGATGGTATAATAAATAAGAGGAGATGGTATAAGAAAGAAGAGGAGATGGTATAATAAAGAAGAGTAGGTGGTATAATAAATAAGAGGAGATGGTATAATAAATAAGAGGAGATGGTATAATAAAGAGGAGGAGATGGTATAATAAATAAGAGGAGATGGTATAATAAAGAGGAGGAGATGGTATAATAAATAAGAGGAGATGGTATAATAAATTAGAGGAGATGGTATAATAAAGAAGTGTAGATGGTATAAGAAAGAAGAGGAGGTGGTATAAGAAAGAAGTGTAGATGGTATAAGAAAGAAGAGGAGGTGGTATAATAAATAAGAGGAGATGGTATAATAAAGAAGTGTAGATGGTATAAGAAAGAAGAGGAGGTGGTATAAGAAAGAAGTGTAGATGGTATAAGAAAGAAGAGGAGGTGGTATAATAAATTAGAGGAGATGGTATAATAAAGAAGTGTAGATGGTATAAGAAAGAAGAGGAGGTGGTATAAGAAAGAAGTGTAGATGGTATAAGAAAGAAGAGGAGGTGGTATAATAAATAAGAGGAGATGGTATAATAAATAAGAGGAGATGGTATAATAAATAAGTGGAGATGGTATAATAAATAAGAGGAGATGGTATAATAAAGAAGTGGAGATGGTATAATAAATAAGAGGAGATGGTATAATAAAGAAGAGGAGATGGTATAATAAATAAGAGGAGATGGTATAATAAATAAGTGGAGATGGTATAATAAATAAGAGGAGATGGTATAATAAAGAAGAGGAGGTGGTATAATAAATAAGAGGAGATGGTATAAGAGGAGATGGTATAATAAAGAAGAGGAGATGGTATAATAAAGAAGAGGAGATGGTATAATAAAGAAGAGGAGATGGTATAATAAAGAAGAGGAGATGGTATAATAAAGAAGAGGAGATGGTATAATAAATAAGTGGAGATGGTATAATAAATAAGAGGAGATGGTATAATAAATAAGAGGAGGTGGTATAATAAATAAGAGGAGATGGTATAAGAGGAGATGGTATAATAAAGAAGAGGAGATGGTATAATAAAGAAGAGGAGATGGTATAATAAAGAAGAGGAGATGGTATAATAAAGAAGAGGAGATGGTATAATAAAGAAGAGGAGATGGTATAATAAAGAAGAGGAGATGGTATAATAAATAAGAGGAGGTGGTATAATAAATAAGAGGAGGTGGTATAATAAATAAGAGGAGATGGTATAAGAAAGAAGAGGAGATGGTTTAATAAAGAAGAGGAGATGGTATAAGAAAGAAGAGGAGATGGTATAATAAAGAAGAGGAGATGGTATAAGAGGAGATGGTATAATAAAGAAGAGGAGATGGTATAATAAAGAAGAGGAGATGGTATAATAAATAAGAGGAGGTGGTATAATAAAGAAGAGGAGATGGTATAATAAATAAGAGGAGGTGGTATAATAAATAAGAGGAGATGGTATAATAAATAAGAGGAGATGGTATAATAAAGAAGAGGAGATGGTATAATAAATAAGAGGAGGTGGTATAATAAATAAGAGGAGATGGTATAATAAAGAAGAGGAGATGGTATAATAAATAAGAGGAGGTGGTATAATAAAGAAGAGGAGATGGTATAATAAATAAGAGGAGGTGGTATAATAAATAAGAGGAGATGGTATAAGAAAGAAGAGGAGATGGTTTAATAAAGAAGAGGAGATGGTATAAGAAAGAAGAGGAGGTGGTATAATAAATAAGAGGAGATGGTATAATAAAGAAGAGGAGGTGGTATAAGAAAGAGGAGGAGATGGTATAAGAAAGAAGAGGAGGTGGTATAAGAAAGAGGAGGAGATGGTATAAGAAAGAAGAGGAGATGGTATAATAAAGAAGAGGAGATGGTGGGCGGCTACGTGGCGTAGTGGGCAAGGCACTCGCCACGAATGCGGAGACGCTGGGCTAGCCTGTTCGAGCCCAGCGCTCCACATTGCTTTCAGTTTAGCTGGTCGTTCAAACTAATACACATTGGCCGTATTAGAGGGTGGGAAACTGATGGGTGGGGATCGGGCGTTGTGGACAGCGATTCCTACAGGTCGGTTGGTGCGCCTGCGCAGTAGAATCAGGAAGAGTCGGGGGCAGCGTGAGCCTCCCACGCGTTACTCCTCGCCACTGAGAGATCGAGCTGCGCAGGTGAAAAGATGCGACTGCTGTTACCTCAAGTACCGGAGGGGACTTGTGCTATGTATGACTTAGTCCACATTGCAGCCGGCTTGTGGGAGGCAAGAAACAGCGTTCGTGACAGGGGAGGGTTGAATTGGATGATACGAAATTGGGATGGGAGAAAATATAGAAAAATGGGAGAAAAAGTGAAAAAAAAAGAAAGAAAAAAGGAGATGGTATAAGAAAGAAGAGGAGATGGTATAATAAATAAGAGGAGATGGTATAAGAAAGAAGAGGAGATGGTATAATAAAGAAGAGGAGATGGTATAATAAATAAGAGGAGATGGTATAAGAAAGAAGAGGAGATGGTATAATAAAGAAGAGGAGATGGTATAATAAAGAAGAGGAGATGGTATAAGAAAGAAGAGGAGATGGTATAATAAAGAAGTGGAGATGGTATAATAAAGAAGTGGAGATGGTATAAGAAAGAGGAGGAGGTGGTATAATAAAGAGGAGGAGGTGGTTTAAGAAAGAGGAGGAGATGGTATAATAAAGAAGATGAGGTGGTATAAGAAGGAAGATGAGGTGGTATAAGAAGGAAGAGGAGATGGTATAAGAAAGCAAAGAATAGAGAATAATGATGGGCTTGGATTGGGAGAGTGTATGTGTGTGTGTGTGTGTGGGGGGGGGGGGTGTAACAGTATGTGGAAGGAGCTGAGTGTCTGAGTGCACAGAAGCTTTAAATCCCAGTCTGCCTGAGAGATCGAAACAACCATACTATGCTTAAAGAAAACGTATGTTTCAGATTATGTGTTCCACCTTTTCCATCCTGTCCATCTTATCCTTATCCACCTTAAGCTTGGCAATCAGTGTCCCATAATGGTCCTCAGAACCACTTCCCCTTGTCTCCCTCCTCTGGAAGGCTGCTTCTCTCTTCAACCTAGCTCTCTGTGAAATCCAATCAGAAACCACTTGAATAAAAGCGAGCTCTAAAGGTCAGCTTTGAGGCCAAAGACCACATTAGTGGGCTACACTGCCAGGTCAGACCAGGGAACAAGAACATGATGAAAACACCTCCACCTACCTGAACACTGGGTCACCACAGGCCAACTGAACAGCTCATCGCACCGCTCAGAGTCCGGTGTTGCTTCTAAAGGATGAAAATACCTGTGCAGCAGCTCATTGTGCCTCGACCTGCCAGACGCTGGGGTTTCATTTTTCATACTTTGCACCGTGAGCATCTTTTCACTGTGGCTTCAGCACCGTGGCTCCTTCAGCGTTCAGATGCATTTTGAAATCCATCCGTCTGCTTCCCTCTGAATTATCATTGCGATCACGCAGAATAGTTGTGTAGTTCTCTCTCTTCCTACATGGCTGCATGTGTGGTGGAAAATAGCCGAAGCTGAATAACTTATTCAGTCAAAAGAGACCTGGTTAATACGGTTTATTAACTCAATCAAAGTCAAAACATCTTTGGCCACAGGAATACACGAACATAGGGGTGTGACATCTTTGGGGACATATGGAATGGTGGGGAAGGGGGGTAGGAAGGAATGGGGGGAGGGATTGGGGTAGGAAGGAAAGATGGGTAGAGGGAGATCATCAAAGGGAGGGGGGAAGGGGGTCTTATCTCCCACACATGTAACCATTGGTAACCACTTTCAAAATAAAATGCCTAGTTTCTGTGTAGCGGTAGAGTATATGTCCAATGTTGGAAAAGCGTGATTTTATTACGGTGGCACAGCGGTTAGCACTGCTGCCTCACAGCAAGAAGTCCTGGCTTCGAACCCCAGCATGGGGCCTTTCTGTGTGGAGTTTGCATGTTCTCCCTGTGTTCGCGTGGGTTTCCTCCTACACCATAAAGACATGCATGGTAGGCAGGGACTACAGATGAAAACTAGCTCATTAGCTCATTCTGGCACATTTACATTGATGTGGAAACTGAAGATGTTGATTAATGTGCACTGTCCCTGGGTAAAAAAAATAAAAATAAACTTAAACTTAAAACTGTCCCACTGGGTACATGTTTAGAAGATCCAGCAATAATACATTTTCTGTTGATAGTCAAATTAGATCTCCCAACCTCCTGAACCCAGACATGACAAAACTGCAGCTCTCACACTGGCTGATTGGTTACCAACTACTGACTCTCTCTGACTGCCACCCCAATCAGGGTTCAATCAACAGCAGCTGTTAGCATACTGCTTTTTAACAGATCAGTCTGAAGAACAACACTAGGGATGGGTACATTTCACATTTGAACCGATACGGTACCGGTACCTGTGAATCGATACCGGTACCCAACGGTACCTTTTTTCGGTACTTTAGTCTAAAAAAAATGTATTTACCTACCTCAGTCGTGAAAAAAAAATCCTAACTTCAAATAACTACAATTTCGACCGTTTTCGGCTTGCCATTGCTCCAACTGCTTTGTTGTTGAATCAAGTCAAATCCTAGGTAAGCATATATTGTGCGTGTGAACGTTGACATGAAAAGAAAAAAGGTAATTTTTTTTTTCTTTTTTTTTTCTTTTTTTTTTCTTTCTTCTCTGTATCTGACTTGAATCGATACTCGGTAGTACCGACGTGTTTCGGTTCGGTACCTCAAAAGAACCGAATTCGGTACCCATCCCTACTGTGCACGCGCTTCTGATTATACTGTGTTCGGTGTCCGGAAGCGCCGCGCCCTGGCCGCGCAGAGTGCTTTTGTTTTGACAGCTGGCACATGCGCAGTCGGCACGCAAATCCACGCGACTGACGAGCGGTATCCGTGCGGTTAAAAAAATTGGGCTGCACGTGGCCACGCGCGTGTGATCCGCGCGGATGAGCGCACTGACGAGAATTACACAAATGACGTCACGCGCACGAGCGGACGCGCCTAGCAGAAGGAAGTATATTTAGGCCTTTATTCATTCACACAGTCCATGGGGATTGAACTGGCGATCCACCGGTCACAAACCTGCTTCTCTAACCTTCAGGCCTTCAACCTTCATGGGGTGGCGAAAGTGGCTAAGGAGGTACAGTAGAGCAGGCTAAGGGCATGTCCAAACGTATCTGGATCTTTTGCAAAACGGATATTCTCAGGCTCTGTTTAAAAAAAAATCCTCGTCCACATACGACAGCGTTAAAAAAATCCATCCAGACACAAACACATAAACGCATATAAATTGCTCCAACAAGCATGCCGAGCCAGTAGGTGGCGAAACTATCAGAATAAGATAACTTGTTGGCGGTGTGAAAATATGCAGACAAACATTAAATATCTTTGGAAGCGTTTGTGTTCAATTGTATCTGAATCGGGAGATCTGTGTCAAAATTGAAAGTGTATTAACTATTATCTCATTTGGCTAGTGCACATAACATAATATAGAAATACAGTAGTGTAGATGCATTCGTTAGGGAACATTTATTTCGATATCATAGCCTGTTATTGAAATAAATGTTCTCTACGCATCTACACTACAGTATTTCTATATTTCATATCGTTTCTCAGTGCTGTCTGGCACATTCGGCCATCAGACGTCCGTGTAACGGAGATGTATCTGTTATTTAGTTAGGCCTACTGGACATTTTCGTTGACATAAGTAGAGTTTTTGTTTATTTATTAAGTTAATAACCGTGTTTATAACGTTTTTGAGGTTGTTAAATACACGCTTTTGATTTCTTTAAGTGGCGAGTGACGTTTTTTCGTTGTCTGCGTATTTCACGCTGGAGAGATACAATGTCAATGTTGAGATCACAATCTCCCAATTCCGAAACAAAATAAGGCGAGTCCTTATCACAAACTGTTCCAAACATATTTAATGTTTTACTAAACATGTATAGTGTTGTGCCCGGCTTTAGTTAAAAGCCTAATTGCATTCTAGATTTAGTTAATAAGCGCCAGACAGAAGAGGTCGCCGTCTGCACCTGATGCTCTCTGATGTTCATGTTGTGGATAGTTGAGGATGTTGGCATCACGCGTGAGTGGTCCCAGGATGACATAATAACTTAACATTATTAGTTGAATAGTTACTGTACAGGAATTACAGGAATCATTTGAATATTATGCGAGTTACGTGAATATAGCTTGCCCATGGACACAGACATTCATACGCATTAACAGCTCCGTATTTTAATACAAACTGACACTTATATCATACAGTAATGTTAAATAAGATATTGAAAGATATTGAAAGATGAAGGATGAAGTTACAAAGGAAAAAGGGGCCCAAAAGCACTTACTCTGACAATTCTACAGCGCACAATGGGTATTATAGCCCCTCGGTCGTGTAATCGGCAGACATGGAATGTCCTCCCACTGTTATGCCGATGACACACAACTCTACATAAAAACGGCCCCAAACCCCTCTGCAGCTCTGTCATGCCTCACCACCTGTCTTGGGGAGATAAAGGCATGGATGAACAGCAACTTCCTCCAACTAAACAGCAAGAAAACCGAGGCACTCCTAATTGGCACCCCTCACCAGGTTCAGTCTTCATCCTTATCACATCTCACCTTTGACGGCCAGGTAATCCCCCTCTCCCCCTCAGTCACAAATCTGGGGGTTCGATTTGACCCCCACCTGACCTTCAACACCCACATAAAACACCTCTGCAAGACCTCATTCTATCACCTAAAAAACATATCAAAACTCCGTCCCATTCTAACCCTGTCAGATGCAGAGAAGCTTGTCCATGCCTTTATCTCCTCAAGACTGGACTACTGTAACGGACTCTTCATCGGGATTCCTGGCAAGAGCATCCAAAAGCTGCAATACATCCAGAACAGCGCTGCCAGGATCCTGATGAGAGTCCGTAAACACGATCACATAACCCCCATCCTCCACTCACTACACTGGCTCCCCGTCTCATCCCGGATCAACTACAAAATCCTGACGATCACCCATAACTGCATAAACAGACACGCACCCCGCTACCTTCAGGAACTAATCACTCCACAATCCTTCACCCGCACCCTCAGATCTGCAGGTAGCCTGCTCCTTCAGGTCCCCAATACCCGGCTCTGCACCATGGGGGACCGAGCCTTCTGCACGGCTGCACCACGCCTGTGGAACAGCCTCCCCATCTAGCTGAGGGCACCACAGAGCCTGGACTCTTTTAAAGCAGGCCTGAAAACCTGAAAAAGGCCTTTGACTGTTAGCTTTTTATTTTAATTTTATTGCACGTTTGTTTTTAAATTGTCTGTTTATACTATGTTTTTAATTAACTATGTTCTATTTTTATCTTATTTTTATTCTGTATTTTATTTTATTTGTTTTACTAATAACTATTTTATTTCTATTTTTTTAACTGTTTTAACCATGTAGTGTAGCACTTTGGGATCCCAGCGAACAAAAAGTGCATTACAAATCCAATCTATTATTATTTATTATTATTATTAAACTGACGTCAAATCGGAGCAAAAAAAGCTGAAGCCATTAGGTATAATAATTACAACAATTGCATTGTTACTGTTCACATGTGTGGTGCGTCACAGTCATATATAAGTAAGGATACAGTTTGAATGACCTACTGAACTGGTGTTGTCATTCCATACACTGCTTGTCTGCCATTTCAGCACCATGGCGCTGTCCCTTCATGCGCTTCAAGCTTTACGGGCCGCCTATTGCCATAGAACAACAGTCTGAGCATGCGTAGTGAGCTGTGACATCATCGTTTATCTAGACCATGCGTTTACAGTGGCTACACGGATCCACTGAACCGATATTTTGGAAAATCTTCACTTTAAAATGCGTTTTCGAAAATCCCCGTTTATGTTTCTGAAAACACCGTTTACCGGATGAAAGGCCCGAACGTGGAAGAAAATGTGCGTTTTGCAAAAGATCTGGATTCGTGTGGACATGTCCTAAGTGTCCTCCTTGAGCAAGACACTTAACCCCTAACTGCTCCCGATTAGCGGGTTGGCACCTTGCATGGTTGCCTCCGCCGTTGGTGAGTGAATGTGTGAGTGAATGGGTCAAATGTGAGGAACAAATTGTAAAGCGCTTTGGATAAAAGCTGTCATATAAATGCACCATTTACCATTTAGTGAGGCCACCACTGTCATCCTTTGTTTCCATGACTTTGTCAGTTACCTGTATGTCTGTGTTCTCTCTCTCCAGCCTCCAGCAGAGGGTCCAATCTCCCCGACCATGTCCATCCAGAACGGCAGTCCCTCCAAATGTCCCCGCTTCATGAAGGTCAAGAACTGGGAGAGCGGCACCATGTACAACGATACCCTGCACCACAACTCCAGCACGGTGAGTGCAGCCACCATGTACAACGATACTCTCCACCACAACTCCAGCAACGGTGAGTACAGCCACCACAATATGGCACCATATACAACGATACTCTCCACCACAGCTCCAGCAACGGTGAGTACAGCCACCACAAATTATGGTTCCATTTAACAGTGGGATGGATCTATTCATGTATCTTTGTACCATGTCTCTCAGTCTACCTGCACAGAGGTAGGAATTGTAGAGTTCTTTCATTATGCAGTGCATTCATGTGCATTTTAGTATTCTTCTTCAAATGTTGTAAAGCGGATATGAATAGGCATAAGCAAAAGGAAAGGACACTTTAAATTAGAATAACAGGAACAGTGTATTGCACTACCAAAGCTAACTAGCATGTCCCATATGCTATGTAAATAACTATGTACAGATACCGAGATGTCACTCCATGTTACCTGTTACCTGTTTACTGCACAATGTTGTTTTTTCATTTTTTTATTCTATTATATGTTGTACCACTGTATTGCACATCGTTGCGGGCAAGACCACCCGCATTTCATTGTATACCTATATGCCGTGACAATTAAAACTCTTGACTTGACTTGACTTGGTTGGCAGACCATGAAATTGCTGCCAACTGAAAAGAACGTTTGAATTTTGTTATCAAGTCCTCTGAGGGCTGAAGCCACAGTGTAGCAGTAGGGCATGGTGACCTGGTGACAAGGTTACATGGTAACGTGGTGTTGTGGTGACGTGGTAACATGCAGTGCATGCAGTAAAAAGTTACTTCTGACTGCTGTCCAAAGGGTACTGTGTATCTAGACATAAATCTATCTAATCTATGTTTATCAAGTGAGTAAGGATGTTCTATATATACAGGATGTGTAGTCGGGTGATGCGTTGCTGTTTACCCAGCCACACTACACGGCAAGAAGCAGAACGTGATGCATGCAAGTGGATAGGAATACTACTATGGGGATGTTTTAGCAAAATGAGCAGTCTTAGTTCATACGTAGGGCGTTCTAAGAAAGTGGAACATTTGGACAATGAACATAAAGGCACAATATGTTGCAAAGAGTTTCTTTTATCCGGTGAGTTGTACCTTCACAGTCCTCTGCCGTCAGTGACACTAGCACTCCTAGCATTCAAGCTACACTACAGTCTGAGTGTGATCCAAAATTATTCCAGTCTGAGTTTGATCCAAAATTATTCCAGTCTAAGTTTGTACTCCAATGATTCATGTTTATCCCCAAGTATCACTGCAGTAACTAACTGCATTTGACAATAACTGCATTAGGACTGCAGAACAATTATTGCTAAAGAGCTGGAGCGCGTCTACTATTTACCTTGTGGCGGTGACGATCTTGTCTTCCTGAAGTAACCTTATTCCACTGGGATGTGTTTGTCGCCAGGATTTTATGACGTTGATTGTTGTAAAGCCATTATGTAGTTCTCTGATTGGGAAACCAAATTAGCCTAACTTATCATAATACAAGTCATGTAATGGCTTGTTTTCCTTTATCCTTTTTTCTTAAATTTTTATTTTCAGTTTCTTGATTTACAAACAAACATCCACATACAACAATACCATTGGCGGTCAAAATTATAAAAGACAGTACAATACAATTCGACAGATAAGAACTAAAATATATAGCTGATAGTAGAAAATAATATCCAAATCAAATGAAGAGTTGACCTAAAATAAAGTGGTCTAAAAACATAATCTCATCTGCATGTATATCCAACCATTCACTCGTAGTTTATGAAGTGTGCAAGTAAGATCTCAATTGCAATATGACCCCTAAACTAGTCTAGCAAGCACAAGGCAATGGTGGCCATTTTAGTGTTCCTGCCCCAACAACATCACACAACATCTGTAAACGGCAGTCTGATTACTCCGGTGACCTACAGTATCAGGACGGGCTGTTGTGCGCATCCCACTGAATGGCCCTGTAATAGCAGCTACAGACTTATTCTACATCCCACTGAATGGCCCTGTAATAGCAGCTACAGACCTATTCTACATCCCACTGAATGGCCCTGTAATAGCAGCTACAGACTTATTCTACATCCCACTGAATGGCCCTGTAATAGCAGCTACAGACCTATTCTACATCCCACTGAATGGCCCTGTAATAGCAGCTACAGACTTATTCTACATCCCACTGAATGGCCCTGTAATAGCAGCTACAGACTTATTCTACATCCCACTGAATGGCCTTGTAATAGCAGCTACAGACTTATTCTACATCCCACTGAATGGCCCTGTAATAGCAGCTACAGACCTATTCTACATCCCACTGAATGGCCCTGTAATAGCAGCTACAGACCTATTCTACATCCCACTGAATGGCCCTGTAATAGCAGCTACAGACTTATTCTACATCCCACTGAATGGCCCTGTAATAGCAGCTACAGACCTATTCTACATCCCACTGAATGGCCCTGTAATAGCAGCTACAGACTTATTCTACATCCCACTGAATGGCCCTGTAATAGCCGCTACAGATTTATGATACATCACATGCCGTATTCCAAGATGATCCCGTCTCGAAAAGGACAGCTGGCTGTCATGAATGCCCAGAGCCATATGATGAGCGGACGCGTTGAAGCATGAGCCTTTGTTTTATTATCTCCGACGCCCCCAGTCCCTCATTCATCCATTCATTCTCCTGGATTTCTTTGGATTTCCCCGTTATCTTTTTCCCAATAGTCTCCTTCCATCGCCAGTTACCTGTCTTCACCCCTTTTTTGTGTTTTTGTCATTCTTCCTTCATCTCTCTCTTGTTCTCTCTCTTGCTCTCTCACTAATCTTTTACTGATGTATCAATATCTGAAATGAAACAAAAAAAAGAACTAACCTCTTACTGTCTTCTATCATGCACTCTTCCACTAAATAATCTTCCTTGCCTATATTACTACCTACTATACTTATAATATTTACTACTATGCACTCAACACTGCAGCGCCCAAATTTCAGCACTGTTTGATGAACATTGTTACTCAGCTGAAAGAGTTGTAGCCTTCCTGCTGACCTGTCGTACAGAACTTCAGTGGCTTTGGATAAAAGCGTTCAGCTAAATGACTAATGTTGTGTTTGCTGTTTGTTTCCGGGGGGCACTCTTGTTCTGTTTATTTGTCCTCTGAGATGGAATTGCAGAGGGAGGGTCTATTCCAGGTGGGTTGGGGCTCAGCGCCCCGGCTGTTTTGACACTGTGAGCGGGTGGCTCAGTGTAACGAGACAGCACTTTGGGGCTTAAGCTGCCGTTCCTTAACGTATGCCCCCCCCCCCCCCCCCCCAAAAGCTGGCCAAGGCATTTATAGCGACCCAAAGTGACAGCTCAAATCTAATCATATTACACTTGAGCACTGCGCTCTGCTATGAGCAATCTGTCTTGTTCCTTGGTTTCTCTCCTTCCTCTCCCTCTCTTCCTCTGCTCAATGAAGCAATCCATGACTCACTGACTTATTCATTCGTTAACGTTCATTCTGTCCGTCTCCATTTGGGAAATACAGTGTAAGAGAATATACAAATGCGGAAGCTTCCTTGTGTACTTTAGGGATTGGAAATTGACCTCTCTTGACTGGGAAGTTTAAGAAAATATATATTTATATATATTTTTTCAAAAATATTAAGTGTTCAGAATTAAATGGCACTGGTATTTTATTTTTTTATTATTTTTTAAATATAACATAAAATTAGACATACAAGCATTAACAGTAAACATCCAATGAAATCACCATTTAAATAAATGTAGTATACGAGATATACACCTAATACTTGCTATCTAATACCCTACATACATATGCTCTCGCTCGCCCACCCCCCCCCCGGACCCCCACTTGGATAATCCATCCATTATCATTTGTTCCTAACCAGGCACTACAATTCATATGCTAGCTTTTATTCTCTCCACCACTTCTAACCAGATTGCAATTTTGGCTTCACTGACACCTAAAATTCTTGCTGTAGATATTTCTAGATAAATCACATCGAGATATGTAAGAACCCATACCTTCCGACACATTTTTTTCGGTTGAAACCATCGTGATGCTATCAGCTTTTTAGCCGCTGTGAGACCAGATAAAACGAATCTCTTTAGCTGTATAGGGGCTCCATACTGAAAAACATCATTCAACAGCAATACAGAGGGGTGTACAGGTATGTTCAGAAATAAGAAATGTGTGTTGTGTTCTTTCAATGTTTACTAAAAGAAAGATTATACAACGGATCATTTTTTTTAATGATTTGGCCTTGGCTCATTTTATGTGAAGAACATGTAAAAGAACACACTGTGCACCCCCCATTACATATGGGGTGTGCCGGGACCTGGGCGTGTGGAATTGTAGATGAAAACAAGTAAATATGGTTTTATATGCTGTCTAAATTGTTTGTAATTGAGATAAGGTTAACATCTGTTAAGTATTTCTACATGAATTGTTATGGCTTTATTGTTTTAAAATCCCAATCATGTTGACAAACATTGGGTGAGTAACAAACAAACAAACGGGTGAAACAACACACACAGCCTCATAACATCAAAGCTAAGTGACATCACTGTGATGCCAGTATCATAACTTCATCTCTGATCAAAGTGATTTGTTCATGTCTTTTTCTTCAGAAGATTAACACAAATTGCTACCTTTGCCTCTCATGCAGAGACAATCTAGTTGACCTTTTCATTTTAGGATTAGAACAAGTAGATCTGCTCACCAAACGGCTCCTTTAAAGGGCCTTATTACACAGGGAGTGATGTTTCCAGCAGCCGGGCTCTTCCAGACCTTTCCCCCACGGTTTCATCTGAAAGCCTTTCATCAGGAGAACTCTGGAGGCCGTTGATTCAGGGTTAGGGTTTGACTAAAGCATAACTCCTGTGTCTTTTATTTTGTGTCTTTTTTGTCAATGTGATGTCCCGGTGCTTGTTTGGTTCGAGAGTTGTCCGTGGGTGAAACGGGAAGGAATGGTTTTTTTTTGTTCTTGGTATCCGCCAAGTAACATTCAGGCACATTCTAAAACAACATTAAACTCAAGAACCTGGATTTAATAAACAGGCACGTCATCGCGTGCTCATCGTCAGTGTTCTGCGTTTCCTGTTTGAAAGCTCTGCAGGTAGAGTGTCTGTGTGAGAGCTCTGCAGGTAGAGTGTCTGTGTGAGAGCTCTGCAGGTAGAGTGTCTGTGTGAGAGCTCTGCAGGTAGAGTGTCTGTGTGAGAGCTCTGCAGGTAGAGTGTCTGTGTGAGAGCTCTGCAGGTAGAGTGTCTGTGTGAGAGCTCTGCAGGTAGAGTGTCTGTGTGAGAGCTCTGCAGGTAGAGTGTCTGTGTGAGAGCTCTGCAGGTAGAGTGTCTGTGTGAGAGCTCTGCAGGTAGAGTGTCTGTGTGAGAGCTCTGCAGGTAGAGTGTCTGTGTGAGAGCTCTGCAGGTAGAGTGTCTGTGTGAGAGCTCTGCAGGTAGAGTGTCTGTGTGAAGGCTCTGCAGGTAGAGTACGTGTTGCTCTCTCCCTGCTTGGGCCCAACTGACTGATACAGGGATGGTGCAGAAACGGCCTCCTGGCTCTTTTAAAACACTAGTGAAAGTAAGCTGGTCCCTGTAGGCACTCAGTGCTACTAACACAATCCGAGGCGATACTCCGCTCAAGTTCTTAATTTAAGTGTTGGATCGAGTGTGATGCCGAAAATGTGTTTTGCATCGTTAACAGTACAAAATGATTCATTGTCTCACTCTAGGAAATACTATTGCTTGTCTGCTTCTGACCACGTGTCTCCGTCTACCTTCTTCACTTTTGATTAGTGTGAAACAGTCCTCTTACGTAGGAGGCACTTTCCTGGGTAAGAAGACTATTTAGATTAGACTAGATTCAAATGTATTGTTATTATACAGCACAAGTACAGTTCAACAAAACGAAGTGTGCCAATTGTCTCCCTACCTGCACCAGAACCGCATCCTGGAGACATTTCAGTCAGGGTTTAGGACTCATTACATGTATATAGCGCTTTTCAAAGCGCTCCCCACAATGTAGGGTGGAAATTGCCTCCTTCACCACCTGATGTGATGTGCTGTCAAAGCCCATGGCCCTCAACTTGCTCAGCAATATGTTCAAATGAACGGTGTCAAATGCCTTTTGCAGGTCTAACATAACCATGTCACAGTAATTACCCCCATTAACCTCCTGTCTGATGTATTCAGTGAGGAAAAGCAGACAGGTGTCAAAATGATTTTCGTAAGCCAGACTGGAATTAAAATACAAGCTTATGTGATGTTAAATAGCTATCAAATTGTTAAAAAATGTACCTCTCTATAACCTTGAGATTGATCTTGATGGAGACAAGATGGTAGTTACCGGGGTCCAACTTCCTTCCTTTTTTGTATAGAGGGGTTACTCTCGCCATTTTGAATTCCTGTGGGACATGACGCTGACCAATGGACAGGTTGGCTATGTGGGTAATGATGGGAGCAATGACCTCAGCTGAGTCTCTTACAAACTTGGTGGGGATGTTGTCAAGACCCTGCAGCCTGCAGCTTTGCCAGCACATCCTCCCTAGATACCCTAGAAAATTTGAATTCATCAGCTTGCACCTCAAGCTTTTTGAATATGCTTTTCACCATAGATACCAGAATGATCAGGTAATTTGTTCACTAGGGTGTTAGCAATTGTTGTGAAATTATTATTTAGACAATTTCCCACCTTAGTTTTTTTTAGTGTTCCTTCTACCTTTAAATTTTAAATGTGTGGTTTTGGTCTTGAGTCTATTGGTGTGCCCTAGATGCTTTAAATATTTCCATAATCTTTGGGGATGGTTTTGGTTTTCTGTAATCTTTTCATTACATTTTTTTTTTGTCGTTAAAGGTTTGCTCATTTCTTTTTGGGGGAATGATGACAGTGTAGTTTGTAGGTTTGAGTCGACATGGTCCTCATTCCAAATAGAATATCTTAGTGCATCTTCAGATAAACGACCCTTTTTGTTTTAAGGTAAATGAAGATGATTCCTCACATTGAGAACATATGTCCCTATGGCTGTCATTTATTAGCAAGGGCTGAGTTCTGCTGATGTCATCAAGCCCAGCAAGGCGATTGGAGAACCACACCATAAGGATACCAGTGTCAACAGGACCACTGGCTGTATTCAGGCCCATCACCATCTGAATATCACAAGAGAAAATAATGAGTTTATTTAAATCCTTTAGTCACGGCATGTTGTCTTTTCACTTTTCAGATACCGATTATGCGCTGAGCGTGTGTCTTTTCACTTTTCAGATACCGATATGCTCTGAGCGTGTCTTTTCACTTTTCAGATACCGATATGCGCTGAGTGTGTGTCTTTTCACTTTTCAGATACCGATATGTGCTGAGCATGTGTCTTTTCACTTTTCAGATACCGATATGCGCTGAGCGTGTCTTTTCACTTTTCAGATACCGATATGCGCTGAGCGTGTGTGTCTTTTCACTTTTCAGATACCGATATGCGCTGAGCGTGTGTCTTCACTTTTCAGATATCGATATGCGCTGAGCGTGTGTGTCTTTTCACTTTTCGGATACCGATATGCGCTGAGCGTGTGTGTCTTTTCACTTTTCAGATACCGATATGCGCTGAGCGTGTGTGTATAGGTTCCATCATGACGCCCAACCAGACGAGCCGCAAGCCAGACGAGGTACGGAGCAAGGAGGAACTTCTCCCTCTTGCCACAGACTTCATCGACCAGTACTACACCTCCATCAGAAGGCAAGCACGGCCTACTCTAGTAAAGCTCCACTCTGAAATGACTCTGTCCACATTGAATTAAACATCGGATACTGTGCAATGGTGTGTAGGGCTGGATGATTAACCGAAAATGTACCGATGCTGACTTGACAAATCTCTTACGGACCAGATTTTGCCCACATCGGTATGTTGGGTTAATTCTCCCAGTGCATTGGCCGTTTCATTTTGTGCCCCTCAATGTACAACAAGCTATAGACAAACATGTCAACACACATGTTGACAGAAGGTCAACACAATCGAGAATATGGTGTTTGTGCACTACCGTACTTTTCGCACTATAAGCCGCACCTGACTATAAGCCGCAGCAGCTAAATTAAATGATGTGTACATAAGCCGCACTGGACTATAAGCCGCATGTGTTTTAATGTTTAATTACCATAGTAAGGAGTGGAGCCTGCGGCTTAATTTGACTCAACGCGGGAAACCTCACCCGGCCTGGACACGGAAAGGATTGACAGATTGATTGCTCTTTCTCGATTCTGTGAGTGGTGGTGCATGGCCGTTCTTATATTGAGCTTTAAGTTCCCACCTCTACAGAGAATGACTCCCATTGGGACACAATACTGTTGGACAAATAACATTAACTCATTTACAAGTTGTATTAAGTTTAGCAAATAAGGGAACAGATAAATAACATTTCAATGCAGTAAAAAAAGCAATATTTAGATTTTCAGGTTTTGTCCACATATAAGCCGCACCGTTATATAAGCCGCAGGGTCGAAAAATGGGGGGAAAAGCCGCGGCTTATAGTCCGAAAAGTACGGTATATCTTTTCATATATAATTTCCAAAGTAAATGTGATAACAATAATACACTTTATTTGTACAGCACCTTTCATACAAGAATTGCAAGAAGTGCTTCACAACAGAACAAATTTGCACATAAAGTTCAGACATGTAAAATCAGTTTTTCACATTAGGATCTAACATCCCAATAGGCCACTTTGTTTATGGTTTGATTCTCTTGCAGTTTTAAAAATAGACTAATAAAAAGAGTAAAATAGAATAGGCAATAATTATAATTAATAATTGTGCTGTGATGGATTTCAGGTCATACTGCCCTACATAGAGTAATTTGTCTTAGTCATAATGGTGTAAAGACATACTGCATGGATGTACACTTTACAAAAGTTCCACAGTGCCACCTTTTGCCATGCCAGATCCCATCGCATTACTGAGTCTGGAGACTTCCCACCTAACATTTTGATTGGCTGTGAATGGTGATTGACACTTAGAGGCATCCATGTCTACAAAGGGATTATACTTACTTCCTTACACTATGTACGCTTCGCCACAACTACTGTACAAAATGCATCTATTTTCTTAAAAGGGTTTTGCTACGGGACTTATGAGCTAAAGTTCACTTTAGCTTTAGCATAGTTAGCAATAGCATGTTGTTTACAATCAGCACTGTGCCATATTATCTCAGGCTTCCATTTATAGTAGAGCTTTTGATTATCTGCCTGAACCCAATCGGGCCCTACCCGACTCTCCGGGTTTCTCTAAATTCTCCCGGGCTTGAATCGGGTCAGGTAGGCACAGATTTCCATTTTTTATAGCAGAAAAAAATTTATTGGGCGTGGGCCCAAATCTGCTGTCATGGTTCAGACTCAGTTCGGGCCCAAACAGAACCTACTCGGGTTCATGTAGGGTCGGGCTCAGAACCTACACAGGTTCATGTAGGGTCGGGCTCAGAACCTACAGGTTCATGTAGGGTCGGGCTCAGAACCTACAGGTTCATGTAGGGTCAGGCTCAGAACCTACACAGGTTCATGTAGGGTCAGGCTCAGAACCTACACAGGTTCATGTAGGGTCGGGCTCAGAACCTACACAGGTTCATGTAGGGTCGGGCTCAGAACCTACACAGGTTCATGTAGGGTCGGGCTCAGAACCTACAGGTTCATGTAGGGTCGGGCTCAGAACGTACAGGTTCATGTAGGGTCGGGCTCAGAACCTACACAGGTTCATGTAGGGTCGGGCTCAGAACCTACACAGGTTCATGTAGGGTCGGGTTCAGAACCTACAGGTTCATGTAGGGTCGGGCTCAGAACCTACACAGGTTCATGTAGGGTCGGGCTCAGAACCTACACAGGTTCATGTAGGGTCGGGCTCAGAACCTACACAGGTTCATGTAGGGTCGGGCTCAGAACCTACACAGGTTCATGTAGGGTCGGGCTCAGAACCTACACAGGTTCATGTAGGGTCGGGCTCAGAACCTACACAGGTTCATGTAGGGTCGGGCTCAGAACCTACACAGGTTCATGTAGGGTCGGGCTCAGAACCTACACAGGTTCATGTAGGGTCGGGCTCAGAACCTACACAGGTTCATGTAGGGTCGGGCTCAGAACCTACACAGGTTCATGTAGGGTCGGGTTCAGAACCTACAGGTTCATGTAGGGTCGGGCTCAGAACCTACACAGGTTCATGTAGGGTCGGGCTCAGAACCTACACAGGTTCATGTAGGGTCGGGCTCAGAACCTACACAGGTTCATGTAGGGTCGGGCTCAGAACCTACACAGGTTCATGTAGGGTCGGGCTCAGAACCTACACAGGTTCATGTAAGGTCGGGCTCAGAACCTACAGGTTCATGTAGGGTCGGGCTCAGACAGAACCTACAGGTTCATGTAGGGTCGAGCCTGATTTTTTTTCCAACGCTTTTTTCAAAGCTCTAATCTACAGTCTGATGCTTAATTCGGCAGCTTTCCACACTCCCTCCCTGCCCCATGCTGTCAGAATAACATGGAGGAAGTCAACAGCATTTCCACAATTGCATTAGAAACCCTGGTAGAAGATGCAACAGACACACATGGCACAGTTACAACAGGACCTAACATACAGTACAGTGGAAAAGGACAACAAACAAAACAGTGGACTACATGTATCGATCTCCAGGCCCGGACTTGCCATCGGGAGCACCGGGAGTTTTCCCGGTGGCCTGGCCTGCACAGATAAAAAAAAATTATATAAAAAAAAAAAAAATTATTATAATTTTTTTATTTATTTTTTGCCAGGCCATTGTTTCTAGTTGTGGCGGCGGCACGGCGCGATAGTTAGATAACCTAGGTGGGTGGGGAACAACCAGGATTTCACTGTCTGCGACAGAGTTGGAGAACTATCTGACTCTCTCCCTCACGCGGATCACAATGGAGCCGTGCTGCCGCTTGTGATTGGTGGAGGCGGGACCAGGCGATACAACTGATTGACAGCGGAGGCGGCGAATGGAATGGCAGACGGCACTCAGATGCAGAATAACAGCCAGGCAATGAGCCAGGTTGATTGATTGATTGATTGATTGAAAACTTTATTAACAGATTGCAGAATGGGTACAGTACAGTACAGCTCAATGCATACAATTGTTAAGGGGATGCAGACCAGAGAAAGACTTTCGTCTTGTTTACATCAGGGTCCCCCATTTTCAATTCATCGTAACATATATGACATACAGATAGACAGTACTGCTACATCTATACATTTATGACATACCAGATTTGCAAATACAGTACTGTTTGTGATACGAAAAGAGTCCAGAAAAGAAGTATATACATTTGACGTAGAAACTGTACATTGGAAGAGGTTAGAGCCATATGAAATCCGCGTTCACGGAATCGCGGACGGAATCGCGGAATTAACCAATAAAAATGGAATCAACTGCAAAACGTGGAATATTGCAGAATTTGGCCTAATCTGGACTGAAATTTCGTTTTTGGGTGGAACGTTTGGTGTACACGCGACCGGGGAGGCGGGGACGCTACAGCGTGTTACACACAACACAGCCGCGGTGCTCAAGCGTCTGGCTGCTTGTGTTAACATCGTCAAGAAGCTAAACTATTCCACAATAAGCCCTCAATTCAGAGCAGAACAGTATCCTAATGACTTTTATGCCTCCGGTGATAAGGTGTTTTGCTAATTCTGTCAACGTTCCGTTGACTGGACCCGCAAAAACACTTGCGACACTATTAGGACGTTTAGCTTCTAGCTAAATCTAGTGCACCCATCCATTTGTTTAATGCAAACGACTGCCCTTTATAAACTAAATACACTTAAATAGCTATGTAACGTTATAGGACTATCTATGGAAATGATAGCTTCTAGAAGTTCTAGCTAAATCTGGTGCACCCATCAATTTGTTTAATGCAAACGATTGTCATTATACACTGCCCTTTATAATCTAAATAAACTTAAATAGCTATGAAACGTTACATTACATAGGACTATAGATGGAAATGATAGCTTCTTGCTAAATCTAGTGCACCCATCCATTTGTTTAATGCAAACTATTGTCATTATACACTGCCCTTTATAATCTAAATAAACTTAAATAGCTATGAAACGTTACAGTACATAGGACTATAGATGGAAATGATAGCTTCTTGCTAAATCTGGTGCACTCATCCATTTGTTTAATGCAAACGTTTGCCATTATACACTGTCCTTTATAACATTTACATTTACATTTAGTCATTTAGCTGACGCTTTTATCCAAAGCGACTTACAAGTTCTGTACGACAAGCCATCAGGAAGGGCACAACTCTATCAGCTGAGCAACAATGTTCATCAAAGTGTTGAGTGCTACAGTGTAGGTTAGTTTATTAGGACAAGTGCATGACAGTACGGTTAGTTAGGGTTAGATTTTTTTTTTTTTTTTTTTTTTTTTTTTTATTCAGATAATGGTTGAAGAAGTGCGTCTTTAGTCGACGGCGAAAGATTGGACGTGATTCGGCTGTCCTAACTGGGGTGGGTAGTTCATTCCACCATTGTGGGGCAAGGACTGAGAATAGGCGACTTCTCTTTGATGACCCTCCTGGAGCTTGGATAGGAGTAGGTCTGAGGCGGCCAGAAGATGCAGAGCGTAGGGGTCTTGAGGGTGTGTAGTTAGAGACCATTGACCGGAGGTAGGCGGGAGCGGTTCCCTTTGCCGCACGGTATGCTAGGTCGAGGGCCTTGAAGCGGATTCGTGCAGCAATAAACGAAATAAACTAAACTAAAGGTGCCTAAATTATGCATTACTATATTTCATCACAATATAATAGATATAGCTAGGTTACTGACATTGTCATTGTGATAATGTCAGTAGTAGCTAGCTGTATCTATTGTTTACACTTGAAATATGTATTTTTATTTTGTCACAATATTAATTGAAAAATATTGTGTAAAATTGAACTGTATTTCTGAGTTGAAGCACTTAAAAACATTAAATGGACTGTTATATCTTATTCAATTGTGGACATTTATTCATTCCCACTTATTAGACACTATTTCTGATGGTAAAATGAGCATAAAAGGCAAAATACAGAATTCTGAAATATTAAAACGGAAAAAATGGAATTTGGGAAAAAATAAAATGGAATTTGGAAAATAATAAAACGGATTTCATATGGCTCTAGAAGAGGTTGGGTGGGTGGGGGGGAAGTTGGGTAGGAGGGGTGGGTGGGGGACACTGTACAACTGTACAAGCAACACTGTACATTGGGATATTGACAAGACCATACTTGGTCATTTTTACTGTACATTGGAGGGGGTTGTGAGGGACTCGGGAGAGATACAGTAGAGCGAAAGTCAATTAACATTTGATTTCAAGATGGACAGTGGAAGAAAGAGAAAGGGTGGAGGAGAGAGGGATAAAACAAAGAAAAAGAAAGGCCCTTACAGGAGAGAGTGGTTAACTGTATTATAATAGTAAATAGAAAAATATGTTGTGCTCTTGCTTTTTTCTTTTTGAAGGTGGAGAGAGTAGCATTGCTAGTGCCACAACAGTTTTATTTGAGGTCCATAACAGTACATTGTACTAAGCAGTTTAGTTTGTGATTCACATGCACTAAAATTCACCAGAATGCAGGAAATTAAGTCTTTGTAACAAAAAATGTCCTGGTGGGGGACCCCCAGACCCCCCGCTTAAAAAGTGGCCTGATTGGGGCTATATTTCGCGTTATATCTCCCGGTATGAATTATTTCCCCAGTCCGGCCCTGTCGATCTCCATATCTAGTAGGCCTCGAGAAGTAGGTTAGAAGTAAGTACGTTTTTGAGGGATTCTTAACAGACATTCCTTGATTCCAATAAACAATCTATCTTATTGATAATACACATACTGTACAGTACATAGACATGTAGACCTTCAAGTATACAATAACGATAACCTATAAATCCACCAAGGATCCAGACAGAACAGTAAAGGAAATAGCATGCATTCATGTCTTCTCCTATTCCCCCTGTGTGAATCGTTCCTGTGTTTGATGCAGGTTTGGCTCCAAGGCCCACACAGACCGGCTGGAGGAGGTGACCAGGGAGATCGAGGCGTCGGGAACATACCAGCTGAAGGACACGGAGTTGATCTACGGTGCCAAGCACGCCTGGAGAAACGCTGCCCGCTGTGTGGGGAGGATCCAGTGGTCCAAACTGCAGGTGAGAGATGGACTATAACTAAAGCTCTGCCTTCAGACTACTGTAGAGTACCCTTCCTTCAGACTACTGTAGAGTACCCTGCCTTCAGACTACTGTATATTACCCTGCCTTCAGACTACTGTATATTACCCTGCCTTCAGACTACTGTATATTACCCTGCCTTCAGACTACTGTAGAGTACCCTGCCTTCAGACTACTGTATATTACCCTGCCTTCAGACTACTGTAGAGTACCCTTCCTTCAGACTACTGTAGAGTACCCTGCCTTCAGACTACTGTATATTACCCTGCCTTCAGACTACTGTATATTACCCTGCCTTCAGACTACTGTATATTACCCTGCCTTCAGACTACTGTAGAGTACCCTGCCTTCAGACTACTGTATATTACCCTGCCTTCAGACTACTGTAGAGTACCCTGCCTTCAGACTACTGTAGAGTACCCTGTCTTCAGACTACTGTATATTACCCTGCCTTCAGACTACTGTATATTACCCTGCCTTCAGACTACTGTAGAGTACCCTGCCTTCAGACTACTGTAGAGTACCCTGCCTTCAGACTACTGTATATTACCCTGCCTTCAGACTACTGTATATTACCCTGCCTTCAGACTACTGTATATTACCCTGCCTTCAGACTACTGTAGAGTACCCTGCCTTCAGACTACTGTATATTACCCTGCCTTCAGACTACTGTAGAGTACCCGGTCTTCAGACTACTGTAGAGTACCCTGCCTTCAGACTACTGTATATTACCCTGCCTTCAGACTACTGTATATTACCCTGCCTTCAGAGTACTGTATATTACCCTGCCTTCAGACTACTGTATATTACCCTGCCTTCAGACTACTGTATATTACCCTGCCTTCAGAGTACTGTATATTACCCTGCCTTCAGACTACTGTATATTACCCTGCCTTCAGACTACTGTATATTACCCTGCCTTCAGACTACTGTAGAGTACCCTGCCTTCAGACTACTGTATATTACCCTGACTTCAGACTACTGTATATTACCCTGCCTTCAGACTACTGTAGAGTACCCTGCCTTCAGACTACTGTATATTACCCTGCCTTCAGACTACTGTATATTACCCTGTCTTCAGACTACTGTATATTACCCTGCCTTCAGACTACTGTAGAGTACCCTGTCTTCAGACTACTGTAGAGTACCCTGCCTTCAGACTACTGTATATTACCCTGCCTTCAGACTACTGTATATTACCCTGCCTTCAGACTACTGTATATTACCCTGCCTTCAGACTACTGTAGAGTACCCTGCCTTCAGACTACTGTATATTACCCTGCCTTCAGACTACTGTAGAGTACCCGGTCTTCAGACTACTGTAGAGTACCCTGCCTTCAGACTACTGTATATTACCCTGCCTTCAGACTACTGTATATTACCCTGCCTTCAGACTACTGTATATTACCCTGACTTCAGACTACTGTATATTACCCTGCCTTCAGACTACTGTAGAGTACCCTGCCTTCAGACTACTGTATATTACCCTGCCTTCAGACTACTGTATATTACCCTGTCTTCAGACTACTGTATATTACCCTGCCTTCAGACTACTGTAGAGTACCCTGTCTTCAGACTACTGTATATTACCCTGCCTTCAGACTACTGTATATTACCCTGCCTTCAGACTACTGTAGAGTACCCTGCCTTCAGACTACTGTAGAGTACCCTGCCTTCAGACTACTGTATATTACCCTGCCTTCAGACTACTGTATATTACCCTGCCTTCAGACTACTGTATATTACCCTGCCTTCAGACTACTGTAGAGTACCCTGCCTTCAGACTACTGTATATTACCCTGCCTTCAGACTACTGTAGAGTACCCGGTCTTCAGACTACTGTAGAGTACCCTGCCTTCAGACTACTGTATATTACCCTGCCTTCAGACTACTGTATATTACCCTGCCTTCAGAGTACTGTATATTACCCTGCCTTCAGACTACTGTATATTACCCTGCCTTCAGACTACTGTATATTACCCTGCCTTCAGAGTACTGTATATTACCCTGCCTTCAGACTACTGTATATTACCCTGCCTTCAGACTACTGTATATTACCCTGCCTTCAGACTACTGTATATTACCCTGACTTCAGACTACTGTATATTACCCTGCCTTCAGACTACTGTAGAGTACCCTGCCTTCAGACTACTGTATATTACCCTGCCTTCAGACTACTGTATATTACCCTGTCTTCAGACTACTGTATATTACCCTGCCTTCAGACTACTGTAGAGTACCCTGCATTCAGACTACTGTATAGTAAGTACCCTGCCTTCAGACTACTGTAGAGTACCCTGCCTTCAGACTACTGTAGAGTAAGTACCCTGCCTTCAGACTACTGTAGAGTACCCTGCCTTCAGACTACTGTAGAGTACCCTGCCTTCAGACTACTGTAGAGTACCCTGCCGTCAGACTACTGTAGAGTACCCTGCCTTCAGACTACTGTATATTACCCTGCCTTCAGACTACTGTAGATTACCCTGCCTTCAGAGTATTGTATAGTATAGTACCTTGCCTTCAGACTACTGTAGAGTACCCTGCCTTCAGACTACTGTATATTACCCTGCCTTCAGACTACTGTAGAGTACCCTGCCTTCAGACTACTGTAGAGTACCCTGCCTTCAGACTACTGTAGAGTACCCTGCCTTCAGACTACTGTATATTACCCTGCCTTCAGACTACTGTATATTACCCTGCCTTCAGACTACTGTAGAGTACCCTGCCTTCAGACTACTGTATATTACCCTGCCTTCAGACTACTGTATATTACCCTGCCTTCAGACTACTGTAGAGTACCCTGCCTTCAGACTACTGTATATTACCCTGCCTTCAGACTACTGTAGAGTAAGTACCCTGCCTTCAGACTACTGTAGAGTACCCTGGCTTCAGACTACTGTAGAGTACCCTGCCTTCAGACTACTGTATATTACCCTGCCTTCAGACTACTGTATATTACCCTGCCTTCAGACTACTGTAGAGTACCCTGCATTCAGACTACTGTAGAGTACCCTGCCTTCAGACTACTGTAGAGTACCCTGCCTTCAGACTACTGTATATTACCCTACCTTCAGACTACTGTAGAGTAACCTGCCTTCAGACTACTGTATATTACCCTGCCTTCAGACTACTGTAGAGTACCCTGCCTTCAGACTACTGTATATTACCCTGCCTTCAGACTACTGTATATTACCCTGCCTTCAGACTACTGTAGAGTACCCTGCCTTCAGACTACTGTATATTACCCTGCCTTCAGACTACTGTATATTACCCTGCCTTCAGACTACTGTAGAGTACCCTGCCTTCAGACTACTGTATATTACCCTGCCTTCAGACTACTGTAGAGTACCCTGCCTTCAGACTACTGTATATTACCCTGCCTTCAGACTACTGTAGAGTACCCTGCCTTCAGACTACTGTATATTACCCTGCCTTCAGACTACTGTATATTACCCTGCCTTCAGACTACTGTAGAGTACCCTGCCTTCAGACTACTGTAGAGTACCCTGCCTTCAGACTACTGTAGAGTACCCTGCCTTCAGACTACTGTAGAGTACCCTGCCTTCAGACTACTGTATATTACCCTGCCTTCAGACTACTGTAGAGTACCCTGCCTTCAGACTACTGTATATTACCCTGCCTTCAGACTACTGTATATTACCCTGCCTTCAGACTATTGTATATTACCCTGCCTTCAGAGTACTGTAGAGTAAGTACCCTGCCTTCAGACTACTGTAGAGTACCCTGCCTTCAGACTACTGTATATTACCCTGCCTTCAGACTACTGTATATTACCCTGCCTTCAGACTACTGTAGAGTACCCTGCCTTCAGACTACTGTAGATTACCCTGTCTTCAGACTACTGTATATTACCCTGCCTTCAGAGTACTGTATATTACCCTGCCTTCAGAGTACTGTATATTACCCTGTCTTCAGACTACTGTAGATGACCCTGCCTTCAGACTACTGTATATTACCCTGCCTTCAGACTACTGTATATTACCCTGCCTTCAGACTACTGTATATTACCCTGCCTTCAGACTACTGTATATTACCCTGCCTTCAGACTACTGTAGAGTACCCTGCCTTCAGACTACTGTATATTACCCTGCCTTCAGACTACTGTAGAGTACCCTGCCTTCAGACTACTGTATATTACCCTGCCTTCAGACTGCTGTAGAGTACCCTGTCTTCAGAGTACTGTATGGTACCCTGCCTTCAGACTACTGTAGAGTACCCTGCCTTCAGACTACTGTATATTACGTACCCTGCCTTCAGACTACTGTATGGGTACCCTGCCTTCAGACTACTGTAGAGTACCCTGTCTTCAGACTACTGTATATTACCCTGCCTTCAGACTACTGTATATTACCCTGCCTTCAGACTACTGTAGAGTACCCTGCCTTCAGACTACTGTATATTACCCTGCCTTCAGACTACTGTATATTACCCTGCCTTCAGACTACTGTATATTACCCTGCCTTCAGACTACTGTAGAGTACCCTGCCTTCAGACTACTGTATATTACCCTGCCTTCAGACTACTGTAGAGTACCCGGTCTTCAGACTACTGTAGAGTACCCTGCCTTCAGACTACTGTATATTACCCTGCCTTCAGACTACTGTATATTACCCTGCCTTCAGAGTACTGTATATTACCCTGCCTTCAGACTACTGTATATTACCCTGCCTTCAGACTACTGTATATTACCCTGCCGTCAGACTACTGTAGAGTACCCTGCCTTCAGACTACTGTATATTACCCTGACTTCAGACTACTGTATATTACCCTGCCTTCAGACTACTGTAGAGTACCCTGCCTTCAGACTACTGTATATTACCCTGCCTTCAGACTACTGTATATTACCCTGTCTTCAGACTACTGTATATTACCCTGCCTTCAGACTACTGTAGAGTACCCTGCCTTCAGACTACTGTATATTACCCTGCCTTCAGACTACTGTATATTACCCTGCCTTCAGACTACTGTAGAGTACCCTGTCTTCAGACTACTGTAGAGTACCCTGCCTTCAGACTACTGTATATTACCCTGCCTTCAGACTACTGTAGAGTACCCTGCCTTCAGACTACTGTATATTACCCTGCCTTCAGACTACTGTATATTACCCTGCCTTCAGACTACTGTAGAGTACCCTGCCTTCAGACTACTGTATATTACCCTGCCTTCAGACTACTGTATATTACCCTGCCCTTCAGACTACTGTAGAGTACCCTGCCTTCAGACTACTGTATATTACCCTGCCTTCAGACTACTGTATATTACCCTGCCTTCAGACTACTGTATATTACCCTGCCTTCAGACTACTGTAGAGTACCCTGCCTTCAGACTACTGTATATTACCCTGCCTTCAGACTACTGTATATTACCCTGCCTTCAGACTACTGTAGAGTACCCTGTCTTCAGACTACTGTAGAGTACCCTGCCTTCAGACTACTGTAGAGTACCCTGCCTTCAGACTACTGTAGAGTACCCTGCCTTCAGACTACTGTATATTACCCTGCCTTCAGACTACTGTAGAGTACCCTGCCTTCAGACTACTGTATATTACCCTGCCTTCAGACTACTGTATATTACCCTGCCTTCAGACTATTGTATATTACCCTGCCTTCAGAGTACTGTAGAGTAAGTACCCTGCCTTCAGACTACTGTAGAGTACCCTGCCTTCAGACTACTGTATATTACCCTGCCTTCAGACTACTGTATATTACCCTGCCTTCAGACTACTGTAGAGTACCCTGCCTTCAGACTACTGTAGATTACCCTGTCTTCAGACTACTGTATATTACCCTGCCTTCAGAGTACTGTATATTACCCTGCCTTCAGAGTACTGTATATTACCCTGTCTTCAGACTACTGTAGATGACCCTGCCTTCAGACTACTGTATATTACCCTGCCTTCAGACTACTGTATATTACCCTGCCTTCAGACTACTGTATATTACCCTGCCTTCAGACTACTGTATATTACCCTGCCTTCAGACTACTGTAGAGTACCCTGCCTTCAGACTACTGTATATTACCCTGCCTTCAGACTACTGTAGAGTACCCTGCCTTCAGACTACTGTATATTACCCTGCCTTCAGACTGCTGTAGAGTACCCTGTCTTCAGAGTACTGTATGGTACCCTGCCTTCAGACTACTGTAGAGTACCCTGCCTTCAGACTACTGTATATTACGTACCCTGCCTTCAGACTACTGTATGGGTACCCTGCCTTCAGACTACTGTAGAGTACCCTGTCTTCAGACTACTGTATATTACCCTGCCTTCAGACTACTGTATATTACCCTGCCTTCAGACTACTGTAGAGTACCCTGCCTTCAGACTACTGTATATTACCCTGCCTTCAGACTACTGTATATTACCCTGCCTTCAGACTACTGTATATTACCCTGCCTTCAGACTACTGTAGAGTACCCTGCCTTCAGACTACTGTATATTACCCTGCCTTCAGACTACTGTAGAGTACCCGGTCTTCAGACTACTGTAGAGTACCCTGCCTTCAGACTACTGTAGAGTACCCTGCCTTCAGACTACTGTATATTACCCTGCCTTCAGAGTACTGTATATTACCCTGCCTTCAGACTACTGTATATTACCCTGCCTTCAGACTACTGTATATTACCCTGCCTTCAGACTACTGTAGAGTACCCTGCCTTCAGACTACTGTATATTACCCTGCCTTCAGACTACTGTATATTACCCTGCCTTCAGACTACTGTAGAGTACCCTGCCTTCAGACTACTGTAGAGTACCCGGTCTTCAGACTACTGTAGAGTACCCTGCCTTCAGACTACTGTATATTACCCTGCCTTCAGACTACTGTATATTACCCTGCCTTCAGAGTACTGTATATTACCCTGCCTTCAGACTACTGTATATTACCCTGCCTTCAGACTACTGTATATTACCCTGCCTTCAGAGTACTGTATATTACCCTGCCTTCAGACTACTGTATATTACCCTGCCTTCAGACTACTGTATATTACCCTGCCTTCAGACTACTGTAGAGTACCCTGCCTTCAGACTACTGTATATTACCCTGCCTTCAGACTACTGTATATTACCCTGCCTTCAGACTACTGTAGAGTACCCTACCTTCAGACTACTGTATATTACCCTGCCTTCAGACTACTGTATATTACCCTGCCTTCAGACTACTGTAGAGTACCCTGCCTTCAGACTACTGTATATTACCCTGCCTTCAGACTACTGTAGAGTACCCGGTCTTCAGACTACTGTAGAGTACCCTGCCTTCAGACTACTGTATATTACCCTGCCTTCAGACTACTGTATATTACCCTGCCTTCAGAGTACTGTATATTACCCTGCCTTCAGACTACTGTATATTACCCTGCCTTCAGACTACTGTATATTACCCTGCCTTCAGAGTACTGTATATTACCCTGCCTTCAGACTACTGTATATTACCCTGCCTTCAGACTACTGTATATTACCCTGCCTTCAGACTACTGTAGAGTACCCTGCCTTCAGACTACTGTATATTACCCTGACTTCAGACTACTGTATATTACCCTGCCTTCAGACTACTGTAGAGTACCCTGCCTTCAGACTACTGTATATTACCCTGCCTTCAGACTACTGTATATTACCCTGTCTTCAGACTACTGTATATTACCCTGCCTTCAGACTACTGTAGAGTACCCTGCATTCAGACTACTGTATAGTAAGTACCCTGCCTTCAGACTACTGTAGAGTACCCTGCCTTCAGAGTACTGTAGAGTAAGTACCCTGCCTTCAGACTACTGTAGAGTACCCTGCCTTCAGACTACTGTAGAGTACCCTGCCTTCAGACTACTGTAGAGTACCCTGCCTTCAGACTACTGTATATTACCCTGCCTTCAGACTACTGTAGATTACCCTGCCTTCAGAGTATTGTATAGTATAGTACCTTGCCTTCAGACTACTGTAGAGTACCCTGCCTTCAGACTACTGTATATTACCCTGCCTTCAGACTACTGTAGAGTACCCTGCCTTCAGACTACTGTAGAGTACCCTGCCTTCAGACTACTGTAGAGTACCCTGCCTTCAGACTACTGTATATTACCCTGCCTTCAGACTACTGTATATTACCCTGCCTTCAGACTACTGTAGAGTACCCTGCCTTCAGACTACTGTATATTACCCTGCCTTCAGACTACTGTATATTACCCTGCCTTCAGACTACTGTAGAGTACCCTGCCTTCAGACTACTGTATATTACCCTGCCTTCAGACTACTGTAGAGTAAGTACCCTGCCTTCAGACTACTGTAGAGTACCCTGGCTTCAGACTACTGTAGAGTACCCTGCCTTCAGACTACTGTATATTACCCTGCCTTCAGACTACTGTATATTACCCTGCCTTCAGACTACTGTAGAGTACCCTGCCTTCAGACTACTGTAGAGTACCCTGCATTCAGACTACTGTAGAGTACCCTGCCTTCAGACTACTGTAGAGTACCCTGCCTTCAGACTACTGTATATTACCCTACCTTCAGACTACTGTAGAGTACCCTGCCTTCAGACTACTGTATATTACCCTGCCTTCAGACTACTGTAGAGTACCCTGTCTTCAGACTACTGTAGAGTACCCTGCCTTCAGACTACTGTATATTACCCTGCCTTCAGACTACTGTAGAGTACCCTGCCTTCAGACTACTGTATATTACCCTGCCTTCAGACTACTGTATATTACCCTGCCTTCAGACTACTGTAGAGTACCCTGCCTTCAGACTACTGTATATTACCCTGCCTTCAGACTACTGTATATTACCCTGCCTTCAGACTACTGTAGAGTACCCTGCCTTCAGACTACTGTATATTACCCTGCCTTCAGACTACTGTATATTACCCTGCCTTCAGACTACTGTATATTACCCTGCCTTCAGACTACTGTAGAGTACCCTGCCTTCAGACTACTGTATATTACCCTGCCTTCAGACTACTGTATATTACCCTGCCTTCAGACTACTGTAGAGTACCCTGTCTTCAGACTACTGTAGAGTACCCTGCCTTCAGACTACTGTAGAGTACCCTGCCTTCAGACTACTGTAGAGTACCCTGCCTTCAGACTACTGTATATTACCCTGCCTTCAGACTACTGTATATTACCCTGCCTTCAGACTACTGTATATTACCCTGCCTTCAGACTATTGTATATTACCCTGCCTTCAGAGTACTGTAGAGTAAGTACCCTGCCTTCAGACTACTGTAGAGTACCCTGCCTTCAGACTACTGTAGAGTACCCTGCCTTCAGACTACTGTAGAGTACCCTGCCTTCAGACTACTGTAGAGTACCCTGTCTTCAGACTACTGTAGAGTACCCTGCCTTCAGACTACTGTATATTACCCTGCCTTCAGACTACTGTAGAGTACCCTGCCTTCAGACTACTGTAGATTACCCTGTCTTCAGACTACTGTATATTACCCTGCCTTCAGAGTACTGTATATTACCCTGCCTTCAGAGTACTGTATATTACCCTGTCTTCAGACTACTGTAGATGACCCTGCCTTCAGACTACTGTATATTACCCTGCCTTCAGACTACTGTATATTACCCTGCCTTCAGACTACTGTATATTACCCTGCCTTCAGACTACTGTAGAGTACCCTGCCTTCAGACTACTGTATATTACCCTGCCTTCAGACTACTGTATATTACCCTGCCTTCAGACTACTGTAGAGTACCCTGCCTTCAGACTACTGTATATTACCCTGCCTTCAGACTGCTGTAGAGTACCCTGTCTTCAGAGTACTGTATGGTACCCTGCCTTCAGACTACTGTAGAGTACCCTGCCTTCAGACTACTGTATATTACGTACCCTGCCTTCAGACTACTGTATGGGTACCCTGCCTTCAGACTACTGTAGAGTACCCTGTCTTCAGACTACTGTATATTACCCTGCCTTCAGACTACTGTATATTACCCTGCCTTCAGACTACTGTAGAGTACCCTGCCTTCAGACTACTGTAGAGTACCCTGCCTTCAGACTACTGTATATTACCCTGCCTTCAGACTACTGTATATTACCCTGCCTTCAGACTACTGTATATTACCCTGCCTTCAGACTACTGTAGAGTACCCTGCCTTCAGACTACTGTATATTACCCTGCCTTCAGACTACTGTAGAGTACCCGGTCTTCAGACTACTGTAGAGTACCCTGCCTTCAGACTACTGTAGAGTACCCTGCCTTCAGACTACTGTATATTACCCTGCCTTCAGAGTACTGTATATTACCCTGCCTTCAGACTACTGTATATTACCCTGCCTTCAGACTACTGTATATTACCCTGCCTTCAGAGTACTGTATATTACCCTGCCTTCAGACTACTGTATATTACCCTGCCTTCAGACTACTGTATATTACCCTGCCTTCAGACTACTGTATATTACCCTGCCTTCAGACTACTGTAGAGTACCCTGCCTTCAGACTACTGTATATTACCCTGCCTTCAGACTACTGTATATTACCCTGCTTTCAGACTACTGTAGAGTACCCTGCCTTCAGACTACTGTATATTACCCTGCCTTCAGACTACTGTATATTACCCTGTCTTCAGACTACTGTATATTACCCTGCCTTCAGACTACTGTATATTACCCTGCCTTCAGACTACTGTATATTACCCTGCCTTCAGACTACTGTATATTACCCTGCCTTCAGACTACTGTATATTACCCTGCCTTCAGACTACTGTAGAGTACCCTGCATTCAGACTACTGTATATTACGTACCCTGCCTTCAGACTACTGTATGGGTACCCTGCCTTCAGACTACTGTAGAGTACCCTGTCTTCAGACTACTGTATATTACCCTGCCTTCAGACTACTGTAGAGTACCCTGCCTTCAGACTACTGTATATTACGTACCCTGCCTTCAGACTACTGTATGGGTACCCTGCCTTCAGACTACTGTAGAGTACCCTGTCTTCAGACTACTGTATATTACCCTGCCTTCAGACTACTGTATATTACCCTGCCTTCAGACTACTGTAGAGTACCCTGCCTTCAGACTACTGTAGAGTACCCTGCCTTCAGACTACTGTATATTACCCTGCCTTCAGACTACTGTATATTACCCTGCCTTCAGACTACTGTATATTACCCTGCCTTCAGACTACTGTAGAGTACCCTGCCTTCAGACTACTGTATATTACCCTGCCTTCAGACTACTGTAGAGTACCCGGTCTTCAGACTACTGTAGAGTACCCTGCCTTCAGACTACTGTAGAGTACCCTGCCTTCAGACTACTGTATATTACCCTGCCTTCAGAGTACTGTATATTACCCTGCCTTCAGACTACTGTATATTACCCTGCCTTCAGACTACTGTATATTACCCTGCCTTCAGACTACTGTAGAGTACCCTGCCTTCAGACTACTGTATATTACCCTGCCTTCAGACTACTGTATATTACCCTGCCTTCAGACTACTGTAGAGTACCCTGCCTTCAGACTACTGTAGAGTACCCGGTCTTCAGACTACTGTAGAGTACCCTGCCTTCAGACTACTGTATATTACCCTGCCTTCAGACTACTGTATATTACCCTGCCTTCAGAGTACTGTATATTACCCTGCCTTCAGACTACTGTATATTACCCTGCCTTCAGACTACTGTATATTACCCTGCCTTCAGAGTACTGTATATTACCCTGCCTTCAGACTACTGTATATTACCCTGCCTTCAGACTACTGTATATTACCCTGCCTTCAGACTACTGTAGAGTACCCTGCCTTCAGACTACTGTATATTACCCTGCCTTCAGACTACTGTATATTACCCTGCTTTCAGACTACTGTAGAGTACCCTGCCTTCAGACTACTGTATATTACCCTGCCTTCAGACTACTGTATATTACCCTGCCTTCAGACTACTGTATATTACCCTGTCTTCAGACTACTGTATATTACCCTGCCTTCAGACTACTGTATATTACCCTGCCTTCAGACTACTGTATATTACCCTGCCTTCAGACTACTGTATATTACCCTGCCTTCAGACTACTGTATATTACCCTGCCTTCAGACTACTGTAGAGTACCCTGCATTCAGACTACTGTATAGTAAGTACCCTGCCTTCAGACTACTGTAGAGTACCCTGCCTTCAGACTACTGTAGAGTAAGTACCCTGCCTTCAGACTACTGTAGAGTACCCTGCCTTCAGACTACTGTAGAGTACCCTGCCTTCAGACTACTGTAGAGTACCCTGCCTTCAGACTACTGTAGAGTACCCTGCCTTCAGACTACTGTAGAGTACCCTGCCTTCAGACTACTGTATATTACCCTGCCTTCAGACTACTGTAGATTACCCTGCCTTCAGAGTATTGTATAGTATAGTACCTTGCCTTCAGACTACTGTAGAGTACCCTGCCTTCAGACTACTGTATATTACCCTGCCTTCAGACTACTGTAGAGTACCCTGCCTTCAGACTACTGTAGAGTACCCTGCCTTCAGACTACTGTAGAGGACCCTGCCTTCAGACTACTGTATATTACCCTGCCTTCAGACTACTGTAGAGTACCCTGCCTTCAGACTACTGTATATTACCCTGCCTTCAGACTACTGTATATTACCCTGCCTTCAGACTACTGTAGAGTACCCTGCATTCAGACTACTGTAGAGTACCCTACCTTCAGACTACTGTAGAGTACCCTGCCTTCAGACTACTGTATATTACCCTGCCTTCAGACTACTGTAGAGTACCCTGCCTTCAGACTACTGTATATTACCCTGCCTTCAGACTACTGTATATTACCCTGCCTTCAGACTACTGTAGAGTACCCTGCCTTCAGACTACTGTATATTACCCTGCCTTCAGACTACTGTATATTACCCTGCCTTCAGACTACTGTAGAGTACCCTGCCTTCAGACTACTGTATATTACCCTGCCTTCAGACTACTGTATATTACCCTGCCTTCAGACTACTGTATATTACCCTGCCTTCAGACTACTGTAGAGTACCCTGCCTTCAGACTACTGTATATTACCCTGCCTTCAGACTACTGTATATTACCCTGCCTTCAGACTACTGTAGAGTACCCTGTCTTCAGACTACTGTAGAGTACCCTGCCTTCAGACTACTGTAGAGTACCCTGCCTTCAGACTACTGTAGAGTACCCTGCCTTCAGACTACTGTATATTACCCTGCCTTCAGACTACTGTATATTACCCTGCCTTCAGACTACTGTATATTACCCTGCCTTCAGACTATTGTATATTACCCTGCCTTCAGAGTACTGTAGAGTAAGTACCCTGCCTTCAGACTACTGTAGAGTACCCTGCCTTCAGACTACTGTAGAGTACCCTGCCTTCAGACTACTGTAGAGTACCCTGTCTTCAGACTACTGTAGAGTACACTGCCTTCAGACTACTGTATATTACCCTGCCTTCAGACTACTGTAGAGTACCCTGCCTTCAGACTACTGTAGATTACCCTGTCTTCAGACTACTGTATATTACCCTGCCTTCAGAGTACTGTATATTACCCTGCCTTCAGAGTACTGTATATTACCCTGTCTTCAGACTACTGTAGATGACCCTGCCTTCAGACTACTGTATATTACCCTGCCTTCAGACTACTGTATATTACCCTGCCTTCAGACTACTGTATATTACCCTGCCTTCAGACTACTGTATATTACCCTGCCTTCAGACTACTGTAGAGTACCCTGTCTTCAGAGTACTGTATGGTACCCTGCCTTCAGAGTACTGTATATTACCCTGTCTTCAGAGTACTGTATAGTAAGTACCCTGCCTTCAGAGTACTGTATGGGTACTTGTATTTTGAACAAGCGGTGTAAAACAGTGCATCAAAACAAATGTCAAAGTTCAGCTGGGACAATCTGTACATGCATAATCAATATTCATTGAAATGAATGTTTACATTTCGGTTGCTTTATCACCATAATACTGACTTGTTCTACAATTTTTATTGCACATATTAATTTATTGGCAGGTGAATCGCTATCATTGCAAATCATTCATTGAATGAATAACTGTGCTGCACAACTGGTCTGAACATGAACGATGTGTGGTGGAAAGTATTTCCACTCAAGTACAGTACCTTCAGTAATTCAGAACAGCACAGTGACAGCAGGGGTCTTTAATTAGTGTTTCTATTTCCTTTTGCAGGTGTTCGATGCCAGAGACTGCACAACAGCTCATGGAATGTACAACTACATATGTAATCATATCAAGTATGCCACCAACAAAGGCAACCTGAGGTGAAAACATCTTATTTACATACCACTTTTTAGGGATGTTCGATATTGGATTTTTTACCGATATCCGATATACCGATATTGTCCAACTCTTAATTTCCGATACCAATATCAACCGATACCGATATATGCAGGGTTTCCCCCCCAAAAAACTGAATAATTTCAGGTAATTAACATTACATATCTCTTGTCGTGGAATTAACACAACATTATGCATACTTTTTTTTTATTATTATTATCTTTTCCCCCCTTCTTTTTCCGTTTTTCTCCCCTCCCAATGTTAGTCGTTATGCCAATTCCCAATCCATTTCCTGGTTGTTGCGCACTCTACCCCCTACCGTCGGTCTGGGAGGGCGGAGACTATCACATGCTTCCTCCGACACATGTGTACCCAGCCCACCACTTCGTTTCACCTGGCAACGCGGACTCTCACTGAGAGAGTGTAACGTGTGGAAGGTCACACTACCTCCCTCCAGATCCTTCCCTCGCTGTGCAGGTGCCCCGACCGAACCGTAGGAGTCGCTGTTTACAACGACCCAGACCCACCCACCGGCTTCCCTCCCACTGACTCTGCCAATTGAGCCAGTATGACGGCCGGCCAAGCCGGAGGCAACGCTGACAGCCGGATTTGATACCAGTGTCTCTCGCGTTGGTGACGAGCGCTTTGTCCATTGCGCCACCCAGCTGCCCAACATTATGCATACTTTGACAATAAATAAAATAATAATTTGTTCTTACTTGCTTGCCTGGGTAAATAAAGGTTAAAGAAATGTAAAAAAAAAATATATATATATATATATATATATATATATATATATATTTATTTTTATTTTTTAAACCGATACCGATATTTTCCGATATTACATTTGAATCCCAATATAGGCCGATAATATCGGACATCCCTACCGCTTTTCTTTACATACTGCTGTTCTTTACATACTGCTTTTCTTTTTCATTCACTTTCTTGTTCTTCCTCTCTTTTTCTTTTGCTTTCTCTTTCTCTCTTTCTACCTTGCTTTGTCTACTAAACATGTTCCTTTTCCCATCTGTTACATCTGTTTTTCCATCACCCCCTCTCTCCCTGACGTGACCCATCTGTCAATGTCTCAAGAATAATACTGTCACTGACACTGTCGGCTGTCGTACGTGTCAGTCTGTCTGCGCTGTCTCTCGGCTGTCGTACGTGTCAGTCTGTCTGTCGGCTGTCGTACGTGTCAGTCTGTCTGCGCTGTCTGTCGGCTGTTGTACGTGTCAGTCTATCTGCGCTGTCTCTCGGCTGTCGTACGTGTCAGTCTGTCTGTCGGCTGTCGTACGTGTCAGTCTGTCTGCGCTGTCTGTCGGCTGTTGTACGTGTCAGTCTGTCTGTCGGCTGTCGTACGTGTCAGTCTGTCTGTCGGCTGTCGTACGTATCAGTCTGTCTGTCGGCTGTCGTACGTGTCAGTCTGTCTGTGCTGTCTGTCGGTGTCATACGTGTCAGTCTCCCTGCGCTGTCTGCTTCCCTGGCGCTGGGGCGGCAGACCTTGCTAATGAGCAGTCATTTGTCAGACCTATAAAGAGCTCCATCTCTCTCTCTCTCTCTCTCACACACACCGTGGAAAGTCCTTAAATTATATTCTGTGCATGATCCATGACTTCCTTCTGCTCGGCCTGACCTTGGGCATGGTTAGAGTTTTAAGTTAACAGGGACACAATATTTATCTTTTCAACACATGTTTGTCAAGCACCTCTTTCTCCCATTGTAGTAATCACACACCTTTCCTGCCTGGCTGCCCCACACCCAAGAGTAAACATATTTTACAAAGCACTACGTTAGGTAGGCAGTGTTCCTGACTCCAGAAGCTAATCGTTCTGAACAGCTTGTTTTGGCTTGTTGATCTCATGACTTCAAACCCTGGCTGTCAGACTGCCAAATCCACACAAAGACTAGGCAAAACCCATTTCCCATAATATGTTCCCTTTTAAAGTGTGGTCCCTTTGGGTGGGTGGGGGGTGGTGGTAAGAAAACTAGATGTTTTCCCTTCTGACTCGCTCTAGTGCTACCAAGTTAATATGAACATGCACTTCCCCCCCAAAAAGGTTGTATAATGTGACCATTTTACTCGTAGTCTAAAGCCCTGAATAATAGGGATGCACCGATCCGACTTTTTCAGTCCCGATACTGATACCTGGCTTTGGGTATCGGCCGATACAGAGTACCGATCCGATACCCATACCGTTATAAAAAAAAAATCTAACCCTAACTAACCTTACTGTCATGCACTTGTCCTAATACTAACCTACACTGTAGCACTCAACACTTTGATGAACATTGTTACTCAGCTGATAGAGTTGTGCCCTTCCTGATGACTTGTCGTACAGAACTTGTAAGTTGCTTTGGATAAGAGTCAGCTAAATGACTAGATGTAAATGTAAATGCAAATACCCATTGTTCAATTAATAAACTGTATGCCTCACTGTGTGGAAGAGACTGGGATCATTCTTTTGTGCAAGGCTTGACTTAAAACATTACTTTCCTAACTTAGTGAAACTACGTAAATGTAACAAATTAACATAGATATAAATGTACTGAATTGTTATTTCTTATTGTATTTATTATTATATTATATATATATATAAAATTATATATAAAAAAAGAGAAATCTGATATATATATATTTTTTTACCGATACCCGATCCAGCTATTTTTGTGATATCGGGGCCGATATCAATATCGGATCGGTGCATCCCTACTGAATAAGCTACTGCACAAAGTGTTTGTCACCTACGTACTGAGAAAACACACCAGCGCCACTAGTACTGTTAGACTAGAGCCATGCTCAAAATGCAGTCAATCCCACTTTTCACGGTGTATGTTCATCATGATCTGATAATGTTGACATATTTATTTGGAATGGAATGACATGAAAATGGAACAATGCATTGTTTGCCTTGTACAAATCAACAAAGGTTCATAGCTATGAGCCATGAACTTTGAGAAAACTATTGGGGTCTAGAAAATGTCAGCCTACAAGACGGTTGTCCTAAAGGCCACTGTGAAGAGTAAGGTGTAGTGAAGGGTAAACCCACCTGCATGCAGTTTACTGATTTAGCCCAAATCTTTAGCATTGAAATTCCTAGTAGCCTATAGAAATTATATTATCAAATTGGTGAAAGTGACGTTAAAATATTGTATTTTTCAGGAAATAGCAGGATGTATAAAGTCACGTTATGCCCACACTGCTTCAGACTAGACCACTACTTTCTACTTTTAACAGTATGTGCATGTCTTACTCTGTACACAAGATTTTTAGCTAACCCTAACCAGTGGCGGCCGCTGCCGCTGGTGCCTTGTAGGTCGCAGTTCTCGTTAATAGGTCGAGTTGAAAATGTAATGCTCTGAGATGCTCTGGAGCAATCTCTCTCTGTCTCTCGGATCAATCAAATCAAATAATTAACACATGTATGTTGTCATTTTAAACAACTCACCATTCATTCATTATGCATCAGCAGCAACACAAACACGCACAGCTCTCTCTCTCGCTCTCGCTCTCTCTCTCTCTCGCTCTCTCTCTCTCTCTCAGATGATGTCAGATCCATTCAATAATAAACACATTTGTAAAGCTCGTTATTTTAAACAAGTTACCATTCATTGTCTGAGTGGTTATGTCCCACATGCCGCGAAATTAGAGAGAGAGAGAGAGCGAGAGAGAGAGAGAGAGAGAGAGCGAGAGAGAGAGAGCATTTTAGTAAAGTTACATTTTCAACAAGATTGCTGCTATTTAAACACTTCATGGAAACGGGGTAACGTTAACCTTATGTCGACTGTAGTATTGTATGACCTCGACATAACGTTTAAACGTTAACGTTACTCCGTTTCCATGCAGTAATTATAAAAGTGGCGAGCTAAGCTAACGGAGCTAACAGCTAGCAGTAGCTGTAACGTTACAACGTTATGCGGCATCAGTAGACAACGTATCATGTATTAAACTAGAGTTAAGATCGCTAATCTACCTTGTTGTTGGCTTGTTGATAAAGTATATCCACTCCATGGCATTGTCCATCCAGCCTGTGTTGATGTCCATCCATTGTCCATACATGTCCCTCCACACTGCATCCATATATAGCTTGTTGTTAGCCAACAAGCTGTGTCTTTGTCCATTTCCGCCTCGAACAGCCTGCAAACTACCTGGCGTTCTATCGCCATGCTCTAAGACAAACTCTAACCTTAACCAACTTTGAAAGAGTGCCTAAGCTCAGTGTAGTTGCTGTTGTTGTTGACGAGTCGACTGAACTGCTGTTGCTGAACTTGCTGTGTTGCATTCTCTCTGTAAGCCAACCCGAGAAATGTGGCTATGGAAAAAAACTGGCATCGCGTCGGCCAATCAGAGAGCGTCTCCACGAAAATGCGGCTATGGAAAATACTTCACGGAAGTTCACGCGGCTGCCTAGACCGCTTCAAATCGCGCTCGGATTCCAACATAATAGTCATATTTCAACGCACAACGCCGTATGCACTGATTGGCTGTGACGGAGACAGCGATCAAACTGTGACGCGCACTCAGAGCGCTATCGCTTCTAGCCCGGGTGAGAAATACAAAAAAATAAAAAAAAACGTGATGTCACTTCCTGCTTTGGAAAACGAGTGTTTTTTAATTGCGATAATAACGTTATATTGTGCATTGGAAACACAAACATACTTAAAATGAGTAAATATTATTAATTTTAAACATGTTTATATTATTTATAGGGCTATAAAACAAAAAAACTAAAAACGTATTTGTCTTGTTCTCTCATATAACCAGGGTAGGAGCTGAGGGGGGGCGGCGCCCGAGCGCCCCTAGTGGTAGAGCCGCCACTGACCCTAACAAGTTAGCATTTCACCGAATTCAGTTAACCTACTGAGCGCGTATGGATGCTATATCCTGCAGGCATGAGTCAGAGTTAAGGACACAGCTACACTAAGGACCCAGTTACACTGATGAAACATGAGTCAGAGTTAAGGACCCAGTTACACTGATGAAACATGAGTCAGAGTTAAGGACCCAGCTACACTGATGAAACATGAGTCAGAGTTAAGGACCCAGCTACACTGATGAAACATGAGTCAGAGTTAAGGACACAGCTACACTGATGAAACATGAGTCAGAGTTAAGGACCCAGCTACACTGATGAAACATGAGTCAGAGTTAAGGACACAGCTACACTGATGAAACATGAGTCAGAGTTAAGGACCCAGCTACACTGATGAAACATGAGTCAGAGTTAAGGACCCAGCTACACTGATGAAACATGAGTCAGAGTTAAGGACACAGCTACACTGATGCAACATGAGTCAGAGTTAAGGACCCAGCTACACTGATGAAACATGAGTCAGAGTTAAGGACCCAGCTACACTGATGAAACATGAGTCAGAGTTAAGGACCCAGCTACACTGATGAAACATGAGTCAGAGTTAAGGACCCAGCTACACTGATGAAACATGAGTCAGAGTTAAGGACACAGCTACACTGATGCAACATGAGTCAGAGTTAAGGACCCAGCTACACTGATGAAACATGAGTCAGAGTTAAGGACCCAGCTACACTGATGAAACATGAGTCAGAGTTAAGGACCCAGCTACACTGATGAAACATGAGTCAGAGTTAAGGACCCAGCTACACTGATGAAACATGAGTCAGAGTTAAGGACCCAGCTACACTGATGAAACATGAGTCAGAGTTAAGGACCCAGCTACACTGATGAAACATGAGTCAGAGTTAAGGACCCAGCTACACTGATGAAACATGAGTCAGAGTTAAGGACCCAGCTACACTGATGAAACATGAGTCAGAGTTAAGGACCCAGCTACACTGATGAAACATGAGTCAGAGTTAAGGACCCAGCTACACTGATGAAACATGAGTCAGAGTTAAGGACCCAGCTACACTGATGAAACATGAGTCAGAGTTAAGGACCCAGCTACACTGATGAAACATGAGTCAGAGTTAAGGACCCAGTTACACTGATGACACATGAGTCAGAGTTAAGGACCCAGCTACACTGATGAAACATGAGTCAGAGTTAAGGACCCAGCTACACTGATGAAACATGAGTCAGAGTTAAGGACCCAGCTACACTGATGAAACATGAGTCAGAGTTAAGGACCCAGCTACACTGATGAAACATGAGTCAGAGTTAAGGACCCAGCTACACTGATGAAACATGAGTCAGAGTTAAGGACCCAGCTACACTGATGAAACATGAGTCAGAGTTAAGGACCCAGCTACACTGATGAAACATGAGTGACCCGTGACATGAAACTGGAGAATGTTTGGCCAGTTCGATTTCTTCAATGCATGGCGGTGTTCCAATCTAGTGCACCAGCTTGGCTTCTTCAATCTGCAGAGTTGTGTGACGCTTCGCTGACACACATGACTAAAATCATATTACTACACTAGAATGGCTAACGACACACTGCTGTTGATGAGAGCTAGCACACTTCCCTGCCTGTAGCTCTTGATGGTGGCTGCCCCCCGGCACAGTTATCGCAGCACACCAGGATGTCGCGTACGGGAACCACTGGTCTTTGGGAACCACTGGTCTGTAGCGTACCACTTTCTCTAGCTTAGCTAAGAGATTGCCCTGAGAGATTTGTTGCTAGCTACACTGGCCCAGATTCACACCAGCTGCTCCCTCCTCAACGATGTAACAGCCAGCTTAGCAGAGTTAACTCGTTTGCCCTGTCATGACATTGAAATACCAATGAGTTGCGGAATGGACCAAAGGTACATGCTTTTTTCTCTCCCTCTACTTAACCTGGATTAAAAATGACCTTTTAGATATGAACATAATACCTACCATCTGCCAGTTGCCGAAGCTTTTTGCTACGGTACATATTCATAGTTCATAGATATTCATAATTAGGGATGTTCGATATTGGCTTTTTTACCGATATCCGATATACCGAAATTGTCCAACTCTTAATTTCCGATACCGATATCAACCGATACCGATATATGCAGGGGTTTCCCCCCCAAATAATTTCAGGTAATTAACATTACATATCTCATATTGTCGTGGAATTAAGACAACATTATGCATACTTTTGACAATAAATAAAATAAGAATTTGTTCTTAATTGCTTACCTGGGTAAATAAATGTACACTTTTTTTATTTATTTATTTTTTTACCGATACCGATAATTTCCGATATTACATTTTAATGCCAATATCGGCCGATAATATCGGTAGTCCGATAATATCGGTAGTCCAATAATATCGGGCATCCCTATTCATAATCCATCGTTGGCATGTAAGTGTAAATAACATCTTAATCAACATGCTGCTTGTGTAGCGTATAGCAACATGCTTATCCATTGCGAGCATCTAACAACTTGTACATCCCATTGCAAATCCATAGCCGTTCATTCACCACATCTATTCATTAGCGACATGCTAATCCTCCTCATGTGTCTCTGTGTGCAGGTCTGCGATCACCATCTTCCCTCAGCGGACAGACGGGAAACACGACTTCCGGGTGTGGAACAGTCAGCTGATCCGCTATGCAGGTTACAAACTGCCTGATGGGGGAATCCTGGGAGACCCTGCTAACGTGGAGTTCACTGAGGTATGTACAAACTATTAACACTTTCAGTGCCGGCCGTGTTTTCCTTTTTACCCTCTTGAATGCCGCCACCCACTTCAATGATAGCGTTAAAAACGCATAATCTATGTTTTAAATTATGGCTATGTGTCTAAACTGCCCGTCGCTTATCAATGACTTGTTTGCAGTCAACATTGTCGAAACGGATTGTTTTTTAATCGGTTCATATCCTTTTTATAGCATTTCGAAAAGCTATCGTTTTCTCGAAAATTTCCGGAAAATAGAAAGATTCCATCATAAACGGCATTTATTGGAATATTCTCGAATACACTAGACACGTTGTCATTTGTCGGCCTATTTATGAATCGTTTTCAAATAAACGCTAGATTATCGATAGTATATGTGTACTTATGCACGCTATAGAAGCAAGCTGAGAAATCGATTCTCTTATTTCCTCAACAGCACACACACATATACACATACGGGACATGCTGTTATCTCAGTGAAAACAGCTCTGATTATCCTAAAACTGGTAACATAGACTCCTTACCTTAGATCAGATGTTCTCCAAAAAGATTATTCCAATTCCTGATCGCCATTCCAAATATCGATTGCGTTTATTGATTGATTATTGGCTGCTGTAAATATATATTCCAGGCTGCTTTCCATCTCGCGATCACTTCCCTCTTCATCATATCCCTCGCCAGCATAGTGGAGCCAGTAGGCTCCCCCCCCCCACAGATCCACCAGTGTAATCGAATGGCCTGCAGTTACACAGGGATAGACGATAGGGGGCGGTATTTTTTCATCGGAGCTCCTAGAGGGGCTGCTGTACCAACGGGAGACTCGGTTGATGAAATATGAATTCAGATCGCTAACTAAAAAAAAATTACATTTGGCGTCGTCGGCACTCAACGGGGGGCATGACATAACGACATTACACGTCGCTGGCACTCAAAGTGTTAATGGCATTAATTAATTAATTTTACATTTTATTTTGGATTTCATGGTGTTTTTGTTTTGTTCTTGATTTATTGTGATGTTTCTTCTTGACTTGTTTAAAGAAGACGTGTCCGTCCCATGGGGACATTAACGTGTGTTGTTGGGCCTTACAAATACATTTGATTTGATTAAAATAATTAAAGGCTATGAGAATGCTACAAAATATGGTATTATGAAAACCAAAACCAGCTTTGAAGTAGTTATTCTGCAAGATCCAAATTTTTTAATTTGATCATGTATCACCATTTACTTTAATGTTCTGTATGGATCCTCAGTGGGCTATAGGTGAGAAGTGATCGTTGCTGTTCTGTATCAACTTCCATCTAATGCTTTGCATGAATTTCCATCTTGAATGACCAACTACTAAGTGAACTAAGTTAGTTTTCTCTTCATTCTTCACACTTTCTATGTGCCACATGATTTTCCCAGGAATGTTCTACCAGACACCAGTGTTTAGAACAGCAAATGTAAAATCATTCATGAATTGGGTTTAGGATGAAATCACTATTGTGTTATATAAATATAGAGTGACTAAATAGACATTTATTTATATAACCTATTCAAGAGTATTACTTTAAAAGACATGATGCCAGAGATGTGTACTACTGTATCTCGGTGGGGGGCATGACTTCCAAATGCACTTCCATCAGAGAAAAGGTCAGGGCCTCGACGTGGAAAGATCTCGCCGATTTTGCACGAGCTCCCACGCACGCGCCCGTATTCCGATCCGCGCAATAATATTCACGGGGGTAGATCTTGTCGTGGGACACAAGTTCCCAATGCATTGTCCCGTGGGATTATGCCCCCCGCATAATTGAGGGGTGGATTTGCGGTGATGGAGAAATGAATGAGGCAACATTTGATTAGAAACGCAAGGCTTGCCGAGGGCGACTCATGTGGTCCCGCCTGCCGCGGGCACTGTGTTGGTGACCCCTCTATTAGACAATGTAGAAGTGTTGGTACTTCCGTGAAAAAGGACTCTGATGTTAATATCAGCCCAAAATCAGGGGATTTTTCATGTCCTATGTCCTCCTGTTGGTTCTGGTCCCCAGATCTGCATGCAGCAGGGCTGGAAGGCTCCCAGGGGCCGCTTCGACGTCCTGCCCCTCCTGCTGCAGGCCAGCGGCAACGACCCCGAGCTGTTTGAGCTCCCCCACGACCTCATCCTGGAGGTGCCCATCACACACCCCAAGTGAGTCTGACCCCCCCCCCCCCCCACGACCTCATCCTGGAGGTGCCCATCACACACCCCAAGTGAGTCTGACCCCCCCCCCCCCCCACGACCTCATCCTGGAGGTGCCCATCACACACCCCAAGTGAGTCTGACCCCCCCCCCCCCCCCCCCACGACCTCATCCTGGAGGTGCCCATCACACACCCCAAGTGAGTCTGACCCCCCCCCCCCCCCACGACCTCATCCTGGAGGTGCCCATCACACACCCCAAGTGAGTCTGACCCCCCCCCCCACGACCTCATCCTGGAGGTGCCCATCACACACCCCAAGTGAGTCTGACCCCCCCCACGACCTCATCCTGGAGGTGCCCATCACACACCCCAAGTGAGTCTGACCCCCCCCACGACCTCATCCTGGAGGTGCCCATCACACACCCCAAGTGAGTCTGACCCCCCCCACGACCTCATCCTGGAGGTGCCCATCACACACCCCAAGTGAGTCTGACCCCCCCCACGACCTCATCCTGGAGGCGCCCATCACACAGTGAGTCTGAGCCCCACGACCTCATCCTGGAGGTGCCCATCACACAGTGAGTCTGAGCCCCACGGCCTCATCCTGGAGGCGCCCATCACACAGTGAGTCTGAGCCCCACGGCCTCATCCTGGAGGCGCCCATCACACAGTGAGTCTGAGCCCCACGGCCTCATCCTGGAGGCGCCCATCACACAGTGAGTCTGAGCCCCACGGCCTCATCCTGGAGGCGCCCATCACACAGTGAGTCTGAGCCCCACGGCCTCATCCTGGAGGTGCCCATCACACAGTGAGTCTGAGCCCCACGACCTCATCCTGGAGGCGCCCATCACACAGTGAGTCTGAGCCCCACGGCCTCATCCTGGAGGCGCCCATCACACAGTGAGTCTGAGCCCCACGGCCTCATCCTGGAGGTGCCCATCACACAGTGAGTCTGAGCCCCACGGCCTCATCCTGGAGGTGCCCATCACACAGTGAGTCTGAGCCCCACAGCCTCATCCTGGAGGCGCCCATCACACAGTGAGTCTGAGCCCCACGGCCTCATCCTGGAGGCGCCCATCACACAGTGAGCCCCATGGACACAAGCGCCTTCTCTCAGACACACAGAGAGGAGTCTAGCCAATGAACGGGGACCACAATATTTTGAATTCATCCAGTATTGAGCGAGTATTGAATATCATTTTTTAATTGCGCTATTACAAATTGTTTTATTTAATTTTCTATATATACATTGTGTGTGTATATTTATAGAAGGTAATATTGCCATATATATTTATTGTAGATGTGTCTTTCTTGTATGAGCAAGCCAAATTCCTTGTATAATGTAACGTTAAGCCACAAGGAGACTTGCGCCACTAGCACACTGATCTCCCACCAAACTTTGGATGGGAGCAAATACTTCCAGTTGACATCACCTTTCATGGCAGTAACACAACATTCACCTTTCATGGCAGTAACACAACATTTACCTTTCATGGCAGTAACACAACATTCACCTTTCATGGCAGTAACACAACATTTACCTTTCATGGCAGTAACACAACATTCACCTTTCATGACAGTAACACAACATTCACCTTTCATGACAGTAACACAACATTCACCTTTCATGACAGTAACACAACATTCACCTTTCATGACAGTAACACAACATTCACCTTTCATGACAGTAACACAACATTCACCTTTCATGACAATAACACAACATTCACCTTTCATGGCAGTAACACAACATTCACCTTTCATGACAGTAACACAACATTCACCTTTCATGACAGTAACACAACATTCACCTTTCATGACAGTAACACAACATTCACCTTTTATGACAGTAACACAACATTCACCTTGCATGACAGTAACACAACATTCACCTTTCATGACAGTAACACAACATTCACCTTTCATGACAGTAACACAACATTTACCTTTCATGACAGTAACACAACATTCACCTTTCATGACAGTAACACAACATTCACCTTTCATGACAGTAACACAACATTCACCTTTCATGACAGTAACACAACATTCACCTTTCATGACAGTAACACAACATTCACCTTTCATAACAGTAACACAACATTTACCTTTCATGACAGTAACACAACATTCACCTTGCATGACAGTAACACAACATTCACCTTTCATGACAGTAACACAACATTCACCTTTCATGACAGTAACACAACATTCACCTTTCATGGCAGTAACACAACATTCACCGTTCATGACAGTAACACAACATTCACCTTTCATGACAGTAACACAACATTCACCTTTCATGACAGTAACACAACATTTACCTTTCATGACAGTAACACAACATTCACCGTTCATGACAGTAACACAACATTCACCTTTCATGACAGTAACACAACATTCACCTTTCATGACAGTAACATAACATTTACCTTTCATGACAGTAACACAACATTCACCTTTCATGACAGTAACACATAACACAACATTCACCTTTCATGACAGTAACACAACATTCACCTTTCATGACAGTAACACAACATTCACCTTTCATGACAGTAACACAACATTCACCTTTCATGACAGTAACACAACATTCACCTTTCATGACAGTAACACAACATTCACCTTTCATGACAGTAACACAACATTCACCTTTCATGACAGTAACACAACATTCACCTTTCATGACAGTAACACAACATTTACCTTTCATGACAGTAACACAACATTCACCTTTCATGACAGTAACACAACATTTACCTTTCATGACAGTAACACAACATTCACCTTTCATGACAGTAACACAACATTCACCTTTCATGACAGTAACACAACATTCACCGTTCATGACAGTAACACAACATTCACCTTTCATGACAGTAACACAACATTCACCTTTCATGACAGTAACACAACATTTACCTTTCATGACAGTAACACAACATTCACCTTTCATGACAGTAACACAACATTCACTGTTCATGACAGTAACACAACATTCACCTTTCATGACAGTAACACAACATTCACCTTTCATGACAGTAACACAACATTTACCTTGCATGACAGTAACACAACATTCACCTTTCATGACAGTAACACAACATTCACCTTTCATGACAGTAACACAACATTCACCTTTCATGACAGTAACACAACATTTACCTTTCATGGCAGTAACACAACATTCACCTTTCATGGCAGTAACACAACATTCACCTTTCATGACAGTAACACAACATTCACCTTTCATGACAGTAACACAACATTCACCTTTCATGGCAGTAACACAACATTCACCTTTCATGACAGTAACACAACATTCACCTTTCATGACAGTAACACAACATTCACCTTTCATGACAGTAACACAACATTCACCTTTCATGACAGTAACACAACATTTACCTTTCATGACAGTAACACAACATTTACCTTTCATGAGAGTAACACAACATTTACCTTTCATGGCAGTAACACAACATTCACCTTTCATGGCAGTAACACAACATTCACCTTTCATGACAGTAACACAACATTCACCTTTCATGACAGTAACACAACATTCACCTTTCATGACAGTAACACAACATTCACCTTTCATGACAGTAACACAACATTCACCTTTCATGACAGTAACACAACATTCACCTTTCATGGCAGTAACACAACATTCACCTTTCATGACAGTAACACAACATTTACCTTTCATGGCAGTAACACAACATTCACCTTTCATGGCAGTAACACAACATTCATCTTTCATGACAGTAACACAACATTCACCTTTCATGACAGTAACACAACATTCACCTTTCATGACAGTAACACAACATTCACCTTTCATGACAGTAACACATAACACAACATTCACCTTTCATGACAGTAACACAACATTCACCTTTCATGACAGTAACACAACATTCACCTTTCATGACAGTAACACAACATTCACCTTTCATGACAGTAACACAACATTCACCTTTCATGACAGTAACACAACATTCACCTTTCATGACAGTAACACAACATTTACCTTTCATGGCAGTAACACAACATTCACCTTTCATGGCAGTAACACAACATTCACCTTTCATGACAGTAACACAACATTCACCTTTCATGACAGTAACACAACATTCACCTTTCATGGCAGTAACACAACATTCACCTTTCATGACAGTAACACAACATTCACCTTTCATGACAGTAACACAACATTCACCTTTCATGACAGTAACACAACATTCACCTTTCATGACAGTAACACAACATTTACCTTTCATGACAGTAACACAACATTTACCTTTCATGAGAGTAACACAACATTTACCTTTCATGGCAGTAACACAACATTCACCTTTCATGGCAGTAACACAACATTCACCTTTCATGACAGTAACACAACATTCACCTTTCATGACAGTAACACAACATTCACCTTTCATGACAGTAACACAACATTCACCTTTCATGACAGTAACACAACATTCACCTTTCATGACAGTAACACAACATTCACCTTTCATGGCAGTAACACAACATTCACCTTTCATGACAGTAACACAACATTTACCTTTCATGGCAGTAACACAACATTCACCTTTCATGGCAGTAACACAACATTCATCTTTCATGACAGTAACACAACATTCACCTTTCATGACAGTAACACAACATTCACCTTTCATGACAGTAACACAACATTCACCTTTCATGACAGTAACACATAACACAACATTCACCTTTCATGACAGTAACACAACATTCACCTTTCATGACAGTAACACAACATTCACCTTTCATGACAGTAACACAACATTCACCTTTCATGACAGTAACACAACATTCACCTTTCATGACAGTAACACAACATTCACCTTTCATGACAGTAACACAACATTTACCTTTCATGACAGTAACACAACATTCACCTTTCATGACAGTAACACAACATTCACCTTTCATGACAGTAACACAACATTCACCTTTCATGACAGTAACATAACATTTACCTTTCATGACAGTAACACAACATTCACCTTTCATGACAGTAACACAACATTCACTGTTCATGACAGTAACACAACATTCACCTTTCATGACAGTAACACAACATTCAACTTTCATGACAGTAACACAACATTTACCTTGCATGACAGTAACACAACATTCACCTTTCATGACAGTAACACAACATTCACCTTTCATGACAGTAACACAACATTCACCTTTCATGACAGTAACACAACATTTACCTTTCATGGCAGTATGTTAAGCACCGGTCGTAAACCGAGGTCAGATTGATTATCCCATAACTCATTAGTCCGAATCCCAGCTTCAAGCAGCGTCCCGCGAAGTGTGGGACATCTAGGACTCAATTTGTCTATAACGTTCAGGGCTTAAACTCAGCAGACCTCGGCTCACACACAGGCACCCCCCGTCCCCTCCAGTAATACAGTTGATTGATTGGAGTTGCGGGGTATATTTACTTTTCTTTATTTCGCTTTAATCTACTCGGTTCGCCGTAGAGTTTACTGTATGGCATTACTTGATAAAACCAGGCTTGCCGAACCCACCTTTCTCCTTAATCACAATAATCATATGTCTCCTTTTACTCCGTAGGGATAAAGCCACACTTCTAAAGTTTTTACATCATTAATACTCCGTCTGGCTAAAGCCTTACTCAGGAGGTTTTTTACATCATAAATCAAGCACATTACAGGCACATTATTATTATTATTATTATTATTATTATTATTATTACTGGTAAAGTTACAATGCAAAAATACATCTCCATGCTTACCCGTCTTTTTAATCAAAACGCAAAGGGTGAAGTTACAAGGCAAAACACATTTCATGCTTACCCGGCCGTCCGGCCGTCTGGTGTGAAGAAAGGATACAAAGGATATTTATAAAGAGGTATTTTTAATTAGAAAAAGCTAGTTACAAGAAGAGACTGAAGTGGAAAGTGTCCATTTCAGTTAAAATATGCACAGAACAAAACATCTCATCTGGTTCGGCTTGTGCCCCGTGTCTCGCACCATTCTTCTCATCTCTCAAAAAAAGTCTGGCTCTTGCATCGGCAACCGTCTCTTTTATTTGACATTATACCATATTCCTGATTGGTCTAAACACAGTGATGTCACAGGGTCGTCATTTTGTTTAGCAAACCAACATACAATACATAATTCGTTATGGACTCCTCCTTCTTTGTACTATCGTTACTGCTAGTTACCTAGTGGTTTTTAAGTAACAGAAAGTCCCTTTTCCCTTCAAAACAGACAACGGCTTTGTCTGTGGTGACCACGTGACTGAGGCCCTCCATAGTATCTCTTAAAGAATCCCTCCAGACAAACAGTTTTTTACACATTATTCTTTTAGTATTATTCTCTACTGACAGTCAATTATAAGCATGCCATTTTGAAAACTTTTACTGTACACATTAAACATTTAATTGTTATATAGTTTCTTTTTTAAGATCTCCTCAAAAGTTTCCGGACTCCGTCTTTCAACCCTCAACCCTTAATCCCCTTCCTGTCTGAAAGGGTTAACATCTTACAGCTCTCTATCTCCTTTGCTGGGGCCCACATTCCGCAGGTTTCCTCCCTTTTGCCTGTGAAGAACTGTGGAGAACAGACCTCTCTTTATGGAGATATTAAAGGTTCAGTTCCATTTTTTTATAAGTAGAGCCATCATAGAGCTATTTTTCCAGAGTTCAGTTTAAAGATTTATACTGGTCACATAGGAACGACTCAGGATGTCATTGTCCAAAAGTGTCGCTTGTTTTGTGACACTTCACACCCACTCTGCCATCCTGTGAGGTCATTGTCCATCGTCAATTGAATAATGGAAAAATTAAGCATATGATTACATGTGAAAAATAGATATATAGGGCTGTATTGGAACGAATCAGGATGTCTATTTCAAAAGGTGTCACTTGTTTTGTGACACTTTACACCCACTCTGCCATCCTGTGAGGTCTTTGTCCATCGTCAATTGAATAATTGAAAAAAATGAAGCATATGATTACATGTGAAAAATAGGTATATAGGGCTGTATTGGAACGAATCAGGATGTCTATTTCAAAAGGTGTCACTTGTTTTGTGACACTTTACACAGTAACACAACATTCACCTTTCATGACAGTAACACAACATTCACCTTTCATGACAGTAACACAACATTCACCTTTCATGGCAGTAACACAACATTCACCTTTCATGACAGTAACACAACATTCACCTTTCATGACAGTAACACAACATTCACCTTTCATGACAGTAACACAACATTTACCTTTCATGACAGTAACACAACATTTACCTTTCATGAGAGTAACACAACATTTACCTTTCATGACAGTAACACAACATTCACCTTTCATGACAGTAACACAACATTCACCTTTCATGACAGTAACACAACATTCACCTTTCATGACAGTAACACAACATTCACCTTTCATGACAGTAACACAACATTCACCTTTCATGACAGTAACACAACATTCACCTTTCATGGCAGTAACACAACATTCACCTTTCATGACAGTAACACAACATTTACCTTTCATGGCAGTAACACAACATTCACCTTTCATGGCAGTAACACAACATTCATCTTTCATGACAGTAACACAACATTCACCTTTCATGACAGTAACACAACATTCACCTTTCATGACAGTAACACAACATTCACCTTTCATGACAGTAACACAACATTCACCTTTCATGACAGTAACACAACATTCACCTTTCATGACAGTAACACAACATTTACCTTTCATGACAGTAACACAACATTCACCTTTCATGGCAGTAACACAACATTCACCTTTCATGACAGTAACACAACATTCACCTTTCATGACAGTAACACAACATTCACCTTTCATGACAGTAACACAACATTCACCTTTCACAACATTCACCTTTCATGACAGTAACACAACATTTACCTTTCATGACAGTAACACAACATTCACCTTTCATGGCAGTAACACAACATTCACCTTTCATGGCAGTAACACAACATTCACCTTTCATGACAGTAACACAACATTCACCTTTCATGACAGTAACACAACATTCACCTTTCATGACAGAGTTGCTTCGCTCATTGCTACGTATATATAGTGCAAGGCACAAAAAGAATAGAACAAAAAACACAAGGTCTCAGAACTGACACAAAAACACCACCACCCATTTTTGCATTGATTAGAGTAGCCTAATATATCATGGTAAATGGACTGCATTTATATAGCGCTTTCATCCAAAGTGCTTTACAACTTCACATTCACCCATTTCACTCACTCACACACACACACACACACACACACACACACACACACACACACACACACACACACACACACACACACACACACACACACACACACACACACACACAACACACACACACAAGGAACATTCATTCATAATACAGATGCCAATGGCTTCATGTTTAGTGAAAATAAAAGTAAAGAAACGACAAAGACAGGAAAAATGTACAAAATACAACAAAGATAAAACAAGCTCTATGAAAAGAGAGCCATCAGACCACAGTTTGTATAGGGAGCCCATATGGAAAATATTGGTGAGCTTCAACTTCAACTGCAGCTCACGTCATGATGTCCTTGGGTTCACTGAGTCATCCTCTGCCTCCAGGTACGAGTGGTTCACTGACTCATCCTCTGTCTCCAGGTACGAGTGGTTCACTGACTCATCCTCTGCCTCCAGGTATGAGTGGTTCACTGACTCATCCTCTGCCTCCAGGTATGAGTGGTTCACTGACTCATCCTCTGCCTCCAGGTACGAGTGGTTCACTGTGACTCATCCTCTGCCTCCAGGTACGAGTGGTTCACTGTGACTCATCCTCTGCCTCCAGGTACGAGTGGTTCACTGTGACTCATCCTCTGTCTCCAGGTACGAGTGGTTCACTGTGACTCATCCTCTGCCTCCAGGTACGAGTGGTTCACTGTGACTCATCCTCTGCCTCCAGGTACGAGTGGTTCACTGAGTCATCCTCTGCCTCCAGGTACGAGTGGTTCACTGTGACTCATCCTCTGCCTCCAGGTACGAGTGGTTCACTGTGACTCATCCTCTGTCTCCAGGTACGAGTGGTTCACTGTGACTCATCCTCTGCCTCCAGGTACGAGTGGTTCACTGTGACTCATCCTCTGCCTCCAGGTATGAGTGGTTCACTGTGACTCATCCTCTGTCTCCAGGTACGAGCGGTTCACTGTGACTCATCCTCTGCCTCCAGGTACGAGTGGTTCCAGGAGCTGAACCTGAAGTGGTACGGCCTCCCCGCGGTGTCCAACATGCTGCTGGAGGTCGGCGGGCAGGAGTTCACGGGCTGCCCCTTCAGCGGCTGGTACATGGGCACAGAGATTGGCGTGAGGGACTTCTGCGACACCTCCCGCTACAACATCCTGGAGGTAGTGTATTCTGTGATAAGAGATAGAACCGGAACCCGTTGGAAAGGGAGGTAGAGAGTGAGTTGTTATGCATCAGACGTTATCTATTTGTACAGTTGACCTGCCTGGCTTCCTCAAAATATTGTCATTAGAGATAAATCGGGTTTCTAACAATGAGCTATTTCACCCTTCTTTATAGTAATTATATTATGTAAACCAAGACCTAGGCACACTCTGTGCAGAACCACATCTGTTTAAAATGCTGCGCATGGCCTGAGGCCATGGTTACACTGGGGTAAAACAGCAAGGTTCTATTTTCGAATGATTACGTTTGCATGTCCAAGTTAGAAAGAAACGCAGTTTTGGCAGGAAAACGCGTTTTCCTAGTGGCAACGCTCAAAGGGTGTTTTCGTTTTGGAAACTCGCCGAAACTCGCCGACAATGGTGCCATGTAATTTGCGCGAGCCGGATACGGAGCCGTTCTGCCCAATGCCCATGCGCAGTAGAGACCCGCACGGTTATTTCCAGTGTTTACAGCAGAGCTGTCCCAAGTAGCTGCGGCTACCAACGTGTTGTCAAGTTATTGTTATAAGGAGCCCAGTCAAAAACTACAACAGTCTTCATACCCTTAACAATTGTGTGTATTGAGCCGTATTGTATTGTACCCATTCTGCAATCTGTTAAATAAAGTTTTCATCCATTTCTACTAGCGTTAACGTTACTACGTTAATAGCCTCGATGCTAACTATATACATGGAGAATGCCATTCACATTAGCATGTAGCTAACAACATCTTAGATCTTTTTGTGAGACTAAACTATCCGCTCTCGGTGGTAAATTGTGTTGATGTTGGTTTTGTTTCATCAACAAATGATAGGCAGAACACACAGTGAATGTATCCGTTTTGTTTATTGCACTTTTATTGCACTTTCTTTGCTGAAAAATAAATGCTACGTTGGCTAAATGGCTCATGCGAGGTATTTAAAGATGGTGGATTGTTGTTTTTTAGCAGAGAGTGTAGTGGCACGTTCAACCTTTCTGATTGGTTGAAAATGGCCTTCATGTTTGAACTACATCGCCACCTACTGCTTTGGCATTGTACTACATGTATATACATCACTGTGCTCAGGAGGCAAAACGATGTCTAACTTGCCTGCCATTACGTAGCGTTCTGAAAAATGAAACTGAAACTGAAAACTGAAAACGAAACTGGCCCTAATGTAACCGCAGCCTGAGATGAAGGCATTTTAACAATGCATCAGAATGCCATCTAAATGCCTTGTCCCCAGCATCCTGCTTGAACAGCATTATTTCAGCTAGAATAATGTTATACTACAGCTAGAATAGCTAGGGGCTATGCGCACATTAGATCCATATTGGTCCTGCGTGCTAACGGTGTACTGTTAATGTTTAACCCTTTCACTACCACACTACAGAAGGTTAACCTTTCACTACCACACTACAGAAGGTTAACCTTTCACTATCACACTACAGATAACTGTCTGTAGTGTGGTAGTGAAAGGGTTAACCTTCTATGGTTGTGAAGGGTTGAACACTTTGTCGTGTGGTAGTGAAAGGGTTAACCTTCTGTATTGTCACAGTGAAAGGGTTAACCCTTTGGTAGTGTGGTGGTTAAAGGGTTGTCTTCTTAGTTGCAAATGTTGCTTTTCACCTTGCAGGCAGTGTATTCTTATCATAACTGTGGTGATGCACACTCTGTCGTGACCCAGCATAGAATCGTGACATGACGAGAGGGTATTGAGTGTCATTGCGTCTGCATTTCTCCTTTACTGCCAGGGAAACTGTTTTATTTAGTGCTCTCCACACTTAAGTGTTGTTTTCTTTTATATTCACAACATCCTCATTTCAGGCACCACTCTTTGGAGATAACTGCTGTGGTACAAGGTGATTAGTACTTTTAATGCAAATGATGAGAGGTGTCTTTCCACCACGTCCCCGTGGCTCACTCTCTATCTACCATGACTCTCTGATGGCTAAACACAAACGGCATCAACTGTAAAGGTCATTGACTCAGTTACTATCACATCATTGTTCATCACTGTTGTTGCACTGAAAGATGGCTGTTGACACTATGGTTTCTGGCCTTTCAGGAGGTTAGCTAACATTATTGCTGCTTACATTATGGTTTATTTTAGGAGGTAGTTAACTGATGGCTGTTTACACTATGGTTTCATTCAGGAGGTAGCTACAAGTATGGTTGTTTACACTAGGGTTTCATTTAGGAGGTAGCTAACATGATGGCTGTTTACACTATGGTTTCATTGATTTGATTTTGATTTGAAATCTTTATTTCGAACATGCAATGAATACAAACAAACAATAACAAAAGCAAAACACAACTCAATCTACATGTTCGAAAAGGAGTAGGAAGAAGTATACACTTATTTAATCCTACCCCTTTTCCACTACTCAAATGAGTGTACTATTTTAAAACATAAAAAAGAAAAGAAAAAAAAATATATATGCAAAACAAAAACTATATATGTAAAACATGAAAGAAATAAAATAAAAATGTAAACACCCGTGAATATCAAGTCCCTTCCTCATCCCTGTACCTTGTGAACATCCTTTCCTTATACATCAGTTTGAATTGTCTCATGTTTAGACATTTCTTTAGCACCACATTTAGACTGTTCCACAGTTTCACTCCACATATCGAGATGCAGTGTCTTCTCATGGTAGTGCGTACATTTAGCACTTTTAAATTGTGTTCTCCCCTCAGATTATAAACCCCCTCCCTATCAAAGAACAATTCTTGAATGTTTCTTGGAAGTGCATGACTTTTTGCTTTATACATTAATTGTGCAGTTTTAAATTCCACAAGATCATTTAACTTCAATGTCTTTGACTCCAAAAACAATATGTTAGTGTGATCACGATAACCTGCAATGTGAACTATCCTTATGGCCCTTTTTTGGAGTATTCAGGAGGTAGCTACCATAATGACTGTTTACACTATGGTTTCATTCAGGAGGTAGCTAACATAATGGCTGTTTACACTATGGTTTCATTTAGGAGGTAGCTAACATAATGACTGTTTACACTATGGTTTCATTCAGGGCCCCGTTCCCCGTACCTGGCTAACTGAGTTAGCCGGATAATTTTCAGCATAGCTTGACTTAAGCCAGACATTTCCATTCCCGACGTCGGATTTTCTAAATCGCCATGGTAACAGATCAGAAAGTTTGAACCTGGTCGAGGGCAGGGTTAAGTTCAGTTAGCTGGATGAACCATGGCCACGCCCCCGCAAAGAAATGCCAGCTCGCTTCCTGAAATATTTCTCACAGTCTAGATCCCATTATGCCATTCTGAATTATGTTTTTGTGCTTCATTTGAAATGTAAAATAATAGGTCTACCTAAAATGCTGATAATAAATCATATTCAGCCTATGAATTTACTTTGTCCTATATAATGCACGTCATATTTATACGGATACGGCGCTCGTGACACAGTTATTTTAATAACGGACTAAACGGATCATTGCAAATGTGAATCCCGCAGGGATATTTTAATGAATGAAACCGGGTGTTTGGCTCTGATTAGTTTAATATTCTTCGCTGTGTATTTGCTTAACGGAGCACCCGGATGCGTTTCATTCAAGCTGAAGCGTCTATGCGCGGATTGTGGATATGAATTATGAGGAATCTGAATCTGTGGAGTATTTAATTGTATCACTGTCACTGTGACAGTGTCACACGTTATTGTGATATTGTAACTGGGATTAAAATATATGAGGAGATGCGCTGTTTGATGGATTTGATGACGTGACGTGACTTGATAAATTGAATGAGCCTTTGACGTTTTTGATGAATGAATGAATTTGAGAAAATGCATTTATCTTTTCAAGCACTGTTATCTGATGATGAACATGAGGTGTCACTGGTATAAACCAAAGGGTAATCAATTCAATGCATGTATGGATTAGGTCCGAAACAGATTAAAACCTGATTAATAGTGTAACTGCAAGCCTCCCTCCAAGCCTACTGCCAGCAGGCACGTTTAAAGAAATATAATCTGATTGATTGGGGTAATGAGGGACTTAAAATTAGCCTATATATTATGCATTTAACTTGTCGGCGAGGCTATTGAGCCGTACTGCATTGTACCCATTCTGCAATCTGTTAATAAAGTTTTAAATCAATCAATCAATCAATGCCGTTAGAAGATCAGGATTTCTGCGATCGACACCTGCTGTCTTTTCAGCTGAGGCGGCCGCGCGCAATTATCCTGAGTCTCAAGTCTGGTTCAAATGAACGAGACTGAATCCACCTTCGAGGAACAGGAACATCCCGGATTCAAACATCGGGTTAATTGAATCTGGATAATGGGACTTTTGATCGACTTAGTTGAACCAGGTACGGGGAATAGGGCCCAGGAAGTAGCTACCATAATGACTGTTTACACTATGGTTTCATTTAGGAGGTAGCTAATATAATGGCTGTTTACACTATGGTTTCATTTAGGAGGTAGCTAACATAATGACTGTTTACAGCACTATGGTTTCATTCAGGAGGTAGCTACCATAATGACTGTTTACACTATGGTTTCATTTAGGAGGTAGCTAACATAATGGCTGTTTACACTATGGTTTCATTCAGGAGGTAGCTACCATAATGACTGTTTACACTATGGTTTCATTTAGGAGGTAGCTAACATAATGGCTGTTTACACTAGGATTTCATTTAGGAGATAGCTAACATAATGGCTGTTTACACTATGGTTTCATTCTGGAGGTAGCTAACTTGATGGCTGTTACACTGGTTTAATTTCGGAGGTAGTTAACATGATGGCTGTTTACACTATGGTTTCATTTCGGAGGTAGTTAACATGATGGCTGTTTACACTATGGTTTCATTTAGGAGGTAGTTAACATGATGGCTGTTTACACTATGTTTTCATTCAGGAGGTAGCTAACTTGATAGCTGTTTAGGGAGCATGTCTATGTTCCCCGGGTTCTATGTTCCTCGCTTGCGATAAAAAGGGTCCTATGTAAGATAAGATAAGATAAGATATTCCTTTATTGATCCCCTTGGGGAAATTCAGGCATCATAGCAGCATGGGGGGGAGGGGGGGAGGGGTACAGGTAGTAAAACAACACAGTATACAGGTAGTAAAAGACAACACAGGCAGTGTAAACAATTTGATCAATATGGTCAATATAATTTACTATCTGACTAGCTGAGGAATATTCACATTATTCACAGTGTCACATAAGGTGCAGTTCTATGTTCCCCGCTTGCGATAAAAAGGGTCCTATGTTCCCCGGGTTCTATGTTCCCCGCTCCCGCTACCTGCTCCCGAAAAAGTGACCGAGTTGTGTGAGGGCCGACCATGTCAGCTTACGGTAGTGTTCTCAAACGTACACGTCGCGACTAAAAAAAGGTCCTATGTTCCCCGCTACTCCCGAAAAAGCGACAGAGTTGTGTGAGGGTGTATAGATGGTGCAACATGTGTAATTGTGTAATTGTGTATGTGTGTGTGTGTGTGTTCTGGATGTAACAGTACTGTATATCTACTCCAGTGCCGTCTGACAGATTCGGCCATCAGACGCTGCATGCTTGAGTGTAACAAAGATGTATGTTATTTAGTTAGGCCTACTGGACATTTTCGTTGACATAAGTAGATTTTTCGTTTTTGTTTATTTATTAAGTTAATATAAAGCGTGTTTTCAAACGTTTTTGAGGTTGTTAAATACATGCTTTTGATTTCTTTAAGTGGCGAGTGACGTCTTTTTCGTTGTCCGTTGTGCGTTGGAGAATATTACTTTACTATTTCTCTAATATATATCAGACCGACTATAGCTAGGCTATATATTTCAGCTATAATGTCCTAACAGAGAAACTACCACCACTACCACTACCGGCACCACACATGTGAACAGTAACAATGCAATTAATTAATGTCTTGTTGTAATTAGTATATACCCAATGCCATGCGTCTTCTTGAAGCGGATTCAGCTTGTTTTGCTCCGATTTGACGTCAGTTTAAAACCCTTCTACTCCTATGGCATATTTAATTCCGCCTGGATCTTTTCTTTTTATTGTGCGCTGTAGCATTGTCAAAGAGTAATTGCTTTTGCCCTTTTCCCTTTGTAACTTCATCCTTTATCTTTCAATATCTTATTTGACGTTACTGTACGATATAAGTGTGTATTAAAAGACAGAGCTGTTAATGCGTATTGAAGGTTTGTGTCCCCGGGCAAGCTATATTCATGTATCCACAACATCACGTAACTCGCATGCGGGGAACATAGGACCCTTATTTCAGCGGGGAACATAGGACCCTTTTTTTGTTCGGGAGCGGGCGGGACCGGGGAGCATAGAACCTTTATTTCGGGAGGGGGGAACATAGGACAATTTTTTTTTAAGCAGGAACATAGAACCCGGGGAACATAGGGATGACCCCGCTGTGGTTTCATTCAGGAGGTAGCTAACTTGATGGCTGTTACACTATGGTTTCATTTAGGAGGTAGTTAACATGATTGTTGTTTACACTATGGTTTCATTTAGGAGGTAGTTAACATGATTGTTGTTTACACTATGGTTTCATTCAGGAGGTAGCTAACTTGATGGCTGTTTACACTATGGTTTCATTCAGGAGGTAGCTAACTTGATGGCTGTTTACACTATGGTTTCATTCAGGAGGTAGCTAACTTGATGGCTGTTTACACTATGGTTTCATTCAGGAGGTAGCTAACTTGATGGCTGTTTACACTATGGTTTCATTCAGGAGGTAGCTAACTTGATGGCTGTTTACACTATGGTTTCATTCAGGAGGTAGCTAACTTGATGGCCTTGGACACCAGGAAGACCTCCTCCCTATGGAAGGACCAGGCTCTGGTGGAAATCAACATTGCAGTGCTGTACAGCTTCCAGGTGGGTCCAGGGATGCTTGTGGTCATGCTAACCACTTACTTTGAGACTTCTAGCAATCATGACACATTAAAGCTAGAATCTGTAATGCCGTCAAACAATGGCCTCCAGGTAAAAGAGGCCTGCTTGGTATTTCACTTTGTTTACATATATTGTGTTGGTCTGATGTGTGGGTTACAGGTTCTCTACCTTCTAACAGTGATACTTCTAACAGGTAAATACATAGAATCCAGGCAGGGATGTAGAGTGTTGCAACACCTATTGTTGCCCTTGATCGAGGCACTTAACCCCCAACCACTGGAGCTGCTCAATGGCCAACAGATTATATATATTATTTTAGATTATTTAAATTGTATATATATTATTAGATTATATATATATATATATATATATATATATATATATATATATATATATATATATATATATATATATATATATATATATATATATATATATATATATATATATGGTAACTATATTTATTGTAGGGAAAATATAATTAGAGAGGGCATACATACCCTCATCTTGCACCTTGACCTTTTTACTCTGCCTACTTGCCCTTATGCGCATGCCCAGAGTTAATTATAATTATTGTTTACACTGCCTATTTTTTTTTATCTATTTTTATTTGTACTTCTCCACTGTACGATAATTTTACGACCTGTATCATGTCTTCTACTACCTGTACCCCCCCTCCCCCATGCTGCTATGATGCCTGAATTTTGGTTGCTCTGGGCAGATAGTGTGTATGTGTGCAACTGTGTGTTAGGCGTAACAGGAAGCTACTCAAAACATGTATGTGTGCTCTATAAGTCTGGCCTAGACAAATAAAGGTTAAAAAAGCCCTAAAAATACCATACCTGTTTTGTGTCCCCAGTTGTGTAAAGTAACCATAGTGGACCACCACTCGGCCACAGAGTCCTTCATGAAACACATGGAGAATGAGTACCGGGTGCGGGGAGGCTGTCCTGGGGACTGGGTGTGGATTGTGCCGCCCATGTCGGGAAGCATCACGCCGGTCTTCCACCAGGAGATGCTCAACTACCGCCTCACCCCCTCCTTTGAGTACCAGGTAACAAGCAGAGGCCGTGTGGCCAGGAACTGTCCCTTTAATAATAACAATACACTTTATTTGTATAGCACCTTTCATACAAGAATTGCAGCTCAAAGTGCTCCACAACCGAAAAAAAGACGGGCACAAAATTAGCACAAAGTGCAGACATGTAAAATCACAGTTTTTCACATTAGGATCCAACAGGCCACCCTGTTAATGGTTTGATTATATTGCAGTTTTAAAATAGACAATAATAAAAAGAGTAGAATAGACAGAGTAAATAGTGCAGTGCAATAAAATAGTAGAATAGAATAGACAGTAAAATGATGCAACAATAAAATAGTACTGAATTAAAACCCCCCTGTTCTTAGTGTATATGTACCCTCACACTACACTACATCCCCCTGTTCTTAGTGTATCTGTACCCTCACACTACACTACACCCCTCTGTGCTTAGTGTTATCTCTATTATCTGTACCCTCCTTTCTCTGTTGCCACAGGCTGACCCTTGGAATAACCATGTGTGGAAAGGAGTCAATGGGACCCCCACCAAGAAAAGAACCATCGGATTCAAGAAGCTAGCTAAGTGAGTGTGATTCAAGAAGCTAGCTTAAGTGAATCTTATCCCATCATTATCCTAGTGACAGTGTTGTAGTCGAGTTACTAAATTCCGAGTCACCAAAGAAGAGCCCAAGTCGACCTAGTCCGAGTCCAAGTCATCAAGGTTGAGTCCACTCCACTCTGGCAGTCAAAGAGCCGACATACAAATAAAAAAAGGTCTACATTAAACATAAATGACACAGCAGTCACCATTTCAAAGGGAGTTTATTTACTTTGTGACACAATAGTCAAACAAATGCACTAGCCATCAATATCTTATGCCAAATGATTAGGGCCTATTACAAAATAAGTAAATAACTATGTGTCAAGTTGGAGTCTGCACGTTCTGAGTCCGAATGCAGTCAATGCTTGAGTCCGAGTCATCAGTGCACAAGACCAAGTCGAGTCACGAGTCCTGAAAATCAGTCCAGGACTCTGACTCTGACTCTGACTAGGCCTACAGTGCCTAGTGATTACTCTGTGGATAAACCAAATATTTTGATTTAAGACGTATAAAAAACAAGTAGGCTAACCCCCGTCCTCAAATGAAATATATATAACGATTAAAGGAAACGGAGCTGAAAGGACTCTCTTCAAAGAGCCGTAATTTCCATCACTTGTGTGATTCAAGAAGCTAGCCAAGTGAGTGTGATTCAAGAAGCTATAGCCTCAGGATTATGCTCAATGATATATCTCCTCATTGGTTCCTGGGCTGGGCACTTTTAATTATTTGTGCCTCTATTAAGTAAAATGTTACCAATTATTCTGCCCGATGTCAATGATAATACGGAGCCAAACAAACCATTCTCTGTTGATCCTATGTTTGTTTTTTTGTCCTACTTTCATTTCTTCACCCGATCAATGAGATGAGACAAGGCAGGGAGACAGAGGAAGGAAGCTGATGTACTCAACGATGTAATTCGTCCAATCAACCCCCCGGGACCTAATCAGAACTTTGTTAGCTCTTTGTTAGTGTGTATGTGCATGCGTGTGTGTGCATGCATGCTCCGCTGTGCCATTATTGTGATTCCCCCGAGGCTATGACAAGCTAGGTAATCACGATCGTCATCCATCCGCTACTTTGACGTAAAGCACTCTGTCTGCAGAAGTGAATCACACAAACATCCATGGCACAGCTCTCCTGTAGGGTAGGAGGGTTAGCAGACGCGTCCAGCAGGGAGGGAGGCTTGTTTTTACATGACAGGAGAGTTTGCCGTGCCGAATCACCATGTTTATGGTACATTTCCTGTCTTCTTTGTTGGTGTTACGTCTTTCTCATTCCCATACTTTTTCTTGTTTTTGCTCTCACCTTTTCAATCAATCAATCAATTAATCAATCACTCACACTTACTTTCACCTTTCTTTCTCCCCCCCCCCCGTCTCTCTCTCTCTACCCCCCTCTCTCTACCTCTCTCTCCTTTTCCACCCCTCTCTCCTTCTCTACCCCTCTCTCTCTATATATCTATCTATCTCTCTATCTTACCCTCCCCTCGCTCTCTCTACCCCTCTCTCTCTCTCTCTCTCTCTCTCTCACCCTCCCCTCACTCTCCGCAGGGCTGTGAAGTTCTCTGCCAAGCTGATGGGCCAGGCCATGGCCAAGAGGGTCAGAGCCACCATACTGTATGCCACTGAGACCGGCAAGTCTCAAGACTACGCCCGCACCCTGTGTGAGATCTTCAAACACGCCTTTGATGCAAAGGTACACTACCGTCATCCCTCACGTCATCTCACCCTGAGAGTCAGAACAGAACACAGGTACACTACTGTCATCCCTCACATCATCTCACCCTGAGAGTCAGAACACAGGTACACTACTGTCATCCCTCACATCATCTCACCCTGAGAGTCAGAACACAGGTACACTACTGTCATCCCTCACATCATCTCACCCTGAGAGTCAGAACAGAACACAGGTACCCTACTGTCATCCCTCACATCATCTCACCCTGAGAGTCAGAACACAGGTACACTACTGTCATCCCTCACGTCATCTCACCCTGAGAGTCAGAACACAGGTACCCTACTGTCATCCCTCACGTCATCTCACCCTGAGAGTCAGAACACAGGTACACTACTGTCATCCCTCACATCATCTCACCCTGAGAGTCAGAACACAGGTACACTACTGTCATCCCTCACATCATCTCACCCTGAGAGTCAGAACAGAACACAGGTACACTACTGTCATCCCTCACATCATCTCACCCTGAGAGTCATAACACAGGTACACTACTGTCATCCCTCACGTCATCTCACCCTGAGAGTCAGAACAGAACACAGGTACCCTACTGTCATCCCTCACATCATCTCACCCTGAGAGTCAGAACAGAACACAGGTACACTACTGTCATCCCTCACGTCATCTCACCCTGAGAGTCAGAACAGAACACAGGTACACTACTGTCATCCCTCACGTCATCTCACCCTGAGAGTCAGAACACAGGTACCCTACTGTCATCCCTCACGTCATCTCACCCTGAGAGTCAGAACACAGGTACCCTACTGTCATCCCTCACGTCATCTCACCCTGAGAGTCAGAACAGAACACAGGTACACTACTGTCATCCCTCACGTCATCTCACCCTGAGAGTCAGAACACAGGTACACTACTGTCATCCCTCACATCATCTCACCCTGAGAGTCAGAACAGAACACAGGTACACTACTGTCATCCCTCACATCATCTCACCCTGAGAGTCAGAACAGAACACAGGTACACTACTGTCATCCCTCACATCATCTCACCCTGAGAGTCAGAACAGAACACAGGTACCCTACTGTCATCCCTCACATCATCTCACCCTGAGAGTCAGAACAGAACACAGGTACCCTACTGTCATCCCTCACATCATCTCACCCTGAGAGTCAGAACAGAACACAGGTACCCTACTGTCATCCCTCACGTCATCTCACCCTGAGAGTCAGAACAGAACACAGGTACCCTACTGTCATCCCTCACGTCATCTCACCCTGAGAGTCAGAACACAGCTTGGACTTATCGTTGTCAATCAAAAGGCATCGGGCGCAGAGCAGACGTATGCTGCGGCGTGATCAGGGGAACAATTATAAAACGATAATAATAATAATAATAATAATCAATAAGAAGGGCTAATGCAGTGTTTGGGGAATATTTCTGTCGCATTCACGTTTCCTCTCGTGCAGGGAGGCCTGCGGCTCGGAGGCAAGTTTTAACCATCCAAGCGTTGAGCTGAAGTTGATGATAAGATGAAAACAACCCCCTGGCTGTGTGAATATTAGACACAATAAAAAGAAACGCAGGAGAAAGGGAGAGTTTTTCTCTTGGACATATACCCCCCCCCCCCCCCCCACCTTCTTATTTCCCAATGTGATTAATCCCACAAGAAGGGATTGTACGTATGTGCGTGATTGCGGGGAGGGGGGGGGGTGGGGGGTGCTGGGCAGATGTGGACCCTGGGGATCCATCCTCCTACTCTTGGTCAACTGCACATTGTGAGCTCGTTAAGACACAGGGCCCCATGTGGCTCATGTCGGCACCTGTCACAGGGAGTGTGTGTGTGTGTCACTCTAGGATGTGTGTGTGTGTGTGTCACTCTAGGATGTGTGTGTGTGTGTCACTCTAGGATGTGTGTGTGTGTGTGTGTGTCACTCTAGGACAGGGGTCGGCAATTAGGTTTGCTCACGGGCCAATTTTTCCCCAAGCGATTGAATGGTGGGCCAGGACCAAAAACAATGGCTAATATATAATGATAGTGAATTTTTTTTTAACTCTTGTCAAAATAAACGAGCTGCATAGGTGGCATAATAAACTGTAAGCGACATGTACTGTATGTTTGCACTGTCTTTTTTCTATTATAAAGTGCCTCTCGGGTGCATAACACATGAACAGATCAGTCATTTGATTTTAATGCAGGTGCTCGCATTATAAATCGAATGTATTATTATTATTATTATTATTATTATTATTATAACACATGAACAGATCAGTAGGGTGGGCATTTGATTTGCAGCACCGCGGCGGGTGTATTATAAATCGAATGTATTATTATTATTATTAAAACACAACTCACCATAATGCAGCCCTGCCCTGGGCTTATTATTGTTTCTGTTTCGGTCCTCCAAAATCCCTGCTAATGTTTGAAACATGTCAAATGTCCACTCGCGTTGAATGCAAGTACTTTATCTTGTGCCAACTTGAACACAGTCGCTTCATTGCCTCGTGTTGCCATGTCAACACGCGAGAGTCACCTAAACCCGTATTTTAAGTATGACTCAAACGCGGAAGTGAAAGTGCGTTAGGGAACATATACACGCGGCCCGGTGGGACTATTCCATTGGTTCTCCCAGTCCACGTGACCATTTCTAGCATTTCAATTGGCTATAGTGACAGACATAGATATGATGAATAGATAGATACAGCTTCACAAAGACACTCTGCGCGTAAAATAAATATCATATTCTCAAAATAAACTGACGGGCCAGAAATTATTGCTGGCGGGCCCATTTCGGCCCGCGGGCCGCCTATTGCCAACCCCTGCTCTAGGATGTGTGTGTCACTCTAGGATGTGTGTGTGTGTGTGAGAGAGAGAGAACAGATAACAGGAACTACTCTTTAAGTTGTGTGCTGGAATTGGCCAATCAAGCCCTCGAGCTTGACCGAGGAAAGTGTCGCTATGCCATGGAGGTCAAGAAAGAGCCCCACAGAAAGTCTTTGTTTGACTGAGATAAGCAACAGTTGTGATTGGACGGTTGAGAGAAGGGGGTGGAGCTTGGGATGTGAAAAATTACCTAAATGGTTTATTAATAAAAAAGAAAAACCATTATGATTGTAATTGATCTAATCTACCATCAAACTACTGGGGCAGTACTGTGAAGATACACAGAAGGTTGGACATCGGTTCCGGAGCCGAGATCTGTAGGCCTACTAAGCAGCTCATGTGACCTGACCCAGCGGACCTACGGATCTCTGCTCCGGAACCGAGTCCAACTTTCTGCTTATCATCACAAGCAGAAATATATTACTTATCAT